>NC_044032.1:499435132-499759077 GCF_901765095.1 Microcaecilia unicolor
ACTCTGCGTAGCCCTATATACCATATAGAAATTTAAGCCTATTCTATAAAATTTAGGCATACTTTAGAGAATATGCCTAGGCATATTTTTTTCCATGTAGATTTTTTAGGCGCCATATTTAGAATCTAGCCCTAAGTGCTTTTCTATAAGTGGCGCTCCAAGTTGGGCACCATTTAAAGAATAGTGCTTAGCACCAGGATCCACGCTCAATTTTGGGCACAAAGATTTATATCAACTGAACCCTGGTGTAAATCCCCATGCCTCAATTAAGTGGAGATCCCCTGAATTCTATAACACTGCAAGCAAATCCTAGAAATGCCCCAACCCATTCATGCTCCTTCCATAGCCATGCCCCCCTTTTCAGATCCACGCGGAAAGATTTACATACACATCATTATAGAATAGCAACTATAAAGATGTGTGTGTAAATTCCAATTATTGCCAATTGTTAGCACCCAATTATCAGCGCTAATTGGCCCATTAAGAGTGCTATATATAGAATTAGTGGGTAAGTGTGCACATGCCTTTGTATGAACGTTCTTTTTCTTAATTTTAACTTGTAATTTTTATTATTGTTATCTGCTAGAACTGCACGGCTAATGAGGCAGTATAGAAAATTTTAATAATAAAGGATAATTGTGCATCATCCCAGCACCTAACTTTAGGCAATCTATAGAGAATTACCCCCTATTTGTATATGTAGTGGAAACCTCATACAATGAGCTTCAATTTTAATGAAAGACTGCTCTATTTCCGAAGAAAGTAATTTCCCCAGTGGTCTGTGCGAGGATCATCAAAAGACACAACATACATACTGTATGTGTACAAGCATTTATAGCACATTTACCTTGCTGTCTTACAATGCAGCTATTAATTCTGCTCCTTTCACATTTACCATAAAGCAGACAAAAGGGCTTAGGTAAAACAATACATCAACTAAAACAGTTTATACTATTCAGCGATGTTTAACTCCAAGGTTTTTGTCACTAAAGCAGACCAGTTGTTTGGTTCATTGTAACAATGGTATTGTTTTCAAGAATAAAGAGGATTTCAGCAAAAGCTCTCTCGAGGAGGAAATTAACTGTGGTCCCTATTTACCACATTACAATGCCCAGGGAATAGTTAATTGAACCTCTATAATGGAACAACTCAGTGTGTGATTTTTAGCACGCTGACTTATTACTTGGCATGCCAAAGAACTGCTTCAAATCCATCAGCAAGCCTGCATTGCACCTGATTTAGGGGCCAGAAAATACTGCATAAAAGTGTGCAAAATTTGCCAGTTCCCCATCTTTTTGCTTGTGATAATGTGTTTTGCATGCAATAAATGCTACTTACTGAGCACTTATGTGTTATCATTACTTTGTAAACAGATGCTTATATGAAATATGCATAGTGGCAAGACTTCCATTACAGGGTGTCTACTTTAATATACTTAACTATTGATGAAATAATCAAATTACAATTTAAAGTGTCCTCCCTTCCATTACAATTTAAGTTAAAAGAGCTATAAAGTACTGTGCAACTGCCTTACAGAACATCATTACAGTCAGAGCCATGTGGATATAAATTCAGAGGAGAGTCAGTATTTAACTCCATGGCTGACAATCTGAGATTAGTTTAAAGATTTGACCAGTGCTGCAGAGCAGATCTGCATGACTGGGTCTAAACATCTTGTCCTATATAAAGGTCCAAAAGGTTCTGCGTCTTGTCTGTACCATGTAAGTTAATAAAAGTCATCATGCCATGATTGAATTAAATTTCTGGGAACCTGTGCAAAAGAGTAATAGTTGCTTATCTGTCTGGACAAGATTACAAGACCAGTTCTAAATATTCAAGACTTCATCTATCCTTTGTCCAACAGACAATCTACAAATGGGAAAAGCTAAAGACTCAACCCAGGAGAAGCCATTCTGCCATGATCACTCTCAGAAAATTGTTCATGAAGTCACATAGAACCCCAGACTGACACTGAATGATCTGCCAGCCTTTCTAGATGTGGCTGATGTGAAGGTTCATGCATCAACAGTCAGAAAAAACTTGAATGGTATTCTTGGGAAGATAGCTAGGAAGAAACTACTGCTCTCTGAAAAGAACACTGTTGCCTGCCTCTAGCTCACCAAAGAGTATCCAGAGAAGGGCTTCCCAAATGGTGGGTCATGGACGCCAGATGGGGTTATATTCACCTGAGTCTTTAGGGAGGAGGGTGCCAAGTGCTATCTGTGGCTTTATGAATGGGGTCATAACCATGTAAATATTGATAAATGCTGGTCTAGAGGAACCACAAGACTTCTGCAATGCAGTAAGCTATATCATTTGTTATGATGCTATTCCGAGACGGTCCATGTTTTATCTGCTTGCCTTTAACATATTGTTGTTCTTTGTCTCTGGAATTTTAATAAAGACTTCTCAAAAAAGAAAAAAAAAGAACTTTTCTGCTACAATTAAAAAAAAAAACATTTTGTGGTATAGCTACAGGTAGGATTGGGTGGGCACATTCTTGCATCAGGCCCAGCTACTCTAGTGGCCCATGAGGCCCCCAAAACACCTCAGTGGTAGCGCCTCACTCCCCTCTCTCTTTCTTCTCCGCTCATGGGTCAGCATCTGTCCCTCCCTCTCTTCTTTCTCTCTCTCTGAACCTCCTGCCCCCTTATGTACCTCAAAGCCGTCGCCAGAGGCAGTTCCTATAGGTAACCTGTACTGACCCTGCAGGCTTCCCTCTACTGTATCCCTGTCACTGAAGAAACAACAAGTGACATCATTGAGGGTAGGACACAGTATAGGGGAGCCTGCAGGGCTGGCACAGGTTGCCTACAGGAATCACCTCCGGTGACGGTTCTGAAGTACACCAGGGGTGGGGTTTCAGAGAGATGGGCAGATGCTAAACCAGTGGCGTAGCTACGTGGGGCCTGAGGGGGCCGGGGCCCCCGCAGATTCACCCCAGGACCCCCCTCCCGGCGAACCCGCCCCCGCCGCCGCCTACCTTTACTTTTGCTGGCGGGGGATCCCACTCCCCGCCAGCCGACGTCTTCTCAGTCCTTCCTGCTCTTCAATTTGTTTGCTGACGTCCTGCACGTAATTGTACGTGCAGGACGTCAGACTCAGAGAACTCTCTGAGTCTGACGTCCTGCACGTACAACGTGCAGGACGTCAGCAAACAAATTGAAGCGCAGGAAGCGACTGAGAAGAAGACGTCGGCTGGCGGGGAGTGGGATCCCCCGCCAGCAAAAGTAAAGGTAGGCGGCGGCGGGCTCGCGGCGGGAGGGGGAGTGGCAATGTCGGCGGTGGGGGGGCGGCGCCAGGGGAGGGCTAAAATGTGCCCCCTCCCCCCGGACTCTGGACCCCTCCCCCACGGAAGGCTGGCTACGCCCCTGTGCTAAACCATAGGCAAGAGGTAGGGGAAGATGCCAGGGGGTGGAGGAAAGGGAGAAACATGAAGACATGTGACTAGAGGTAGAGGGGATGAAAAGGAAGAGGCAGGGACAGCTGGATGCAGGGGCAGAAAGGAAGATTTAAAATACTGTATTGTATATATGCATGGAAAACTGTAGTGTATATATGTGTGGGGGTGGGGCCCAGGTTAACTCTGGGCCCACCTAAAAATGGCAGGTCTGGCTACGCCCCTGAACCAAATACTGTCTTACAAAGTAAAAACCTCATCTTGACTGTCAAACATGGTGGTAAAGGGATCCTAGCATGGGACTGATTTGCTTTATAGCACAAAATTCTGCAGGAGAATAAGTTGAAGTTGAACTAAAAGGGATTTGTACAGCAAGATGACGACCTAAGTATTTAAGTAAACCTACAACAAAATAACTGAAGAGGAAACAATTTTCTTGGTCATTCTATAATATGGTTCCTATGGTTGGCACCAATTGCACATATAAGCAGTGTTCTTCAAAGTACTAGGTCAAAGTACTTAAGTAACAAAATAAATGTTTATTTTAATACTTAAGTAAAAGTACAGTGAAAAACACATTTAAAATGTATTGCCTAATATAATACTTTTTGAGTGCAATTATTGTTAACATTTTTATCCCAACTTTATTGCTCTATAATTCAATTCACTTTGCTTTTAGTAAAGCTAAATTCTGAAAATGACTTGTCACTCATGTGAGTGTACTTGTGAGTCATTAATCCAGCACAGGTAAAAAGGTGTTGAACAACTGCACCAACAGAAAGTGGATTGTTCATGATTTAAAAAAAAAAGGTTCATCAAACCAGGCCAGGCCTCAATATTACTGATGTCTTTTGACAGGATCTGCAGATAATGATCAAGGGAATCTCTGAAACCCTTGACTTCCTTATAGCAAAGAATACTTTATCATCATTGTTGTAGTTATCATCTGCATTAGTGGTGCTGTCTAATTCATCACTTGCATCTTTATCCTTGTAATCATTGTTATGATGTCCAATTAGAGAGGCAGCTTTCACAAAGTTGACATCTTTGTCTGTTGTTGTTCTAATAATTTCTCGTCGGATGGCAAACTCTGTTTGAATATCTTCAAGAACTGATGCAAAAATGTCAAATGTTTGGAAGCCCTTCAGTCTTAAGGCCGGACAAGCAGACTTCTTCTCTAAAGACTCTGTCAATCCAGTGGACATTCACGCTAATGTAAATTTTTCCATGGGAGTCAAGAAGTCTGTAGTGGTAGAGACATATGGCTACTCCCCAAGAAATGCAACCAGTTTCCGCTTCATCTCCACTTTAAAGTGACCAAACTCATCACTGTTCTGTTTGGCTGGAGACCAGTAACCAATTCAAAAGGCACAGATAACTTCACTGTTCTCACAAGCTGTATTCTCTGAACAGCAAAATTTAAAATGAGAAGATCCACTCTTTGCATGACGAGGTTGCAATACAAAATCCTGTTTGAGGTTTTGCTGTTTCATTTATGTCTCTCTTCCACTTGTACTTTTCACTGCATCAGAAGTGGTAAAAATTGGTGCAGTTATTACTTTGGTGAAAGTAAAAGTAACCAATGTTTCCTGTACTTCTTTACAAGTAAAAATAAAAATACTTTTACTTAAATGCAGTAACTAGTTACATTTACTTAGTTACTATACAACACTGCATGCAAGTAATAGAATAATAGCATTTATACACATATATTCCCAGATTCTATATATGGTGTCCAAATGTGGGCACAGTGCAGAGATGTGTGCCCAAATTAATTGGTTAATGAGCTCTTAACCATCAATAATTGGGTGCCAACAATCAATTATTGATGCTAATTGGCACTCATTAAAGTTGCATGTGTATCTGGCAGGGCGCCTAACTCCCATAGTGCGTATACAAAAGGGGGTGTGTCTAAGGAAAGAACATGGGCGTGTCTGGGGCATTCCAAAATGTTATGTGCATAGCTATAGAATACTGGATAAGTGCACATAACTTGGGCACCAGAATGTACACCAGGTTTCAGCAGGCGTTAAGTCTGGCACCCAAAGTTAGGTGTGGGAATTGGCGCTAGGCGCAATTCTATAAAGGGCACGCACCCTCTATAGAATAGTGCTTAGCACCAATTTTTTTCAGAACCCATTTTTGAGTGCTATTTATAGAATTCCCCACCCCCAAAATACACATTTACACATGTAAGAGCTAAGCGCCATTCTATAACTTATGAACATAAATTGCTTAGGGCCACATTCTGTATAAGGTGCCTATAAAATCCACATGCTAAACATTTCCATCTAAGCGTATTCTATAAGCGGCACCTAGATTTAGGCACAGTATATAGAATACACTTAGTTGAAACTACATGCCTCCATTTACACCAACGAAAACGTGGCATAAATCCCTTCACGTAAACTTACGTGCACTGGGCCATATTCCATAAATATGCAAGTAAATTTTGGAATGCCCACGAAATGTCCATTTCCCTGCTCATAACCACACCTCTTTTGAACTGTGCACATTAGAATTTAGGTGCAGTCCATTACAGAATACGCTTAGCAATTTGTGCATATAAATTCTAATTATTGCCAATTAGTGCTCATTATTGCTTGTTAGGTGCTGTTATCAACGCTGATTGGCTTAAGACAATTAAGTTACTTGTATTGTTATGTAATACACTTAGATTTCAGAATGGATTGCTGGTGTGCTACATAGAATCCTGCAGTTAGAACGTAAATGTGAGAGGATATACATGTGGGGGGGAACACGGGCAGGTCTCCCAGTTATGTGCGTAAGTTACAGAATACTGTAAGTTATGTGTGTCCTTTTGTGCAGTTAGGCACCAACAGTTACACATCTGCCACAAACATGATGGGAATGGGAAAAGGGGCTGAGAAATCCTGCTGGCCTTTCTCTTTTTTTATGTCTCCCTTTCTGTCAGTGAATGAGCTCATCCTTACTCATGTACAGATACGAGGGGTGATATTTTAATCTCAAAGCTGTAAACTGCTAAATTACCATGGTGCATATTTTTAACACTATGGTAATTTGCATGCCAGCAGTTTACTGCATAGGGAATAAAAAGGGTTATTACCATGTATTACCATTTAAATAACTTAAAAGTTATTAAACTAATCTTTGTCAGAGATGGAGAAGTAGTGGAACTAGAGGTCATGAGTTGAGGCTGCACGGTGGGAGACTTAGGAGCAATGTCAGGAAATACTTTTTTAAAAACAGATTTATTTTATTTTTTGTTACATTTGTACCCTGCGCTTTCCCACTCATGGCAGGCTCAATGCGGCTTACATGGGGCAATGGAGGGTTAAGTGACTTGCCCAGAGTCACAAGGAGCTGCCTGTGCCTGAAGTGGAAATTGAACTCAGTTCCCCAGAACCAAAGTCCACCACCCTAACCACGAGGCCACAGGGTCCACACACCTTCCGAGGAAAGTCAAGAAGTGGGAATGTACCAAAGGACCAAGGCAAATAACAGAGTAAGAGCATCCAAAAGTTTATTTACCAATAGAAAAACTGACCCAAAGAAAAGACCCAACACAGGCAGTGTTTCAGTAAAAAAGCTTTCCTCAGGAGGCGTAATGGTTCAACTCAATCAACTTCACAGAATCATAAAACATGTAGAACAAAAGGGATCTTTAAGTGATGATGTTAATTGTGAAAAGTGCGCTTCTGCTGGCGCAACAAGCCGAAAGTTGAGCATTGAAATACTTTTTCACAGAAAGGGTAGTGGATGCCTGGAATGCCCTTTCCATGGGAGGTCGTGATGACAAACACAATGACAGAATTCAAGAATGTGTTGGATAAACACAGAGAATCGTTATGAAGAAAAAGGGTGGAATTCAATTAAAACAAAACTTAAATGATCTCATAGCTGGAGTAAGCTTTGACGGACGCTTCAGAGGTTGGAAAGTAAGACCAATGCCGGGCAGACTTCTATGGTCTGGGTCCTGTAAATGGCAAAAAAAAAAAAAAAATCAGAATCAAAGCTGAAGTGGGCTTTGATGGCAACTCCATTAGTTGAGAAATGGGACCAGTGCTGCTGAATACCGCAGCTGAGACTACTACTACTTATCATTTCTAAAGCGCTACTAGACGTATGCAGCGCTGTACACTGAGGATGATTTAACCTGACAGGAGCCTCCCCTGCCCGGTTCAATCACTTTGGATCTCTAAGAAAGTGAGGCAGTGTGGCAGAACATTTGGGACACTTGACACACGGCCAGACCTCTCTTCATGACTCTTTTTGCTAGTGTATAAATACAAGCCATGTGCAGTATTCTGTATAACTCAAATAATCTTTTCCTGAACCTGGAAAACTGTGCTCATTTCAGTGCATCTCAAATTCTTGTGTTACTATTCACTTCTCAACAAATGTATTATTCCTCTCTCTCAACCACTGTTAAGACATCACACACTCATTCTCCATTTATTAACTCACCTCTTAGTTATTATCCCCGAATCCTCTCTCTGCTATTTCAAGCCAGGCATAGACTGACTTCCCTTATGCAAGTGACAGCAATTCTTCTTGAAATGCTCTTTTTGCAGTATTTCTTATACTGGAAGACCAGCCAGATAGTAAAGGGATGCGTGGAGGGGCATAATTGAAAGGGACGCCCAAGTTTTGTTCAGGATGTCCTCGCAAAACATCCCGATGGAGGGGCGGGGAAGCCCGTATTATTGAAACAAGATGGACGTCCATCTTTCATTTCGATAATACGGTCGGGGATGTCCAAATCGCGGGAGGATTGTGAAAAATTACAAGAGGACCTTGTGAGACTGGGAGTCTAAATGGCTGATGACATTTAATGTGAGCAAGTGCAAAGTGATGCATGTGGGAAAGACGAACCCGAATTATAGCTACATCATGCAAGGTTCCACATTAGGAGTCACGGACCAAGAAAGGGATCTAGGTGTCATCGTTGATGATATGTTGAAACTTTCTGCTTAGTGTGCTGCTGCGGCTAAGAAAGCAAATAGAATGTTAGGTATTATTAGGAAGGGAATGGAAAACAAAAATGAGGATGTTATAATGCCTTTGTATCGCTCCATGGTGCGACCGCACCTCGAATATTGTGTTCAATTCTGGACGCCGTATCTCAAAAAAGATATATTGGAATTAGAAAAGGTGCAGAGAAGGGCGACGAAAATGATAAAGGGGATGGGACGAGTTCCCTATGAGGAAAGGCTAAAGCGGCTAGGGCTCTTCAGCTTGGAGAAAAGGCGGCTGACGGGAGATATGATAGAGGTCTATAAAATAATGAGTAGAGTTGAACGGGTAGATGTGAAGCGTCTGTTCACGCTTTCCAAAAATACTAGGACTAGGGGGCATGCGATGAAGCTACAATGTAGTAAATTTAAAACGAATCGTAGAAACTTTTTCTTCACTCAATGTGTAATTAAACTCTGGAATTCGTTGCCAGAGAATGTGGTAAAGGCGGTTAACTTAGCAGAGTTTAAAAAAGGTTTGGACAGCTTCCTAAAGGAAAAGTCCATAGACTGTTATTAAATGGACTTGGGGAAAATCCACTATTTCTGGGATAAGCAATATAAAATGTTTTGTACTTTTTTGGGATCTTGCCAGGTATTTGTGATCTGGATTAGCCACTGTTGGAAACAGGATGCTGGGCTTGATGGACCTTTGGTCTTTCCCAGTATGGCAATACTTATGTACTTATGAAATTTAGGTCGTCCTTAGAGATGGTCGTCCATAGACTTGGGCGTTTCTGATTTTCGGCGATAATGGAAACAAAAGATGCCCATCTCAGAAATGGCCAAATGCAAGTCCTTTGGTTGTGGGAGGAGCCAGTATTCGTAGTGCACTGGTCCCCCTGACATGCCAGGACACCAACCGGGCACTCTAGGGGGCACTGCAGTGGACTTCATAAAATGCTCCCAGGAACGTAGCTGCCTTACCTTGTCTGCTGAGCCCCCCAAATCCCCCCTAAAACCCACTACCCACAACTGTACACCACTACCATAACCTTAAGGGTAAAGGGGAGCACCTAGATGTGGGTACAGTGGGTTTCTGGTGGGTTTTGGAGAGCTCGCTGTATCCTCCACAAATGTAACAGGTGGGGGGGATGGGCCTGGGTCCGCCTGTCTGAAGTGCACTGCACCCACTAAAACTGCTCCAGGGACCTGCATACTGCTGTTATGGAGCTGAGTATGACATCTGAGGCTGGCAAAAAATATTTTGAAGATGTTTTTTGAGGGTGGGAGGGGGTTAGTGACCACTGGGGGAGTAAATTCCTCCTGAGTCTATTCTCTTCTACCTTCATGCTAAGCTCCCTCATTCTACAGCTTCCTTTAGTTGAAAGGGACTCGCTTACTATGAATACATGCTACAGAGGTATTGAAATGCCTCTATCATACCTCTCCCCCCTCCCCCGCCACCTTTCTTCCAAGGTATAATTTTGGGCTCATTTTCTAAACAGAAAAACATCCAAAACATGTCATAAAGCACCATTTGAACAGATTTCTTCTCAAAATGTCCAAATCGGTATTTTTGAAATCTATTTTGCAGACATCTATCTATGCATATCATCTGCACTGTGTCCAAATCTCAAGGGTGTATGTCAGAGGCATTTTAAATGTGGGATTAGGGCGGGCTTAGGGTGTGCTTAACTCTCGGACGTCTTACAGCCATAATGGAACTTCAACGTTTTGGTCTAGACTTGTTTTTCAAACCAATAAGACACAAAAAGGTGCCCTAAACGGCCGGATGACCACCAGAAGGATTCAGGGTTGACCCCTCTCCCAGTGGTCACTGACCCACTCCCACCTCCACTAAGCTGCAGTAAGCACCAACATGTGCTTACGGCAGCAAAAAAAAATGCTTTACTGCAGGGCACACTTGGGCATCCAATGGTTATTTTTGCAAGTGCGCATGCTACCCACATACTAAAAAATACATGTATTTTTTAGCACTAGGGGCGGATCTGGGGCCGGAGTGTGGGCATGTTGTAAGCTAATTGGTTAGCACAGCTATATTGCTGATTAGCACATGAGCCCTTACTGCCTAACAAAAATAGGTGGTGGTAGGGGCCCACACGCTCATGGTAAAATTTGCGCGTGGCCATTAATACTGAAAACAGAAAAATCATCTATTTTACTCCTGCAGTAAAAATTATTATTATTATTATTATTATTATTTATTGCATTTGTACCCCACATTTTCCCACCTTTTTGCAGGCTCAATGTGGCTTGCAGAGTGTTATTATGATGTAGTCATTACATGATCTTAAATACAATCGATAGTAGGCTGAAGGTAGATGAGGATTTAGATGGGAAGGTGTTGGGTAAGGTCATGTGAGAGGTGTTTTTGATGAACCTGAGTGGTTTAAGGAATGATTTCTTTCATTAAGGATGTCTTTTGTAGGCTTTGTTGAAGAGACGTGTCTTCAACGATTTGCGAAAGTTGGTTAGATTGTCCATGGTTTTCAGGGTCATGGGTAAAGCGTTCCATATCTGTGTGCTTTTGTACACAAAAGTAGTGGCATATGACTGTTTGTATTTAATTCCTTTACAGTTGGGGAAGTTCAGATTGAGGAATTTGCGGGCCGATCTTTTGGCGTTTCTGGGCGGTAAGTCCACTAGGTTTAACATATAGAGTGGGGCATCTGCGTGGATGATTTTGTGAACCTTAGAGACCAGGAATGATTCATGTTAGGATGCGCTAAGGCCGTATTTTTAGACATAATTTAGTAAAAGGCCCTTAAGTTCCTTCAGTATCCTCGTATGCATCCCATCAGCCCCATAGCTTTGTCTACCTTTAGTTTAGTTAGCTACTTAAGAACACAATCCTCTGAAAATCATTCAAGGTCCTTCACAAACCCAATCAAACTAGGATCTGCCAGAATACAGAGTGTAGCACCAATATTCTGTGTTTACACAGTTTATCTACAATATAGTTTTCAGCTAAAACTAATGGTGGTTCTCTTCCATTATCACCATTCATTGCTAAATGATTTCCTGCTGGTTACCTGGAGATCAGACACTGTATAAATGAGAACCAAGCAGACTGAAAGTAAACTGACCTGACAGCTTGTCATGAGCATGGGAATGGTGATAACCATACATATAAAGAACACTAGCTATGAAATGAAAGACAAAATCCTGTTTCCTTGTCCAAGCTCAGACTTGCAAAAGACTGAACAGGTCTATTAAACAATAAAGCATGACAGGCAATACTTTGCTTTGAACAGCACCATGCCTCTGAAAAAGCTGTGTGGCACGATGCAAAGAAACAATCTGTAAAATACTTGTGATAGTAGTTAAATCTGTAGACAGACAAAGATTGTGGCTCTGATTTATAAAGGCCTTTGTCTCTTCTTTATAGAATTACACCTTCTTTGTGTCTACTGGAAGCACGCTATGAATCAGGCACTCTCTCAGATGGAAACTTAAGTCATTCCAAATCAGAGATTTCCCAATTCCACATACAGCATATGATTCAGCTCCCTAAGGGGCCCAATTACTAAGCCAATTAGGCACCTATGCGTACCTAACGTGCGTCAAATTGGAGTTACCGCCCAGCTACCACGAGGGCCGGGCAGTAATTTTATTTTTTACGCGCATCCGCTATGCGTGCTGGAAAATGATTTTATTTTCCTGCATGTGTCAGAAACTGGGCGGTAATCGTCATTCTAAGTGCGTTGACAATTACTGCACGGTTACCGCGTGAGACCTTACCGCTAAGTCAATGGCTAGCAGTAAGGTCTCAGACCCAAAATGGACACGCGCCAATTTTTATTTTGCTGCACATCCATTTTCAACAAAAATTTTAAAAAGGACTTTTTTACAGGTGTGCTGAAAAATGGATCTGTGCGCACCCAAAACACACGCCTACACTAGCGCAGCCCATTTCTCGGCGCACCTTAGTAAAAGGACCCCTAAAAGTAGTGCACCTTCTCTGATTGGGTCGTGTTGCCAGGAAGTTGAACCACTATCTAGAATGTGGAGCGGCAGTACTGGTGCTGTTGATTTGTGTGTTTGGACTACTGGCTCACTGGCCAGCCTGTATATGGTCCAGCATCGGGGACTATAACATTATAGATGAAGCCACTAATACAATCAAAACAAATAGTTGGTTATATCAGTTGGGACCGAGTATTGGGATAACCTATCACTATAAGGCCAGTGGTTCGGGACAATGGGAAGCAGGGACCAGTAAAGATTCCTTATATTTCCTCACCACAATTGGATTTGGGAACATAACGCCGACCACTGATGGAGAGAAGATATCAGATTTAAGACATATATCCTAATTTTATTTTAGGAAAGTTTTAAAGACTTCTCAATTTGGGTTTCTGCTAGGTACTTGTGACCTGGCTTGGCCCTGTTTGGAAAACAGGATACTGGGCTAGATGGACCACTGGTCTGACCCAGTACGGCTACTCATATGTTCTTATGTAAATAATTGGAATATTCTAGTTGCAAGTATTTTCTGAGATGTTATCTCTCTCTATTGTACAGTTCTCTTGATATGTAAACCACCATGAATCCTTTTTTGGAAAACAAGTGGTGTATATAAGACTCCAATAAAATAGATTAGAATAGAATTCACCTATCATATTCTGAATGTACTGTCAACTGGAAAAGACCAATGAGGAAAGTGAGGACATTTACAGTGTAACCTCCAACCATCTAGTACTGAAAATCTCATTTAATACGGCCTATCTTCTATCACATTATCCATTCCACTGGTGAACCACAAAAGCCAAAGCGGTTTTCTTAAAAGTGGCTAACCTTCTCTATTATTACAGGTGATCACCGTTCTATAAAGCGATAGAATTGCTATTGCACTCAATTTACAGACAACATCTGACACAGAGACCCGGACACTTCTCAGAATTTCACACATAGATAAATGCAACTTAAGAATTTTCATAATACAGTTCTCTTTTATAGATGCAGGAGAATCTGAGAGTAATTATAAAAGGTTAAAATAAGCATATGTAATTATTTTCCACTTGCAATCACCCCTAACTGGCAAGCAGCATTTAATGCAATTCACATTGCCATTTCCCTCATTTCCATATTATAATTCCTTGCGGTAATGCCCTTCTCTCCCAGGATAACAATGGAGGCACCAATTTCACGCCAATGTTGTTAACACTCAGTATGCACAAACCTCCAAATTCTATAAATGGCGCCTTAGGTTGTCCTCGCTAATTTGGCCATATGGCCAAACTGCGCACAAAACTTGATTGACAAGCGAATCAGCACTGATAATTGGTACTTAGAATTTATGCGCACAACTTTCTAGGCATATTCTATAATGTGGTGTGCTTAAATTCTAATGCGTGCAGCTGAAAAGAGGGTGCGGCCATGAGCGTGGACTGGGCGCATCATAGGCATTTCAAAAAACTATACGCACTATTATAGAATACATCCGATCTGCGTCTAAGTTAGGCACAGGTATTTAGGTCTGGTTTTAGGTGGTCTAAATGGCTGTGCCTAAATTTTAGTCCTAAGAAAGGCCACTAAGCATATTCTATAAACTATGCCTTAGTTTAGGTGTAGTTTTTAGAACTGTGTTAAGAATGTGGTTTGTTGGCGCCGATTTTTAAGGCACCATTTATAGAATTTGGCCCAAAGTGTTTGGCTTCCTACTGAAAAAATTAATTAATGCTATTTGTATGCATCACTCAGCTTTTTCTAGTGGTGAATAAGAACTGCCTAGCTATAATCCAAAATCTGCCTGAACTTTTCCTCTGGCCATTTTCAATAAGCACAAGTCTGTTTTTGTTTTGTATCATTTTAAAGGGAAGCAATAAATTGCTTTGTTGTGACTTCTTAATCTATTTGCTTAATGGAGACATTGCAGGACAGGTTGCTTGGAATAAATTTTGTTTTTTCACGATGACTTACTATCACAGTTGTGGTGTTAAAAGAGTAAAATGTTCCCGAGTCAGCAGACTCCGTCATGAGTAACAGATGCATCCATCCACCTCCCTACTATAATGATCATCTGCTACACATGATTTTCCCTTGTTTCTATGTGTGAGCAGGGTAAAAAAAAAAAAGTAAAGGAAACCTTCCCTACAAACTACTTTCTATCTGTTCAAATAAACTCACGGAACTTTAGGTTTTATGAGAAATTAATGTTTGGTCACTACGCCATCTGAACTTTATAGCTGTCTTGGATTAAAATGTTTACAATAAAGTATAATTACATATCTTGAACAAAGAATTTGTATCTGTTAGTATAGTATGCCCCAGCTATTGCACTTCAGATGCACTGTGGTAACTGAGAGTGAATAAAAAAGGATGTCTAACTAAGCACCTTTCCTGCTTCTCCATTAAAAAAAAAAAAGAGGGGGAAGAAGCAGAGATGCCAAAGGGGTCAGCTTTCCCAGCGGATGATTTAGGGCATGCTCCATAGCCTGCCCATAGCTCTGCCCAGCCCCACCCACAGATCAACCAGCTCTGCCTCTGATGCGGCCTGAGGCACCAGCAGCAGCTTCCCCTTCCTGCGGAAGCAGGAGACGCTTTAATAAAATGTAATTTCCTGCTCCTGCGGATCCAGTCCCACAGCTCTTATCGTGAGACTGGTATCTCTGGCAGCAGGACATGATGCTTTATTAAGGCATCTTCTGCTGCCGCTGAAAGGGGAAGCTGCTCAGCAGGAGATCCCAGCTCACCAGCAGAGTGCGGGAGATGACCTACAAAAGCGAGAATCACCTGCTCAATGCAGGAGACTTGGCAGGTCTGGGGAAGTACCAAAAACCAGAATCAGGAAATAGCCTCTTCAAGAGTCTAAGAGAAACAAAACAGAAGTAGAGGATGAGAAATCGACTTCCAACCTGGGAGTGAATGTATAAAAAAATCTTTATTGGAAGCACCAGAAAATGACCCGACATGAGTCCGTGTTTCGGTGGACACAACCACCTGCTTCAGGAGTCACAGACACACTGTATGTAAACAAAGAGATTAAAATAATGTACAAAAATGTATTTTCTAAAGCTATAGTGTCTTTGCAAATAAACTTTAAGCTTTCAAAGTAGTGTGGAAGGGCATAATCGAAAGGGACGTCCTCGTTTTGGTTTGGATGTCCTCGCAAAACGTCCCCATCCAGGGGCGGGGAATCCCGTATTTTCGAAACAAGATGGACGTCCATCTTTCGTTTCGATAATACGGTCAGGGACACCCAAATCCTGAAATTTGGTCGTCCTTAGAGATGGTCGTCCCTACACTTGGTCATTTCTGATTATCGGTGATAATGCAAACCAAGGACGTCCATCTCAGAAACAACCAAATACAAGCCATTTGGTCGTGGGAGGAGCCAGCATTTGTAGTGCACTGGTCCCCCTGACATGCCAGGACACCAACTGGGCACCCTAGGGGGCACTGCAGTGGACTTCATAAATTGCTCCCAGGTACATAGCTCCCTTACCTTGTGTGCTGAGCCCCCCAACCCCCCCCCCCCAAAACCCACTACCCACAACTGTACACCACTACAATAGCCCTTACGGGTGAAGGGGGCACCTACATGTGGGTACAGCGGGTTTCTGGTGGGTTTTGGAGGGCTCGCTGTTTCCTCCACAAATGTAACAGGTGGGGGGGATGGACCTGTGTCCGCGTGCCTGAAGTGCACTGCACCCACTAAAACTGCTCCAGGGACCTGCATACTGCTGTGATGGACCTGAGTATGACATCTGAGGCTGGCATAGAGGCTGGCAATCTTTTTAAAGATGTTTTTTGAGGGTGGAAGGAGGTTAGTGACCACTAGGGGAGTAAGGGGAGGTAATCCCCGATTCTCTCCTGTGGTCATCTGGTCATTTTCTTTTGTGCCTTGGTCATAAGAAAAACACAACCAGGTAAAGTCGTCCAAGTATTCGTCAGGGACGTCCTTGTTTCTTTCAATTATGGGTCGAGAACGCCCTAGTGTTAGGCAAGCCCAAGTCCTGCCTTCGCTACACCTCCAATACGCCCCTTGAACTTTGGCCGTCCCTGCGACGGAGTGCAGTTGGGGACGTCCAAAATTGGCTTTCGATTATACCGATTTGGACGACACTGAGAGAAGGACGCCCATCTTCCGATTTATGTTGAAAGATGGGCATCCTTCTCTTTCGAAAATGAGCCCAATAGTGGACTGCATAAAAGAGCAAAAGAAATGAACCCCCTTTGGTATTGCTTTTATAGTTCATCTGATTTGCTTTTTTATGCAGTCCACTATACCACTTTGAAAACTTAAAGTTTATTTGCAATACATGATAGTTTTACAAAATACATTTTTGTACATTATTTTCATTTCTTTCTTTACATACAGTGTGTCTATAACCCCTGAAGCAGGCAGCTGTGTCCACCGAAACATGGACCAGTGCTGGGTCATTTTCTGGTTCTTCCAATGAAGGTTTTTTTATATATTCATTCTAGGTCTGAGGAAGTGACATCACCAGCCATAAAAGGCAGTTTGCAACATTGCATCTAGCTATCCAGCATGATCCACTTTCATTAGTGGTAAAACAATAAATATTCCATCAATTCTCAAAAACAAATTTGAGCCTAAAAGATCATTCTGAATTGTCCAAGTACAAAAGAAGTCAGCCATCATGAAATGCAGCAAACTCAGGTTTGAAGTTTGACAACCCTATCTTGCACCCTTTGATAATTTTAAAAGCAAGAAAATGGTGCCACACTTACTTGAAACTGCTACTGCATCTAGAAGTACAAGGACTTATCTGCATGACTTATCTGATGAGAGATCTGAAAGAGGCAAGAGACATGTTCTCCTAGGCGAGGGTCAAATAATGTTGCACTTATCTGTTAAAGATTTTTTTTCATGGTACATAGAATTTTTACAATGGCATGCTACAGTGCATAAACATGGCAAAGACTAAAGATAAGGGGCTGGTTAGAACCAGTTCCCACAAACAGCCAGCACCGACACAGAGAAGCAGGTTTTAGTGGGAAGGGGTAGCCAAAAAAGGAAAGGCTCTGAAGATACACACTCAGCCCATCCATCTGCAATAAAGTATCTGTAATGCAATATTGAATATTTAGCTTGAGGAACAAATCAACAGAATGGCAGATGTCCTCCACATCTGGAATTATATCAATTACATAAAGGGCTTTTTTCTACATATTTTGGATTCTTCACTGTTCCCTGTTGACTCTGATTATAAAATATAATTCCCCCTAGTCTTGACATGGGGGAAATTTGCTCAAGCAAATACGTGTGTGGCCTTAAGAAAAGCATTGTTTTTGGCAATTAGAATAACACATTCAGAAAGACAGCTAAGCACAAAAGCAGATGGCCATAAATTAGGGTGACTGGAGGCTTATGGGAGATGGGGGGAGGGGGAGGGGTTACGAACTTTGGATTGGGGCAGGGGGTGTCAGGAAGAGTTGATCAGGGATAGGCAGTGTTCAACACCGGTCTGAGTTTAAAAATGCCCATATAGGCTTGGCAGTGCCATGGAGTTATGGAAGACTATTTTATGACTGTCTGCTTATGTTAAAATGAGTGTACTCAGTGGATATCCCCCACCACAGGGACGTGCACTTAGGCATGTATTTGAGAAACAGATCTACGTCAACAGACTCTTTTCTGAAATACTTGCCTAAATGTAGATGTCCCAACTTGGACATCTCAAATCAGGTTTGGCTGTCCTTTCCAAAATGCTACTCTAAGTGTATTATACAGTATTTACAATATTTATTTATTTATTTATTTATTTGTTACATTTGTATCCCACATTTTCCTACCTATTTGTAGGCTCAATGTGGCTTACATAGTACCGAAGAGGCATTTGCAGACTCTGGTGTGAACAAACACACAGTGATGTTGTGGTAAGATAAAGTTCATGTGGCATAGCCACATTAGGGAATTGTACAGCGGAAGAGTTCTGTCATGTCCATTATGTTCTTTAGTTTTGTTGTGTTGCGGAGATCAGGCATTTAAGTTGGATCGGTAGGGTATGCCTTTTTAAACAGGTTGGTTTTTAGTGTTTTACGGAGGTTTAGATGGTTGTATGTCGTTTTCAAGGCTTTTGGTAGTGCGTTCCACAGTTGTGTGCTTAAGTAGGAGAAACTGGATGCGTAAGTTGATTAGTATTTAAGACCTTTGCAGCTTGGGTTGTGCAGGTTTAGATAGGTTTGTGCTGATTCAGATGTGTTCCTAGTTGGTAAGTCAATCAAGTCTTTCATGTATCCCAGGGCTTCACCGTAGATAATTTTGTGGACCAGGTGCAGATTTTGAAAGCAATGCGTTCTTTGATTGGGAGCCAGTGTAGTTTTTCGCAGAGGGGTTTTGCACTTTCAAATCTCATTTTACCAAATATAAGCCTAGCTGCCATGTTTTGAGCGGTCTGAAGTTTCTTTAAGGATTGTTCTCCACCTAAAGGGTGGAGCTAAAAGGGTAATTCTATAACAGAGTGACTAATATTAGGCACTTACTTTCTTTTATAAAATATTAGCATAACAGGGTATATATGCATATATGTTGTAAGGAGGTTGGAGGGTCTAAGCAGGTCAGGAGGAGGTATGGGGCCAGACTACATTCCCCACAAGGCCCTGGGAGAAGGGATCGGGGGGGTAGGTCCCAAAACCCGGTATGGCCCCCATGTGGAAGGGAGGGGGAAAAGGACTGGAAAGAGCAGCTGCTATGGCAGACGAGGGCCAGAAGGGGGAGCAGGAATGACAAAGCTCAATTCCCTTGGGTTAGAAATCAGTACAAGATTCCTTCCACCTGGGAGGGGGAGGAGGTCTCCAACCAACAGCCTAGCAGAGAAGCAGAGTTAATGGAGTGCTTGGAGGAAGGAGAGTCTGGAGGGACCAGCACACCAGGTTTTGAGGAGCCGGTTGACATGGACTGTAATTGTACTTTGGGGCAGAGTTGCATGGACTGAAGGCAGTGGGGGGGGGGGGGGGGGGGCGGGTCACAGGAGTCAATTAGCTGTGTTGTGGGCGGTGTACTGCCATTCTGCAACCACCCAAGCGGAAAGACTTTTAAAACTGAAACCCAGGCTGTTGAACTGGGGAGAACTTGGATTTAAAGGGAAGTTTTTTTCTTGTTACTTTGTTTTGGAAACTGAAGGGACTTTAACCCCCGTGAACTGAGATTTGTGGAGGAGGGGAAATAAACTGTTTGGAACTAATAGCTGTGTTGTCTGGAAGGACTTTGTTTGTGGACTGCTGAAGGGAGCCTACCACCCCCTGAAGGTTTGATACCGGGATTACAGTTATTACAATGTGTTAGACGCAAGCACTTGTGCCTGCCATACAGCTGGTGTATTCACTTCTAAGTGCTAAACATGCCCATGCGTGTACAGCATTCTGTAAGTTGTGCACATAAGTATGAGGCCCATCCAAACTCCACACATGTGTACACCCACAAATGCGTGCTATGTAAGTTAAGTGGGAATTTACAGAATAGCACTTAGGTGGAATTTTGCATCTGTTGGTGGTCCGTATGTCTCCAGCTGTTATGGATCTTGGGCCTTTGTGCTCCTGTCTTTCGGCAGTGAGTGAGTGGTTGGTGGCGCATTATTTGAGGTTTTGGATTTAGCCAGAAACTCCATTTGTTGGTTTGTAGGATGGCAGGACTGCTCGTTTGTACAATTAGACTTTATGGGGACACAAATACCTGTGGTTGATAAATTTAAGTATCTTGGGGCCATTTTTTATTCTAGGTTAACTTTTGTTGAACAGGTTTCTTCCCTAGTCCGGAGGGGATTTTGTGTATTGCAGTGGCATACCAAGGGGGGGGGGTGCTGCGCGCCTGTTGGCTCTTCGGTTTCATGCTCCCTTTGCCCCGGAACAGGTTACTTCCTGTTCCGAGGCAGAGGGAGCATGAAAACGAAGAGCTGGCAGGCGCGCGGCACCCCCCCCCCACCCAGCGGCATGCACCCGGGGGGTGGGGGTTCTTTCGCCGGGGGGGCATTGCGCTGTTCCGGGGGGCGCTGCACCCAGGGGGCGGGGCGCATCGGTGATCCGCCCCGGGTGTCAGCCCCCCTAGGAACGCCACTGGTGTACTGCATAAGCTACAGGTGGTGCACAATGTTTTTGATGAGTGTTTTTTCACACGTTGGTACATGCACTTTTAATGTCTTTGTTGGATTATGGTAATGTGGTGCTTTCTGGTTTGCCAAATTATGTGTTGAAGAGACTGCAGACTGTACAGAACACTGCTATTCGTTTGTTGGTGAGGAAATCTAAATTTAAGTGTATTATGCCTCTTTTTATTCACTATCACTGGTTGCCTACAGTTTTTAGGTATAAGTTGTTACTATTGGCTCATCAGGCTTTTTTTTATAGACCTCCACCTTCTTTAGCACAATTATTGATGCATTATGTTCCAGGAAGAGCACTTCGCTCTGCTATGGGTAATCAAATTGTGGTTCTACCCTTGAATACTGCCCATAAGGCAGTTACTCAATTTGGGGCTTTTTCTATGCGGTGCCAGTATTATGGAACTCTCTTCCCAAGGCGTTATGGTTGGAGAGTCCTTGGGCTCGATTTTAAGGAATTGCTGAAAACACATTTTTTAACTACAGATTTTGAACTGTTTGCTGGGTGGGGTTGGTTGAGTGGTCCCTGGATGGTTAAGAGCTGCTGCATGAATTAACAAATATAGGAAAATGTAAAAAGTAGTGGCTTAGGTACTATGGGACCCTTTTACAAAAGGGCAGTAGGGCAACCATGCAGGTAGCAAGCGAAAAAAAACAGCATTACCGCCAGGCACACCCAGGTGCCCTGTGGTAGTTCTGTTTTTGGTGCATGTCATTTCCCACATTCGAAAATAATTTTTATTTTCTAGCGTGGGGGGAGGGTGGGGAGTAGGCATTCCCGGTGGTAATCGGGCAGCGCATGGCCATCACCACGGCTGCCCGATTAGCAGAGGAGTAGCAAGTTAGCCCTTACTGCCTTCTAAATAGGTGGCGGTAAGGGATCAGGCAGTAAATAGCCGTACGATTGGAAAATTAGCGCATGGCCATTAAGCCCATCAATTAAAAGACATGGCTTTTCCTGACGTAGTAAAGAGTGGTCTCAGCGCATGGTAATCCCATGCACCCAACACTACCACAGGCCACCTTTTATGTACACAAAAGAGATTGTAGTCAGCTCTGTTACTTCACAGGCTTAGTCATAAGTATGGTAAGTATTACCATACTGGAATAGACCGAAAGTTCGTCAAGCCCAGCATCCTGTTTTCAACAGTGGCCAAACCAGGTTACAAGTAACAAAGATCCAAACATTTTTAAAACCCTGCTAACCTAACTGATTTTACTACATTATCTGGCAACGAATTCCAGAGTTTAATTGCACGTTGAGTGAAGGAATATTTTCTCTGGTTTGTTTTAAATTTACTACTTTCTAGCTTCATTGCTTGCCCCATAGTCCTAGTATTTTTGGAAAGAGTAAACAAGCGATTCACATCTACCTGTTTCACTCCACTCACTATTTTGTAGACCTCTATCATATCTCCCCTCAGCCTTCTTTTCTCCAAGCTGGAGAGCCCCAGCTGCTTTAGCCTTTCCTCATAAGGAAGTTGTCCTATCCCCTTTATCATTTGTCTGGCTATCATTTGTCTATTATCTTTTTTCCCCACAACTCATTCTGTCTATTCTTCTTACTGTTATTCACCCTTGTGTTTGAGGATCTATTAATGGACAGTTTGCCATCTCAGAAGTTGACAGTTTTGTTATCCTAATATCTGGGGAACAAAGATTGCCAATATGAATTTCTACTTCATTATGCTAGTTTGAAATAATGAGATCAGAATACACAGAAAACTTGAGATACACAGCCATGGTCTGGAAATGATGCAGGTACCGTAATCTTCCTAGGATTAAAAAATAACATGTAAAAATTAAGGTGTTACCAAACTAGACTGAACGTATAGAAAAAGCACATACAAATGGATCTAAAAAAATATGGACTAAATTTGTTGGTAAGATCCAAACGACAGCAAATCTTAACAGATAAATTTGATTATAACTTGAAAACAAAAGCCCCTCAACAATTATACTATAAAAAGGGAAATTAAACTTAACTTAGCTTTTATACACCAAAATGTGGAAGTAGACAAAAAAAAAACAGCCAGACAGTTTTAAGTAGTAAAGAAGTGCCTTATGCTCCATGAATACCAAAGCCAATGCCATCAAAATAATATATATCAAAACTAGTCTGTGCTGGAACCAAAATAAATAATTTGGAGTCATTTTACTAAGCCGCATAAGCATCTATGTGCGCCCAATGCGCGCCAAAATGGAGTTACCGACTGGCTACCAATATGCGCGTCTGGAAAATATTTTTTATTTTCGGTTGCCCGTAGCGGACCTGTGCCAAGTGGCACTTGACGTGCGTAGGTCATTACTGCCCGGTTACTGCGTGAGTCTTTACTGCTAGGTCAGTGGATGACGGTAAGGTCTCAGACCCAAAGTGGACGCACGGCAATTTTATTTTGCCGCACGTCCATTTTCGGCAAAAATTTTAAAAAGGCATTTTTTTACAGGCACACTGAAAAATGGATCGGCATGCACCTACGCTACCGCAAGCCATTTTTCAGCCATTGGATATGTGGAATGCCCTCCCGCGGAAGGTGGTGGAGATGAAAACGGTAATGGAATTCAAACATGCCTGGGATAAACACAAAGGAATTCTGTTTAGAAGGAATGGTTCCGTGGAATCTTTGCGGAGATTGTGTGGCAGTGCCGGTAATTGGGAAACAAAACAGGAGCTGGGCAGACTTCTACTGTCTATGCCCTGATCGTGACTAAATAGATAGGGATGGGCTTGAGTGTAAATTTTAAGGGGCTTCAACGTTAGCTTCAGAACTTAGTACAAGAACAGTACTGGGCAGACTTCTATGGTCTGTGCCCTGAGAAAGGCAAGGACAAATCAAACTCGGGTATACATATAAAGTATCACATACTATGTAAAATGAGTTTATCTTGTTAGGCAGACTGCATGGACCGTACAGTTCTTTCTCTGCCGTCATTTACTATGTTACTATGTTCAGAGCGCCTTTGTAAAAGGACCTCTATATCAGGCCCTAGACAAACATATATGTATGGGCTCCTACCACAGAGTACCATTTACTTCTTTTCAGTGCTTTTTTTGTAGAAAAAAAGGTGCCGGTACTCATTATGGGCGGAGTCACCACATATTGCCCCACCCCTATGATAGCCACACCCCTTACACCAGCCATGGCGCTTATAAACAGACATCATTGAAAATATTATACTAGTATTCATTCCCCAGCCCGTCCTTCTTCTCCCCTGCCTGCCTGCCTGCTATGAAGCACTAAAGAAAGGCTGCAGGCAGCGATTGAGAGAGGCTGACAGCGTTGGAGCTTCCCTCTGTGAGTCCTGCCTATGCGGAAACAGGAAGTTAAAACAACATAGGTGGGACTCGCAGAGGGAAGCTCCGATGCTGTCAGCCTCTCTCAATCGCTGCCTGCAGCCTTTCTTTAGTGCTTCATAGCAGGCAGGCAGGCAGGGGAGAAGAAGGACGGGCTGGGGAACGAATCGATAGAAGGGGAGGGCAGGGGAGAGAGCAGAATCGCTCCACATCAATGTAAGGGGAGGGCAGGGGGAGAGAGGAGAATTGCTGGACAGTAGGGGAGTGAGACAAAAGTGTGCAGGATTTGCGAGAAAAAAGGTGCTGGTACGCCGTACCGTTGCATGCCAGCACAAAAAAAGCCCTGCTTCTTTCATCAAACCCCCCACTCCAGTCACATTTTCCTTTTTCTTTGCCCTCTTTGTCCCCCCCACCCCCCAAGTTCTTCATTCATGGCTTTCCCACCACCCCACCACCAATCCCTAGGGCTGACATACTTCACCTCTCCAGGAGTAGCATGAGGAAAACTGCATGGCCTAGTTCTGAGCATGAGAGCAGTAGTGTGATATGAGCAAGCATGACACACACTTTGGCCCGATCGCTATAAACGATTTAGCCAGGCAAGAGAGGCTCCTGCCCAGTTAAATCATACTGCCTCCCCTAGAGCAGACATTCAACTGCATTTAACTGGAGAGTGCCACTGAATATCGGTTCTGACAGTCACGGAACTCTCTGGTTAGTGCTGGAGTTAGCTGTCCCAGGGCAGACCTGGATGTTATCTGAGAACCACCAATATTCAGTGCTGGTGGCCAGATAACCATCTGCACAAGTACAAACAGCAATCCTAACTTGCCTGAATAGTTTCTAGGTAGCAGCACTGAATATTGGCTGGCACCCAGGTAACTTCTGGTGGCTGGGCAAGACCTAGATATCAAGGTGCCAGTGCATGGATTACACCCAGCATTACTATAAGCCAAAGGCAGCGGAATGCTTTTTTGTTTGGGGGGGCCAAGCCCCACCCCAACCTTGCCTATGCTCCACCCTCAGTTCCACCCATGCTCTGCCCCCAGCTCCAGCATCTCACCTTACCTAATATCCCTTGGAGGGGCATAATCGAAAGGGACGCCCAAGTTTTCCTGGGGACGTCCTTGCAGGACGGCTCCAGGAAGGGGCGGGGAAACCCGTATTATCGAAACAAGTTGGGCGTCCATCTTTCGTTTCGATAATATGGTCAGGGACGCCCAAATCAGCAAATTTAGGTCGACCTGAGAGATGGTCATCCCCAGGACTTGGTCGTTTCTGATTTTTCAGCAACAATGGAAAGCGAGGACACCCATCTCAGAAACGACCAAATCCAAGCCATTTGGTCATGGGAAGAGCCAGCATTCGTAATTAACTGGTCCCCCTGACATGCCAGGACACCAACCGAGCACCCTAGGGGGCACTGCAATGGACTTCACAAATTGCTCCCAGGTACATAGCTCCCTTACCTTCAGCAAGATTTTTTATTTTTTTTTTGTTACATTTGTACCCCACACTTTCCCACTCATGGCAGGCTCAATGCGGCTTACATGGGGCAATGGAGGGTTAAGTGACTTGCCCAGAGTCACAAGGAGCTGCCTGTGCCTGAAGTGGGAATCGAACTCAATTCCTCAGTTTCCCAGGACCAAAGTCCACCACCCTAACCACTAGGCCACTCCTCCACTGAAGATGCACTAACTGAATGGAAATAGCCCTTCCCTTACCGATCCCTTAGCGATTTGGAAAAGAATGGACATGCATGAAGGAAATCGCATGCAAATGAGCTGCTCACTGTTATCTCATTTGCACACGATTTCCTTCCTAAGGAGGGGAAGCCAGTGCAGTGGAGCCAAGCATTAGGCGTGGATGCTCTGCGTATGCAAAAGACGGCTTCATACATGCAGACAAGCTGCATGTATAATAGCCGTCTACAACCTTAGAAAAACACAAGTCCAGGTGAAAACATCCAAGTGGTCATCAGGGACGTCTTTATGCGACGGCAGTTGAGGATGTCCAAAATGTGGATGTTTCTGTGAGAAGGATGTCCATGCCTTTGTTATGCCTCTGACATCCCCTTTATTTATTTGAATTTTGGATCACAAGTAGCAGCAATGGGATTTGAACCAGCCATCTCTGGATTGCAAGATCAGTGCTCTAACCACTAGGCCACTCCTCCACTCCACTCCCTTGAAATTTGGCCGTCCCTGTGGGGGGGGGGGGGGGAGTTCAGGATGTCCAAAATGTTTGAAAGAAGGACATCCACGCCTTCGCTATGCCTCCGCTGACACACACATACCCCTCCCCCAGGGACCTGCATACTGCTGCGATGGACCTGAGTATGACATTTCAGGGTGGGAGGGGGTTAGTGACCACTGGGGGAGTCAGGGGAGGTCATCCCTGATTCCCTCCGGTGGTAATCTGGTCAGTTCAGGCACCTTTTGAGGCTTGGTCGTAAGAAAAAATGGACCAAGTAAAGTCGCCCAAGTGCTCGTCAGAGATGCCCTTCTTTTTTCCATTATTGCTCAAGGACGCCCATCTGTTAGGCACGCCCCAGTCCCGCCTTCGCTACGCCTCTGACACGCCCCCAGGAACTTTGGTCGTCCCCGCGACGGAAAGCAGTTGGGGATGCCCAAAATAGGCTTTCGATTATGCCTAATGACGTCCCTGAGAGAAGGACGCCCATCTCCCGATTTATGTCGAAAGATGGGTGCCCTTCTCTTTCGAAAATAAGCTTGATAGTCACTCCCCTCCCGCAGCATCCAGCATCCTTCCCTACCTTTGAACCCCCTAGCATAGTATAAAAATATGTAGGCAAATATTAAACTGAACTCCCAAAAAGCCACAGTGCAACTCCAGAGAAAAAGTGATGCACGTTCCCCTGTACCGTGCAAATATAAAGACAGCAGATGCAAATTTCAAAAACTGACATATTTCAATATGTTTAAACAAACTCTAAAGTAGTTCTTAAACTTTTATTTGACCTCAGCAATGCAACTCAATGATCATATCTTTCAACATTGAGCATTATGCATTATATCTTCACTGGTCAGTTTTATACTATCATATTTGCATATATAGTATGCATGGCACATGTTTCCATATTGCTGTATCAAGGAAACCCCTGTGGACAAAAAAACCCTCCCTTTATTTATTTGTTTGGATATATTTACCACCTTTTTGAAGGAACTCACTCAAGGCGGTGTCCCAATTTCCAAGAGTAATTGTCCTGGGAGATCTAAACCTGCACCTAGAGAATGACGCAGATACTAATGCCCGTAACTTGAAATCATTCCTGAAATTAAGTGAACTCACCATGTGTGGGGAAGGTCCAACTCATGAACAAGGCCATGCACTGGATCTCCTTACCTCCTATCCCACCAGTGTGATTGGCTCATCTAAGTGGAAACCCATACCATGGTCTGATCCACGGTTGCCAGGTGGGCGGTTTTCCTGCCCAATTGGGTGGTTTTCCGCGACCTGCTGCGGGTCGCGGTTTTTTGGGCTATTTTTTTGGGTTTTCCGCTGTTTTTTGTGCAGTTTTTCGGGCTGCGGGGCAGGGCTAATGACGTTTTGGGCGGGGTTTGATGACGTTTTGGACGGGGCTGATGACAGAGGAGGCGGGGTTGATGGCGGCAGAGGCGGGGTTGATGGCGGCGGGGGCGGAGCTGATGACGGCGGGGATGGAGCTGATGACGGCAGAGGAGGGGTTGATGACGGTGGGGGTGGGGGTGTGAATTTTTTGGACGGGTTTGGGGACCAGGTAACTGGCAACACTGGTCTGATCATTACCAACTAGACTTTACCATTAATATCTGCCTAATTAGCCAGCCCAAGCATCAACCTGTTACAGCAAATAACTCCAGAGGGAAAATCAACAAATCTAGCTTCTGGACCGAGCTAAAAGACTCCCCCTTACCCCTGAAATCTCCATGCATGAATCAGTAAAATCTGTCTGGGACACTAAAGTCAAAACGGTGCTGGACAAAATTGCTCCAATTACTATCAGAAAGGTCAAGGCAGTACGAAAATCTTCCTGGTACTCTGCAGAGCTCACTCAGCTGAAACAGAAATGCCGAAACCTTGAAAAGCAATGGAACAATTTTTTTGATGCGTGCCTAGGCTCTCTTTTACCACAGCGGGTAAAAGGTAGGTCTTGCTTTTCTGTAAGAAACGACCATGCGGCAAGTAAAGCACTTGCTGCGTGGCCATTTCAGGGGGGAGCCATTGAGGTGGCGGTAAGGGCTCCTGCGCTAAACCAGAAGTAACCGGGCAGTGATTACCACTGGGTACACACCAGCGCTACAAAAATCAACATACTCTTGTAGCACCGGATATGACGGCACGCTGGGGATGGGAAGCACTGCCAGGCTGCTGCGGTAGCCCGGCAGTACTTCCTTTTTAGTGAGCAGTAAGCCCGCGTTGGGCTTACCGCTGCTTTGTAAAAGGGGACCCTAAACCCCTAGTGTGAGAAATCTGAAGTAACTCAGATGTAAATTATAACAGTTCTGTTTTAGCAATAATGCCTTGCTGTTCCTCATTAAGCACCATCTCTCTCCACTAAGTTTTATGAAAGAGCTTATTTCTTAAAATGAGGTCATAAATTCTAAAGTGAATTATAGAAAAACAAAAGCTTTGAATAGTAATTGAAACACATATTTCCTTAGCTTATTACACAGCAATTTTTCATTCAAGTTGGCAAAAGTTTCATGAAATATCTTGAAGTAAATTTAACCAATGGCACAAAAACCTTGTATGAAGTCAATTACCTGTGTCTAATTCGAACATTAAAGCGTGACTTCAGCAATTGGCCTATAATATTTCATGGCAGAGAAAAATAGCTAGTACTAAAATGAATTTTCTTTCATATATAACTTACTTATTTCAATTGAATTTCCAAAGAAAATAGTAAAATGCCTAAGAAAAAAATGTTTGTGTCATATAGAACCACAAGAATAGCTTTTGTTCCACGATAAAAAAAAGGAGAGTTTGAGAGTCCTAGATATGCATTGGAATTGTAGGGCTAGTAAATGAAGAACAACTGTGGAATAGTATGCTTTTGCTGAATCATTAAACATATGCCAAAAACTCTAACACACCTTCATGTCATTGCTTGTTTGAGTTATACAGTCACAGTTTGTTCCTTGATGCCATGAACCTGAATCCCCATGAAGTTGAACCAAAGGCATAAATTGTCATAAACCCCCAGATTCTATACAGGGTGCCCTAAACTGAGCACAGATCCCAGACTGGTGCCCAAATTAATTAGTTAATAGGCTCCAATGATTTAATTATTGGAGTTAAGCACTTAATTGGTACTAATTATTACTTTTTTATTGCAATTATACTTCCCCCCCCCCCCCGTTTACTAAGCTGTGCACTAATGCCAACACTGCCCAACTAGTGAGGCTTAGAGGGGCATAATCGAACGGGGACGCCCATCTTTAAGGGCGTCCATCTCTAAGGACGTTCTTGCAAAGGGGCGGGGAAACCCATATTATCGAAACAAGATGGACGTCCATCTTTTGTTTCAATAATACGGTTGGGGACGCCCAAATCTCAACATTTAGGTCGACCTTAGAGATGGTCGTCCCCAGTTTTCGGCCATAATGGAAATCGAGGACGCCCATCTCAGAAATGACCAAATCCAAGCCATTTGATTGTGGGAGGAGCCAGCATTCGTAGTGCACTGGTCCTCCTCACATGCCAGGACACCAACCGGGCACCCTAGGGGGCACTGCAGTGGACTTCACAAATTGCTCCTAGGTGCATAGCTCCCTTACCTTCGGTGTTGAGCCCCCAAAACCCACTCCCCACAACTGTACACCACTACCATAGCCCATAGGGATGAAGGGGGGCACCTAAATGTGGGTACAGTGAGTTTCGGGTGGGTTTTGGAGGGCTCACATTTACCACCATAAGTGTAACAGGTGGGGGGGATAGGCCTGGGTCTGCCTGCCTGAAGTGTACTGCGTCCACTAAAAACTGCTCTAGGGACCTGCATACTTCAGTGATGGAGCTGGGTATGACATTTGAGGCTGGCATAGAGGCTGGAAAAATGTTTTTGAATTTTTTTAGGGTGGGAGGGGGTTGGTGACCACTGGGGGAGTAAGAGGAGGTCATCCCCGATTCCCTCCAGTGGTCATCTGGTAAGTTCAGGCACCTTTTCGAGGCTTGGTCGTGAAAAAAAAGGGGACCAAGTACTGCTGACCAAATGCTCGTGAGGGACGCCCTTCTTTTTTCCATTATCGGCCGAGGATGCCCATCTCTTAACCACGCCCCCGTCCCACCTTCGGTACACTGCCGACACGCCCCCATGAACTTTGGTCGTCCCCGCGACGGAAAGCAGTTGACGATGCAAAAAATCAGCTTTCGATTATGCCGATTTTGGCGACCTTGGGAGAAGGACGCCCATCTCCCGATTTGTGTCAAGATCTCCAAACTTGCGCCTTTCGGAAGTGCAAGCCCCATGCTGCTGCCGAGACTGATGAGTGGGGTGGTGAGCAACACACCAGATGAGAGTGACATATTGGACCCTGAGATCGAAAATGCTCCTTCATTCTAAATTACCACTAGGGATTTTTCTTCTCCAGTAATCTGTGTGTGTGTGTGTGGGGGGGGGGGGGGGGGGGGGGGCTCTAGATGAAAAGCGCTCAATCATCTGCTGATGAGGGGATGAAGTTGGAGCCACCTTGACAGTCCCTTTCTATTTAGTGTGGGGCATAATTATTTGAAGAAACAAGAAAATCCAGCAGAAAGGTAAAGCTCTTTCTCACAGCCCTGGGCCATGTCCCATGCCCTGACTCACCTGCAGACCTCAGTGGGAAATTGAGGTCGGGTCTATGGTCTCTTTGGGGGGGTTCCATGGCTGAGTCTTTGGCGCAGCGGGCAGTCCAGGGCACTCATGGAGTCGCTCTCTCCCAGCCTCCCATGGTACTGGCGTTCTTAGGCACGCGCGCGCACACCAGTAGTTCTCTTAAAGGCCCCGCAGTGGAAAAACAGGCTGGGAATCCATTGATGACGTTAGTCCCTTGAACCATATAAGGCGGCTGTGCTTTCCCTCACACTGCCTTCACTACGGGTCCTGCCTTGTCTGCAGCCCTGCCTCCACTTGTTCTTGCTTTGTCTCCAGCCTGCCTCCGCCTGTTCCTGCCCTGCCTCCAGCCTTATCTCAGCTTATTCCTATTGTCTTCAGCCTTGCCTCCATCTGCCCCTGCTTCACCCAAGATCCTGATCTTCAGGCCAGCCCCAAGTGCTCTTTTCAGAGCTGCCCCAGGTCCTGTTCTTCAGGCCTGCCCCAAGGGCTCTTTTCAGAGCTACTTACTAGCCTAGCTCCCTCTTAGGTGTAGTTTGCCTACTGGCAGCCAGGACTCTCCTGGCCTTCAGGTTGGGAGGGCACTGCCTACCTAACTGCAGCCCAAGGGCTCATCCTTCCAAGCACGGCCAGCTTCAGGCTGCCATCTTGTGCCCCCCCCCCTTAATTGGTTCTAATTATGACTTGGACACCAATCTGGCCATGCACTATTCTCTAACAATGGGTGCAGTTCAAAAGTGGGTGTGGCTTTGGAAGGCACATAGGTGGGCCAGGGGTGTTTACAAAAGATGCGCATAGTGTTACAGAATAGTGGGGATCGGCACCCAACTTGCACACCAGGATTTACAGCAGGTTTCAGCTAGTGTAACTCCTCATGCGCTCAACATTATTCTATAAGAGCACTCATCCCGGAGCGCTCTTTATAGACTAGAGCTAGGTGCCGAATTTTATTGGCGCCTAATTTTCAGTACAATTTATAGAATTTTCTCCAAACTGTTTTACCCCCTTAATTCTTTATTTACTTTCTGAGGCTGTCGAGCCCAAACCATCACCCCAGAGAACTATGGAGTTAGTCTGTGAATAAAACTCATAACACCAGATTCCACTCCTGGTTTCAGCCGAGTAAATTCTGGAACTGCTGCTGGAGGATGTAGTAACATATCTGGGTTTTTAAAAGATTTGGACAAGTTTCTGAAGGAAAAGTCCATAGTCTGTTATTGAGATGAACATGGGGGAAGCCACTGCTTGCACTGGGATTGGTAGCATGGAATGGTGCTACTAATTGGGTTTCTGCCAGGTTTTTGTGACCTGGATTGGCCACTGATGGAAGCAGGATACTGGGCTAGATGGACCATTGGTCTGACCCAGTATGGTTATTCTTTTGTTCTTAAGAGGAAACTGCCAGGTCAAAATAAAAAAATTTGGTATCACATCTAGAGTTTTATACTGAGTACAGTTTTCAAAGGTTGTTGAAGGGTAGATAGTTGTTTGTCCATGAGAAAAGACCTTGTACAAGTTACCCATCCCCTCCACCCTGGGGTACTTTTATCCATCACTGTAAAGGGGTACAGTTAGGTTTAGAGAGGAAGAGCACACATAGGGATTTCATTTTGGATAGGGGTTGACAAATGCTCTCACCATCCTCCCCCCCCCCCCAAATCACCCTCTCCTCCTCGTTATCACTTGCCTTTTTGATGTTTAATTGTTATTTTATATCTTATTCTCAATTTGTATAATTGTTCTTCTTGTACTGTAGCTTGCACTACAGACTTTGTAAGCCACTTTAAGCCTGCGATCAGTGGGGAAATGTGGGATATAAATGTAATAAATAAATAAATAAACAAATTTCTTCCCTCCCTCTCTCTCTCTCTGTGTCTGTCTCTCTCTCTCTGTCCCCCTCCCTCCTTTTCTCATCACTGGCTGGTTAAATGGTACTTAGCTGGCTATCTGGAGATATTCAATGGGAGATAGCCAGCTGTCTCCTGCTGAATATCGCTGGTTAGCGCCTAGCAGATAGCCGGTTATATAGCGTCATATAACCGTCTATCACCGATTTTTGGCACATCGCTAGCTAAGTTAGGTGGACAAATTTGGCTGTATTAACACCAGGCGTATCTTTGGCTGGTTCCAACTTAACCAGCCATCGCTAAATATCGGCTTGCCCGGTTAATTTGAAACCGGATATTCAATGCCAGTCACTGGAAACAGCCCAGTATTGAATATCCAGGCTCAGCGCTGACCACAGGAGGCAGTCCGACTACCTCCCGCCATCTCAATATTGGCCCCTAGAGATTCTAACCTAATTTGGCGCATATATACACTGTACTGCTTGAGTGTGAATTCTGCAGCTGAGTATTATGGGCTGTTCAGGGGAGCTAGCTGATAAAAGCACTCAGAAGTACCCTCTATTTACTGGTGATAGAAATTGTTCTTCCTATTAAAAGTGTCTTGTATTCAGGAATATTACTGTTAAAGTGAATTTTCTTCTGTAATATTATTGTGTGGTCATTAACTCAAGGACGGGAAAAAGGTGGAGTGTGGCTTTCTGAAAGAGTAATAAATTTAAAATCCAAATCATACGTCTTTTGAGCACACAGCAACAAAATGCGGGACTCTGGGAAAAACTGGACTAGAAGCACTAGGAGGCCTTCAAAAATGTCCCTTGTAATATTTTAACCACAAGAGGCAAAGAAGCATCAATATACAAAAATCTATCATGTTAATATCAGTTCACCATAATTATCACTAGTTATATAAAACCTAGACCCCAAAGACATAGTGGGTGGCCTTGTGGTTAGAATACTTGATTAGGAACAAGATGATGTGAGGATAAACCCTGCTTCTGCCACTCATGACCTTGGACAAGCTACTTTGAAGCTGATTCCGTAACGTAATGCTGGTTATCTGTTATTTAATGCCCAATTATTTTAAATGGTGTTGATTCGTTAATGGCACACATGATAACTCGCACTGTGCAGTACCATGTTTTCGTGAATCAGCCTCTTTTCATACTGTCTCTGGTAACCACTTAGTAAGTCTGAGGCAGGGGACTCATCATACCTATAAGCAATTTGCTAGAAACACGCTAGATTAGAGTATTGTAAAAATTCCAAACTAACTGTGACTCCAGAATCACTAAGGGGGTAGGTAATATTCAGCAGCATCAGTCACCATATTACTATAAATGCTGCCCCTGGCATTTCAATTAATATGTATATTCAGCAACACTGTACAATGGAGGCAGCAGCTGTCATGTCATGTTAGTTTAGATCTGCTAATTGTATAGCAGATAAATATTCTAGCTATATGGATTATATTTGGTTTCACACTTGCTCCACCCTTTCACTATATGGACAGTGTCAGGCAAGTTAGAGGGATTCTGAATTGACATTGTCTCTACAGCTTTTGAAAGATACAGATAGAGAAGTTATATGTTTGCTGGTCGCTGATAAAAGTGTGAAGGGCAATTCTATATCGGGGCATCTACAATTAGGTGTTCAGAGGGCACATAGTAGGAGCCTATTCTATAAATGAAAATAGATGACTATTTTTCTTTACAGAATTCTAGTGGAACTGGGTAGATGAATGTATAGGTGTTTAGGTATGAGCCCCTACGCCAGTCATAGAGCTGTAATATAAGTGGTAGCCACTAAATCTGGGGAGCTCAATTTTGGTCTTCAAGGTCCACAACCCAGATTTTCAGGATTTTCCCAATGTACATGAGATCTATTTACATACAATGGAAGCAGTGCATGCAAACAGCTCTCATGCATATTCATTGGGGAAATCCTGAAAACCTGACTGAGTTGCGGACCTCGAGGATCAATATTGAACACCTGTACCCTAAATGTTGCAAATACCCATGTAACTTATAGTATTCTATAAGTTATAAGAATAAGTTTGCATCCCACCCAAGCTATGCCCATGTGCACACCTGTCTAAAATAGATTGGATGTATTAATTTAGTTGGAGGGATGACCACTTACCCCAGTTGCTGAATAAGGGTGTAATTATTGCAGAGTTTTCTTAGATGCCTCCATAGATATCGTAGAGACTATAAGAGAGCCCAGCAGCCAAGGGACACAGACCTTGTGGATGGTGGATTCCAAGCACTAACCCAGTTTTGAGATAAAAGAAGAGAGTAATCTAAGGGCGATACAACCCCAAGAGAAAAAGGCAATCCAAGGGTGATCCCTAGTGTGATACAACCCCAGAGAGGAGGGAGAGGAAATGAAAAATTTACTCATCCTTTCACTGAAAGAGAAGCCATAGTGAGACTGAGCAGATCCTGTGACCAGTCAAGTCTCTGGGGTAGAGGACTGGGTAAAAAGTGAGCCAGTCACAAAACAAAAGAAAATCCTCCACGAATAGAATATACCACGTTTAAAAAACGGTAGAGGAAAAAAGAAGAGCAGCCTCTCGCAGATGGTGTCTAAGGAACTTTTATTCCAAAAATCTTCAAGAACATTAAGAGAGACCCAACATGACTCGTGTTTTGGCCCTGCTGGCCTGCATCAGGGGTCTAGGAATTGGTATTGTCATATGTATTCCCAGAAGAATCGGCAAACAAAGGTCTTCTAGCATAGCATGCACGAGGTCACCACACAATACAAAGAACTTGGATTTGGGGTTTAGCTTGTTAATAGCTTATACAGCTTCTTCTATCAATCTGATCTCTTGTTCCCATTCATCTCCTCTATTATCAAGGTCGCCAACAGACCAGGCCTTCATAAGACCAAACTGGGCCTTTCCATTGAGATTTGTCATCAGCCAAGAGGTTGAAGAAAACAGAATCCTTTGTAGCATCTGCTCTTTACAATTCTGAGATGATTTTCAGGCAAAAGCTGTCCTCTTGAGGTCTGTGAATAACACTTTGCTCACTTTCCCCATATACACAGGCCAAAACAACCTTGCCTCAAAACTCTTGTCAGAAGTCCTCTTTCTCATAGACTTGGCAGGCTGCAGGATCTACTTAGTATCCGTATGATTTCTATTTTAGTGAAGGGATGGGTAAACTTTCCAGTTCCTCTCCTAGGGTGTATCACACCAGGGATCACCCTTCTCTCTCTGCAGGGCCAGACCAAGGATACCTGATGCCTATGTGAAACTTCAGCAGTGTGCCCCCCCAGACCCTATCCCCTGCTTTGTCCAGTATCTCCTCTTCCCCTCTCAATCCCCCCCTCAAGGCTAGTATCTCCTCTTGTCCCGTCTACCTCCTCTCATCCTCTGTGGCCAGTTTTTTTAAAGTATTATATACAGTGTTACTGATGAAATATCCTATAAAATGGTTTATATAGCAATAAAAACAATATAAAATTGAAACAAGAATCATAAAGACTGTAATTAAAAATATAAAAATAGTAATCTGAACATAAAATCATATCATAAACAAACATAAGATCCTGAATATAACTCACTATATATCTGGATAAAGATAAGCTATAAGCCCCCCCCCCCCCCCTCCTCCTAAACAGTAAACCAGAATATTGTCTCTGTTCTAATGGTAATTTATTCCAATGTTCTGGTATCTTTACAATAGAGACCTTGGTATGCCAAAAAATAAAAACCTTCCTAAATTGTACCCAAATACATACCTCCAACTAATTACCCTATGCCAATCTCAAAAGCCTTGTAGGAATATAAGGTTATAATTTATTCAAGTAATCAGGTTTCCAATTATGAAGTATCTTAAAAAGTTAACAACTTAAATAAACATCTTTCCTTTACTGGAAGCCAATGTAATTAGCACAGTAAAAGCTTTGCACTCTCCCATATCTTCTTACCCAAGAAAATGAAAGTGGCAGAATTCTGTATAATCTGTAATTTCTTCATACATTTAACAGGTAAACCCACATACAATATGTTACAATAATCAAAATGACTCATTAGCAATGACTGAACAACAGAAATCAAAGTAAAATGACTTCAGCTGATGAATCATCTTTAATTTTAAAAACATATCTCCCCTTTCCCTCTCTACTTCCCCATCCCTGGACCAGCATCTCCCCTTCCCCACTCTAAACTCCCCCAGATTGCCAGCATCTCCCCTTCCTCTCTCAACCCCCTCCCCATGTTGCTAGCATCACCACGTCCTCTCTTAACCTCCACCCTCATGTTGGCAACGTTTCCTTTCCCTCTCTACCCTCCCCTAGGAAGGAGATAGGGAGTGGCAGTGAGTGCGAGCTGGGCAAGGGGGAAGGAAAAATGCTCCCAAATTTTGACACTCTAAGCATCAAGTTCACCAAGTGGCAGTGCAGACCCGGTCTCTTGGGGTGCATCACCATGGGGGATCACTCTTGGCTTACTCTTTCATTTATCCTAAGACTAGATTAGTGCTAAAGATCCAACCTCCAAAACGTTTGGGCCCTCTGGCTGCCAGGAAAGTATAGGAAATAAGGTTCTGGATCTAAATGCTGTGAGGGAAGAGGCTGACTTGGTTTTTGTGGCAGTCATGGAGAGGTGAGCCACAGAGAACCATGACTGGCATATATTTATACTGGAATATAATCAATTCAGGAATGACAGTGTAAGGAGACAGGAAGGAGAGGTGGCAGCCTATTGCAAAGATAAGGAGGAGACACGGTGTATTAATCTGGATATATGGAATGGAACATCTATTTTTATATTGGTGGGCTTTATAGACCTCCTTCATAGGCTGAAGTTGACAGATTTAATTGATGGTATTTATAATACTGATATGAAAGGGGATGTACTTTCATAGGTGATTTCAATACACTGGATGTTGATTGAGAAATCTCTGCTGCATTGTCAACTAGAGGTAGGGAGATCATGGATTCCATAGGGAGACCTGTTGCAGCAGCTGGTAATGGCACCTACATGGGAGTAAGTCATACTGGACCTAGCACTTATGAATGGGAAGAGTATTTCTGATGTTATAGTGCAGCGATCTTCACAATTTTTGAAATGGGGGCCATGTTGACAAAACGACTTTTCAATGTGAAAGCCAGGACTAGTGCTGAATAAAATAGATAGTACCAGAGTACCCAGAGACCTGGGTGATCAGGGGTAGGTGATCCCTGTCTAATGATGTTGCCAGCCCAGCTGCTCAGGCACACTTAGGGCAGTATGTGTAAAATAGGTTTGATTCTTTAGATTCTCTCTCTTCCTCAGCCCATCTTCTCTACCCCAACTCAGATTTCCTCCAACACTCTCTTCCCCAATTCTATCTCAATCAGTCTCAATTCCCACCAGCTACTGATTCCAGTCAGCCACCATCATCCTATCCCTAATTGCTCCAAGCTGTGTCTCCCCGAGTTCACTAATGCTGCCTGGCCTTTCCTAGAGTCTTGCTGCAGGAACTGCGTCTGACACAGCAGTTCTGGTTTCTTCCAGCATCATGTGGCTCTTGGTAAGGTTTATCCATATAGTGTCTAAACTTCTTCTCTGTTCTCCTTAGTTTCCTAAGAATAGTGTGGGAGTTTCTTTGCTGTATATCTCAAACTCACCGAGAGCCATACAGTCCTGAAGGAAAACAGAGCAGCTGTTTTGGAGAAGAGCTCTCCAGAAAGACTGGGCAAGGAGGGTAAGTTATGTATTATTGAGAGATGAGAGTTAGGGAGCCACACGTAGGGTCAATGGTAGCCACCATTGGCTCTTGGGCCTTGCAATGAAATACACTATTATAGCGGGTGATCATCTGCCATCAAGTAATCACTGAATGGTGTGGTTCAATTTTAGGATGTGTGTGTGGGCAGACTTAATCCAAAAGTGAGGGTCCTAGACTTCAAGAAAACGAACACTATGAAGATGGAGGAATACCTCGAGGAGTCGTCAGCTGGACGGGAGCATCTGAAGGGAAGTAGAAAAACAGTAAGCAAAACTGAAAGATATTTTAAAGGCAGCCAATCTTTTTGTTAGGAGAGGGAAAAAGGCTGCTATGGTTCTTGAAAATAGTAGTTGAATAGGTAAGAAAAGAGAGAATGACAAAATCATGGAGACAGTGATCACCCTACAACTTACTAAGTATCCTGACATTCATGACATCTTAAATTTCTCACAATCTGAAGAGATCATAGCATGGAGATGTTCTTGGTGCATTGGTGGCTGAGGTTAGAGCTTGGTTTAGTAAAGATTTCTTACATGAACAAAAAATAAAGGGAAGTAAATCACAAAATTTAGACAAAGCAAAGATTAATAGTTCACCAAAATGAGGGTTTAGAAAGTTCTGCAAGTGGCACTGCACATATTGAATTGAATAATAAAAACCTCAAAACTCTAATAGGCTGCTCATCAATTGGCTTAACAAACCCCACTTCGAGTGGAGAAAAACAGACTGTTTCCAAAAAACCCGCTGAAGAATCAAATATTTGCAGTAATTTCTAAAATCCCATACCCAAAAAACCTACACAAAACAGCAGTTCCAGAAAAAAAAGTTCAACAGCCCATCATCTCACAAAGTCAGCACTTAGCTTGCAATTAATATAGATCACAGTCCCATCTTCAACAGAGAGAAATAGTTGCCCACATCCAGCAAAGCTTTACTTGGTCGACATCCAGCCACACAAATTTAAGCCGCAGTGATACTGGCTTATACTAGTATTCCAAAAAGGAATCTAAGATGCCTAGATCCTATTGTAGAATACGCTTTCACCATGCAACATTGGGGAACCTACATGGAGGTGCAATTTACAGAATTGCCCCCTTAGTGGCACTTCAAGGGCAATTCTATACCGAGGTATCTATTTGGAGCCTATTCTATACAAACATGTGTATAGGTGCATATTTTATTTATGTAAAATATTTTAACCCGCTGAAACCATAATGTTCTATGTGGCTTACAATTAATACACTCACAATATATCAACAATATCATTTATCATTTAAGTTTAATATACCACCCATCTTGAAATAAAAGTCAGAGTGGTTCACAATACCATAGTACAATTAAAAAATGAAACTAAAAGCAGAACTCCATAGTATGACAGGAAAGAACCAATCAACCAAGAAGTAGATAAAATATATAATTTGCTCATTCAGAAACCATAATCTTACTACTAAGTACTGCTGCGCCTCCTCATTCCAGAATCAAGTTAAGAAGCTGCAAAAGCTGTATCAAACAAATAAGTCTTTAGATCAGTGCAAAATGTATTATAAGAGCGTTTCACACACATATGCTTTGGCAAAATATTCCACAAAGCCGGAGCCAAAAAATAAAATGCAGAGCTTCAGGTAGAAGCCCAATTAGCTTGTGAAAGGTGAGGTATAAGAAGCCTGCTGTCATGTAATCACTGAAAAGCACATATAGGTTGTGGCAGAGATAGGGGGTCCCCAATTAGGGAGGGTAAGCCAAGAAGATCCCTGTCTATAGAATTCCTGAAGCACTTAGAAAAGCCGGGTCAAAATAGCAGGCCCCTTAAGTATAATACTCAAGAGCAGAGTAGGAACACCTACAAATGAGAACCCATAAAGGAATGCATTTTTCACCCTGGGGCGGGGTAAGAGGAGCAATCCAGTTTATTCTTGACCAACAAACCAAGACAGAAGGGTCCAATAAGAGAAAGGTAGACTAACAGGTAGAGCTTTTAAAGCCATCTTCCCTAGATAGAGGAAGTGAGGAAGCTTACAGAGGACACTGAGATGGTGTGGGAAGTTGAGGAAGAAAAACCACCAATGGATACTACTGAATAGGTCAGCCAACACAACATGGAGATTGAACATTTTTGAAACCTAGAAGGCCACAGTTTTGTTTGAATTACATAAAACATCATCATACAGACACAAATAATATTGTCTCCTTCTTTAAAAAGTATTCATCACTGGATATTTAACTACCACTTAGTCACCATATGCTTCCTGGAACAATAAAATGTTTAGTTCTCGCTTAAACTGCTCAACAGCTATTATAGATTTTAAGGTCACAGCTTAACTCATTTCACAATTTAGGTCCAATACTCATCCAATTTAATAACCTTAAATGATGGCACATCTAAAAGGTTTGTGCTGGAAGCTCTAGAAGGCTGATACATTCGTAAAGTTGATGCACTCAAAGGAGAAACCAAATTATTCCATACCTTAAAAACTAACAGTAAAATTTTAAACGTGTCTGTTTAACGGGAAGCCAATGAAGCATTTTCAAAATGTGTATATACTGGAAGAGGACAGTACAAATAAAAAAAGTAGCACATATGAATTTATCTTCTTGGGCAGACTGGATCATCTACTATGTTACTATGTATGTTACTGGAAGTACCCAAAAAGAACCCGAGTTGCAGCATTTTGAGCAATTTGTAGAGCATTTGAAAGACCTCCAAACAAGCCCATTGCAAGGCCAATACAATAATCAAATCATGACATGACAATACTCTGAATATGTGATGAGGCACAAACACCTATATCAGTCACTGAGCTGGTGTAAATGCTCATACCTAGATTCTGGAGATACAAAGCAAACAAAGAGCAGATTGCCAAAGAAAGTCCATAAAATTGGTTATTCACCATAGCTCTCAGTTAAAAAACCTAAAAGCCCAAAATGGCCATGTTTGTCCCATGCAAGGTCTGTGTCAGGGGCATACAGAGATTGTTGACAAATATATAACCACACACATTAGTAAAAACCATAAGAACCAAACTAAATTAATATATCACATCTAACAAAAACATAAATAATGGAAATTATAAAAGCTCAACTGAATAATCATTATACAAATGAATAAAAATCTCAAATCATACAAGGTCAATAAATACAAAGCAGTGTGGAAAGTAACACATATCTGATTAAAAAAACAAAATTGAAAAGTTGAATCAATATAATATCTATGGATCATTTAAAACAGTGTGGGAAGTGAAACAGAGACAGGCATACACAACTGGTGTGTTTAGGGAATGCCACCTACTTGGTAAGGGCTAATAATGGTCCACAAAGCCTTGAACAGAAACAGTAGTGTCATCTGCTTTCCTCCTGCCAGGTTGATGGGAGGAGGGTTGTGGAGAAGGGAAAAGTCAATCCCAAGTGCCATTAGGTGCTCTCTCCATGTCCATCAACTTTACCCCTCTATCCCCCTCCTGGGTCTAGTTTCTCTCACCCCTCACCTACAAGCCCAGTATCTTTCTATTTTCCCACCCCCTCCCCTGCTGGAGTCTGGCATTTCTTCCTTCTTGGCATCTCTCTCTAACCTTCTTCCACCTTGTGATGCTCCAAACTCACACCGGCAATGGTAGCAATGAAAACAGGCTACCTCTGCCCAACCCCATCAGAACCTTTCCTCTGCCATGTCTCACCTAAAGGAAGTTACATCAGAGGAGGTGAGACAGAGCAGAGGAAAGGCGGCAGCCTGTTTTTATCATTGCTGTAGCTGACGAGAATTTGGAGGACTGCAGGAAGAGAGAAAAGGAGATGTCGCATAGCAGGGACAGAGAGCAGAAAGCCAGTTAGAGGACAAAGCGACAACTGGCAGCCATTACCATTGTACACCCCTGGGATTTACACTGGACTCACTCAATGGCAGCTACACCCCTGGGCCCTAGTCAACTAGCTATAGCACAAATACAGAAGAGAGTTCTGACTACCCTAGTCAAATCATCTATAATTGAGATATTAGCAACAGTAACAGCAATGCTTAAGCTCTGCTCTGGGATAGTGGGAATGGGGGAACCTAATGTGCCTATTAAAGGGGCAAAGAAGGGAGGGGAAGCCAGACATAGCATCCAGAGTGGAGGAATAGCCTAGTGGTTAGAGCACTGGTCTTGCAATCCAGAGGTGGCCGGTTCAAAACCCACTGCTGCTCCTTGTGATCATGGGCAAGTCCACTGCCTTAGGTACACACCAAGATTATGAGCCCTCCTGGGACAAAGCAATATCCAGAGTACCTTAATGTAACTCACCTTGAGCTACTACTGAAAAAGGTGTGAACAAAATCTAAATAAATAAATAGTTATATATTTCCAACAGAGTGACCAGGACCATCTACCACTTACTGGTTCCTGGAACAGCTCTAGAGACTGAAGAAATAAGTACCATTTGCAGCTATCCCTTTCCTGGGAACCAACCCACATTGAAATTAGGGCTGCACTTCAATTAAAATTTTAATCATGATTAAAGGTATTGGGTTTGTTTTCCTCACTGCAGCTCCTTGTGACTCAGGACCCTCCATTATCCAGTGTCACAAGTAGCTGAAGTGGGGAAAAAATAAACAAACATACCTTTAATCATGCAATCAATCATGCTTATAAATTTTAATCAAAATGCAGCCCTAAATAAATTAAAGAATAAAAGTAAGGAAAGATAATAAATACAAAATACAAATTGACAAATTACAAATTAAAGAATCTAAAACAGCATGCAGAATAGCTATAAACAGCATTACAGTTTTCACAGCCTACTGAAGAAATGGACCAAGACATCTAAAATGCTGCTTTGGAGCCTCAGAGTCCCTGACCCTATCAATATCCACAACAAAGACTGTATGTAGGTGACTATTTTTTGAAATTAAGACCTGCTATACTCTTTATAAAAAAAAAAAAAAAAAAGATAACCCACACGAGGGTTGAGAGGGAAATAAAGATACTTTGTAAATATAATTTGTATAGCGCCTTTGGCATATTTACTGCTTCTTTTATTTATTTATTTAGATTTTGCTCACACCTTTTTCAGTAGTAGCTCAAGGTTCACTGGGTATTTCTCTGTCCCTGGAGAGCTCACAATCTAATTTTGTATCTGAGGCAATGAAGGGTTAAGTGACTTGCCCAAGATCACAAGGAGCAGAAGTGGAATTTGAACCGGCCACCTCTGGATGTCAAGACTGGTGCTCTAACCACTAGGCTTCTGCTATTGATATTGTCCCAAATACTTGCCTACAACTACTTTAAGTCAAGTCATTAATTCAGAACACTAATCTTGGAGTGGTCTGAATTACTGACTCTGAAGAATGCAGTAAGAATGAAATACCTGCCTATAACCTCATGGTCTCTGCCAATCCCAGCCCTGTTTACAAACCATGGAAGCCTCTGTTTTATGCAAGCAAATGACTCATCTTCCTTCTATCTTGTTCTTTATCTATAATAAATTGGCATTAGAAGTATACACTGAGAGAAAAAAAATATCAGTTAAACTAATGTTCACTAAGTGGCTTTTTAACTTTTACAAATGTATGAAATTTCATAAAACTTGGTTTTACTTTCACACAGTACAGGAGTAGGCTAAAGCCTGTCCTTGCAGCTCTGCCAATAAACCATGGGTGAAGTGTGGTCTTAAGTTTTCAGCAAAATAAATGTAAAATATGGCACACATTTTGCCTATTGGTGATAGGTTGTTTCTTGATGCAATACCAGTTAAGAAGATTCTCATTTTAAGGTCATTCTGAGGATAGTACTCTGAAGAAGTTGAACAATATACATTTTTGCAAATAATTTGTACATGCTCTTTGAACTAAAAATAACTACTTCCATCAAATGATAACCTCAGACAATAGCTAAAATTAACCTTGCCACTGTCTCTTTTGTGATTTCTACCAAGATTCCCTTTCAGGTAGTCAATCATATGAAATACTGGAGGCACATTGAAAGTAGCATGAAAGAGATGTCACTATTCTTTTGAGCTGGTTTGTACAGGGAACAAAGGAAGGCTTGTAAAATAACAGACATTGCTCACACAATTTCAGAATGCTATGACAACTGGAAGAGGAAACAGCATTTCAGTTTAATCAACTGAAGATACAACTGTCTGGCTGTATGTTTAGGTATTACTTATGGGCAGTGGCATTCCTAGGGCGGCTGACACCTGGGGCGGATCGCCGATGCGCCCCCCCCCGGCGAAACGACACCTCCCCCAGCGAAACGACCCCCCCCCCGGGTGCATTTTTACTTGCTGGGGGGGGGGGTGCCACACGCCTGTCGGCTTCGCTCGTTCCATACTCCCTCTGCCCCAGAACAGGAAGTAACCTGTACCGGGGCAGAGGGAGCATGGAACGAGCGGCACCGACAGGCGCGTGGCACCCCTCCAGTGGTGTGCACCCAGGGCAGACCGCACCCACCGCCCCCCTAGGAATGCCACTGCTTATGGGGCCCTTTTACTAAGCCTCGGTAGGGCTACAGCGTGGGTAACACAGCCAAATTGACCCTACTACCAGGCTTGGCAGTAATTCCGAAGTTGGCGCACGCTGTTTCCCGCAATAGAAAATAATTTTCTATTTTCTACCACAAGGGGTGTTCGCGACGGTAATCAGCAGTGTGTGAGCCTTTACCACCAAGCTAATATGTAGCGTTAAGGGCTCAGGCAGTAAATTGCCACATGCTATTTTTAATATTAGCACACGACCATTTACTACCCCATTTAAAACAACCTTTTTATACACCGTGGTAAAAAAATGACCCGTGCCAATTTCATAGGTCCAAACTAGCACAGGCCACTTTTTTAAAAAAATCTCAGCTTAGTAAAAGAGCCTCTATGTGACGAACAATAATAATTTTTTAAAAATAGGGATGAATGTGTGCATTCAGATCATTATCATGTCTTAGAATATGGGCAGCCCCACTTTAGATGGGTTATAGCAGCAGGAATTGAGAAACACAGGCCAGTGTGTCACAAGTTTCACCAGCATTTTAGAATGGAATCTGCCAATATACAGCCTGCTCTAAAATACAGGAGAAATGGGCATTTATGTGACAGGTGTCTGAGGCATAAGCATCCATTAAAAAAAATAAACATATAAAATATTGATGGGTTCAAGGCTCACACATAACCAGTTGTCGCTGGGACATTACAAACATAACTGGTTATTCTCCCGATGTGTCACAGTGACTGGTATCTCTTGTCAATTTGACATTCGAGGGGGGGGGGTGACATAAACCACTTGGGGATAAAGGGGGCAATCGCCTCAATCCCTCCAGTGGAATGCTGCTCAGGAGTGGAGGAGTGGCCTAGTGGTTAGAACAACAGTCCAGAGGTGGCTGGTTCAAATCCTGCTGCTGCTCCTTGTGATCTTGGGCAAGTCACCTAACCCTCTGTTGCCTCAGGTACAAACTTAAATTGTGATCCCTCCTGGGACAGAGAAATATCCAGTGTACCTGAATGTAACTCACCTTGAGCTACTACTGAAAAAGGTGTGAGCAAAATCCAAATAAATAATAATTTACCAAATCTTAAAAATGCTTGGTGGCAGGTGTAACTCTTGATGATGATCTTTTAGGACACAGACATATACCCTGTCTTCTATATATGGCGCCCAAAATTGAACACCAAAATTTGGCATGCATCGGGCATACTCCATAATTGTGCATGCAACTTAACTGACAAATAAGCAGATAATTGGCAATAATTGAGCACTATCAATTATTGGTGCTAACTGGCAACAATTTGAATTTAAGAACGCATCTTCCTATTTGGTATTCAATAAAGATACACGCATCAATTCTTAACGCGTGGATCCGAAAAGGGGGCATGGCAATGGGCAGGTCAGAGGCATTCATAGAATTTTTGCACTGTGTTATAGAATATGGCAGATCTGTGCCTAATTTAGGCACGGAGATTTACAGCAGGTTTCAGTAGGTATAAATGGGGAGTGGATCCCAACGCTAAGCGCTATTCCATTAAAACAGCGCCTAGCGCTTATTTTTTTGGTGCCCAAAATTGGGTACCATTTACAGAATCTACAGTTCTCTTCTGAAATGGGGAACACACATCTATGAACATGCCACACCCTTGTCCCTCCCAAGACACATCCATACTATACCTCCTTGCCACCTGAATGCACTTAGGTTTGATGCATGTAGATGCCGACTTTGTAAAATGGGGACTTAAATATTTATGCAAGATAAACATTTATGCACTTATCAAACAGAAATAGGGCTTGTAAAATAAGGGCCATTGCACATGCAAAATTCATCTAATGTATATTACCCAACAAATTAACATACATTCAATCAATTAATATGATTTAAAAGTTCTAATGCCTATTTATATTTGCTTTCTGATAAAACCAAATCTTTGAATCAAATACAAAAAAAAACAAAACACTTGAAAGTTGAGTAAAGGTCTGAAAAATGCAAAAATGAACCACATGTTTTTTGCCTGTTCACGTATTTTATCGCTATAAAACTTGTTATGCTGTGATAACTGAGGTAACTGTAAAGCGAAGATACTTACCTGTAGCAGGTATTCTCCGCGGACAGCAGGCTGATTATTGTCACACGTGGGTCAATGTCCACATCAGCCCGGGAACCAGCATTTTGCCATAGCAAAAATAAAAATGTTTTGCTAGAGTCTTCAGATGTGCGTGCAGCGCGCACCGCGCATGCGCAGACTGACTTCCCACCCGCCGAGCGAGCATGTACCTCAGTTACATCAAAAAGAATAATAAATAACAACTCCAAAGGAGAGGTGGGAGGGATTGTGAGAATAATCAGCCTGCTGTTCTCCGAGGACAAGCAGGCTGCTTATTCTCACAAGTGGGGTATGCCTAGCATCCAGGCTCACTGAAAACAATGAACATTGGTCAACTGGGCCTTGCAACGGCGAGGACATAACATAGGTTAACCTGAAACTATATACAGCTCGCTGAGAGTGCAGCCTGGAACAGAATAAAATGGGCCTAGGGGGGTGGAGTTGGATTCTAAACCCCAAACAGATTCTGCAGTACTGACTGCCCAAACCGACTGTCGTGTCAGGTATCCTACTGAAGGCAGTAGTGAGATGTGAATGTGTGGACTGATGACCACGCTGCAGCCTTGCAAATCTCTTCAATGGAGGCTGACTTTAAGTGAGCCACCGACGCAGCCATGGCTCTAACATTATGAGCCATGACATGGCCCTCCAGAGTCAGCCCAGCTTGGGCATAAGTGAAAGAAATGCAATCTGCTAGAGGTTACGAGAGGCTACCTTTGGTGAAAAAATATTAACCTCCCTCCAACCAGAAGGTTGTCCGGTATGGACACTTTTACTGAGGCTATGCTTTGCTGGATCCAGTCAAAAGCCCATCCCTTGCTTTTGCTGGGCCTTAGGAGCATGCTGTTGATGAGAACAAGCGCGCTGGGGCTGAGCATGGGTAGGCTGCCAAGAAGCAGGAGTGTACCTAAGCCTAGCATAGGAATAGGGAGCACTCCGCTTCCCACCAAAATACCTCCTAGAGGAGGAGGGTGTAGCAGAAGGCACCCGGCGGGAGACAGAATCCATAGCATCATTGTGCTTCATGATCTGGTCAACAAGATCCTCTACTTTTTCACCAAAAAGATTATCCCCCCAGCAAGGAACATCTGCTGCTGGACCGAATGATCCAGGTCAGAGACATGCAGCCATGAGAGTCTGAGCATCACTATACCCTGAGCAGCAATTCTGCATGCCACATCAAAAGAGTCGTAAGCACCCCTGGCCAGGAATTTACGACACACCTTCTGCTGCCTGACCACCTGGCAAAAAGGCTCGGCCTGCTCCGGAGGGAGGGCATCAACCAAACTAGACAGATGCCTCACCAAGTTCCGCAAGTGTATGCTCGTGAAGAGCTGGTGGGACTGAATTCAGGTGGCGAGCATAGCAGCCTGATACGTCTTCCTCCCAAAAAAGTCCAAGGTCCGAGCTTCTCTGCCTGGGGGCACTGAGGCATAGTCCCAAGTACTCTTGGCTCTCTTAAGGACGGTAGTACTCTTGGCTCTCTTGAGTCCACCACCATGGAATTGTGGGGTAACTGAGACTTCATCAACCCAGGTTCATCGTGGATCTGATACTGGGAATCAGCTTTCTTCGGGATCAGGGGGCCAGACAGAGGGAACAACCAGTTCCACATAAGGACTTCCTTCAGTACCTTATGCAGAGGAGCCATCACAGCCTTCTTAGGTGGAGAGGGATAGTCCAGGACCTCAAGCATCTCAGCCATGGGCTCATCCTCCACCTCCATAGGGAAAATAATAGCCGTAGCCATTTCCTGGACAAAAAATGTAAAGAAAAGACTCTCAGGAGGAGACAGTCTCCTTTCAGGTGGAGGGGAAGGTTCAGAGGGAATCCCATATGACTCATCAGAAGAAAAGTATCTGAGATCTCCTTTTGACTCCCACAAACACGCCTCTTCAGTATCGGATACTACCTCTCTAAGGGAACTCCGAGACTGAGCCTGCCTCGACGCCGAGGATCGACACCCTCGATGGTGATGTCGAGAGGCCGATGCCCTTACGGACTGCGGCGAACCTTCCTCCACCGACGTCGAAGGGGAGTCGACCTGGGTGGCAGCCAACACCAGTGCCACAAGCAGTACCAAGGACGAGGACCTCACCACAGGTGAAGGGCCAGATACCGCTGCAGCAGACAGCATGGAAGGTGCAAGCACCCCCAACACCAAAGCAGACTGGCACAACAGTCCTTCCAGAAGCTCTGGAAGTAGGGCCCAGATGCGCTCATCGAGAGCTGCCATCGGAGAAGGCTGTGGGGTCGGTAGATCAGCCGGTGGCAGAATCTGCTGAGGCTCAGGTGCAGGTACCGGGCTGCTAAGAGGCCGACGCATCAGCACCTCCTGTATGGAGGGGGAGCGATCCTCTTGGAGCCGACGCTTCTCAGGTGCTGAGCCCTTCGATGCCGCGAATTTCCCGGCACTGTGTGTCGAAGGACATTGGTGCCAGTGCTTTTTCACCTTTGCTTGATGCCCGTCATTGAGGCTCCTCGGTGCCGATGAGGACGACGTGAAATCCTCACATCTCCTCGGGGTTGGGTCCGACGATGGTCGGTCCAGGGGGGCCTGCATAGCAGGAGGCCTCGAGACAGGTGGAGGCCCAGCGCAACCTGGTCTCTCAGCAGCCATTACCTCTGCTCCTGATGTCGATGCGTCCCTCAATGCCGACATCGAAGGACCGGACCGAGCTCCAAAATGTTTCTCTTGTTGGGCTTCTTGAGCTACTTGGGTCCGCTTCTTCATACAAAGACACAGAGCACAACCAGCTGGGCTGTGGTCGGGCCCAAGGCACTGGATACACCAGGAATGGGTATCGGAACCTGAGATGGTCCGGTTGCACCGAGTACAACGTTTGAAGCCGCTGGGTGTCCTTGGTGACATGGAAGGAAAAATGGCTCTGGCAAAATCAAAGGACTCGATTGTGCCAAGAAAAAGGGGCACAAATAGAAGGAGAAACCCGACCGCGCGGCCTAAAAACCAACCGCGTCAAAAAACAAAGAAAACTTAAAAGTTAGGAAAAAAGAACTAAGGAGAAACTAAAAGGAATCCTAACTCTTTCTTTTTTTAAACAAACCTGCAAACAGACGCGAAAAAACTAGTGAAAAATACAGAAAAAAGAAGACTCTTTTCCCGGCTTGAAAGAGGAGCACAGGAGGAACCTGCCACACCTCGTCATGGAAAAAAGAGAACTGAGGTACGCGCTCGCGCGGCAGGTGAAAAGTCAGTCCGCGTATGCGCACCAGAAGACTCTAGCAAAACGTTTTTCATTTTGCTATGCAAAAATGCTGGTTCCTGGGCCGACGTGGACTCACGTGTGAGAATAAGCAGTCTGCTTGTCCTCTGAGAATTATTATTATGACATTTATATCCTATATTATCCCGACAGTAGGTTCGAGTTCAATATAACTTACATATTGTAGTTAAAGATACAGAGTAATGATTATAACAATACAGAAAATAATATTCTATAGTGATAGAAAATATGAATGATTTGTAGGAACTGATATAATTGATAAGTGAACTGCTAAATTTGTAACTGCTGAGTCAAAATAGAACAAGAAACTGGAATTTTATTGTATATTAAAGTCTAGTGAGATGGATTTTGAAATAAATTTGAAAAGAAATGGGATTTCAATAATTTACAGAATTGCAGGTAATCTGAATGAAATCTAATAGGTTTAGGAATAGAGTTCCAACATTTGGTTCCAATATAAGTGAAATCAGTAGAAAGAAGAGATTTGTATGTTACATTTAGTGGACGGAGTAAAGTGAAACTTTTATAGGACATAGACAGCTACTCAGATAGGTCCCGTTAAGATTCATACCTTTGAGACATTTGAATCTCTCTCATATCTTCTCTGATGCTTCTCCTCTAGGCTGTACATATTTATATCCTCAAGTTTCATCTCATAGGGCTTGAGGTATTTATCCTATACTATATTAATAGCCTTTCTCTAGACTACTTCCAGCCTGTCGGAGACATTTCAGTGGTATAATCCCCAGAACTGGAAACAATATTCAAAATGAGGTTTCACCATTGCCCTGCAGAAAGACATTATTCCCTTTTTTTTCTGAAGGTTATGCCTCTCCTTACATACCCTAATAACCCTCTCACTCTGGCTACCACTTTAGCACACTGTATCACTGCCTTGAGATCACCACAATCCCCTGGAGGAACCTATCTTGGTTGGTGCATATCAGTATCTTATCCTACATAATGCAGTGCTCCTTTGTGGCCCAAATGAATGATTTTGTACTTTTTGCACTGTATTTACCAAACACTCAGTCATTCTCAGGGATGCCCACTCTTCTGCGTTATGTTCATGTTATCTGTGCAAAAGCCAAAACTTATCTTTGAAACCCCTCTGTAAATAGTAGTAGTAATATTGTTCAAAAATGGAGACGGAACAGAACCATCTCCAGGAAAGAACTCTTAGGCACTTAAATTACCCTTTTATCTCCTGCAGAATTTATTTTCCCTCTCCCTCTGTCTTCTACTCAACAGAAAGTGCATCAGCTTGGGGCCCACCCTCAGACTGCTCAGTTATTTATAAGTCCCCTATGCGATGCAGTAGATCTTTGAACTGGAGGTTTAACTAAATGTACTTTACAAGAAGTGTTTTACTCTTTTCTTTTCTTTTTTGTTTTATAATTTAATTATATAAAGGTTTGTGCAATGATTAGAATTAAAGTGACATTAAAAAGTCAACATGTGGCATTGTGGCACATATATTTAATATGTTACCTTGGAGATGTGGAAGCTCATTTTCAAAGCACCCAGGCTTACAAAGTACATTGTAAGTCTATGTGCTTTGAAAATGAGCACCATAATGTACTTTGATGTACAATATTCAAGTGGATACCCTTGATCTAATCCTCTGATCAGCCGAAGGAGTTCCTTGATCTAATCCTCTGGTCAACCGAAGGAGTTGAGCAGATTTGTGTGAAATCATCTCCCTCTGGTAAAAGCATGCTGCCTCAGATCCTGCAACCTGATGGTTTGGTTTCTCTAGCCTTTCATACCGCTGGGATCAAACAACCTCTACCTTTTATGAAATGGATTTTCATCTCCAAAGTTCTAAAGAACAGATCTTTCATTGGGCTCATCAGAACTTCTCTCTTTTTTTATCATTTGGATTTTGCTCACACATTTTCAGTAGTAGCAGCAGCAGCAGCTCAAGGTGAGTTACATTCAGGTACACTAGGAATTGCCCAAGATCACAAAGAACAGCACTGGAATTTGAACCAGACATCCCTGGATATCAAGTCCAGTGTTCTAACCACTAGGCTACTCTTCCACCCTTGGTATTCTAATGGCAATTACATATTTTGCAGTACCCAAGCCCATGTGGCTCGAGATGTTGATGCCCGCCTAGACTGCGGTGAAACTTCCTCCACCGACATTGAAAGGGAGTCAACCCGGGTGGCAGCTGACGTCGATGCCGCAGGCGGCTCCGAGGCTGGGGACCTCTCCGCAGGGGAAGGGCCAGACGATGCCACAGCCGGTGGCACGGAAGGTGCAAGCACCCCCAACACCAAAGCTGACTGGCGCAGCAATCCCTCCAGAAGCTCTGGAAGCAGGGCCAGGATGCGTTCGTCGAGAGCCGCCATCGGAAAAGGCTGCGGGGTTGGTGGAGCAGCCAGTGGCAGAATCTGTCCAGGCTTGGAAGGAGGTATCGGGCTGCCACAAGATCGATGCATCTACACCTCCATTATAGAGGGGGAGCGGTCCTCTCGACGCCGACGCTTCTCAGGTGCCGACTCTCTCGATGCCCCAGAGCTCCCGGCACCGTGTGTCGAAGGAGAACGATGACAGTGCTTCTTAGCCTTCGCTCGATGCCCGTCATCGAGACTCCTTGGTACCGATGAGGACGTGGAATCCTCACGTCTCCTCAGGGCTGACTGCATAACAGGAGGTCTCGAGGCAGGTGGAGACCCACTCGATGCCTCACTGTTCTCTGAATGTGGTGGTCTCAGGGCAGCCATTACCTCTCCTCCCGATGTCGATGCTCCTGTCAATGTCGACGCCGACGACCTTGGAACCGATGTCGAAGGACCGAACCAAGCCCCAAAAAGCTTTTCTCATTGGGCTTCTCGAGATGCTTGTGTCCGTTTCTTCATTCGAAGACACAGACTACAAGCACCAGGCGTGGGTATCGGTACCTGAGATGGTCCGGTTGCACCAAGTACAACGTTTGAAGCCACTGGGTGTCCTCGATGACATGGACGGAAAAATGGCTCGGCGAAATAAAACGACGCGATCATGCCAAAAAAGCAAAGGGCAGAAAAAGGGAGAAACCCAGCTGCGTCGAAAAAGAAGGGAAACTTAAAAACAGGTCAAAAACTGAAAGAAACTACGGGTAACAATTTTTTTTTTTTAAGAAAATGACAAAAAAGTCTTCAGACTCTTGTTCCCTGGCCCAAAAAATGAGATCAGAAAAAAGCCTGTTACCTCGTTGCGGACGAAAAAGGACTAAGCGTCACACTCATGAGACAGGCGGGAAGTTGTCCGTGCATGCGCGGTGCACGTGATTCACGCCCCAGAAGACTCTGGGCAAAACTTTTCATTTTGCTTCAAAAATTTGCTCCGTTTCCTGGGCCGACGCGGATGACAACCCACATGTGAAAACAAGTAGCCTGCTTGTCCTCAGAGAAACATATATACTTATGTATGCGTGTGTATATGTGTATATACATACATGTTCGTGTATATTTTGCATTCTCCAAGTGTGATATTATAAATTTAACAACATATGTATCACATCAGTTCCATTAGTTTCTTTTACTTGTTTAAAGATATATATATGTATTTTATTGACTTTGATATTGTGAGTTTTGTTCTTTGTAATTACAAATGTCATATTAACTTCCTCTTCATCTACATATAAATATATGTATCTTATTTCCTTTGATACTATAACTTTTATGTTGATTTGGATTATGAGAGTTACATCATTTTACGTTTTTTAAATTATATTTTCAACTATATATATATATATATATATATATATATATATATATATATATATATATATATATGTGTGTGTGTGTGTGTGTGTGTGTGTGTGTGTGTACCCCATTTTTCATACAGATGTTTTTATTTATCATAGACCCCTGAAGCAGGCACTTAGCCGAAACACAGTACTGTGTCAGGTATTAGAAGAATAAAGTTTTTTGACCACATTGTTCGTCTCCTGGTGTTTTCTGGAAGGGTCTTCCGGGTCACACTACTCCTCTTCACGTGTATTTTTTGCACCCAATGAACTAGATTCTATATATGGCACCTGAAAAATTGGCGCTGAAAATATTTCTTCTTAGATGTACTCTGTAAACCGTGCCTAGATTTAGGCACGGTTTACACAATACGCCTAGTGGCCATGCCTGCACTTAAACTCTAGGCATGTCCATTTATGCCAAGCAAAACTTGGTGTAAATACCAGCGCCTAAGTTAGGCACAGAGCAGATGTATTCTATACCCGTGTGGGTAGATTTTCGGACCACCCACAGTCCGCCCATTTCACACCCATGGTCATGCCCCCTTTTTGGTAGAATGCATTAGAATTTATGCGCACCACTTTACAGAATATGCCTAGCAAGTTGTGTGTATAAACTCTAATTAATGCCAATTAGTATCAATAGTGGCAATTATTGACACTGATTGGTTTATTAAGTAATTAAATTGCACGCACAAATCCAGAATACGACCAGATTTGTGCGTGCAATTTTGGTTGCACTATATAAAATGAAGGGGAATATGCATACGTCAAATAGCAACACTCAGAGCTGTTAACTCTCAGGCGCATTGCATTGGCACTGACCTTATGGATGACTCTGCCAGCACTCCACTTTGCCCAGACTTAAGGAAATTAAAAAATAAGATCTTTCGATTCATGCTCAGGGAAACAAGTGGCTTACATAATTCTACATGTTCCATTAATAACATCTGAGGCAATATATTTTAAAATAAAGATTGATTTAAAGCCCTTATTACAACAACAACAAAATTAAGATACAAAAACAGAAAACAATCCAATATGGTGTTACTAAATATAGTAGACTATCATCTGGGACTGAGGGCAGATTAGGGAGATCAGCACAAGGACTGACAGATTGCTTTCTTTAGATAGATTATTCCTATTTGTGTTTTTTTTATATATAACAGTTTTAACTGTAATGTTGAAATTAGAAATAATAGCATGCCAGGTGTTGTGCAATAATTAGACACTGAACTGAACTAGTTCTGTAACAGTAGTTAACTTGTTTCTACCCATCTGTCTCCTTTTCAGTTTCTTGTCATATGGTGCTCGCCACAACGCTGCTGTTTTGCCAATTTTTTTTCCCCTCTGAATGCAAAAACTGTAGGAACAGTCTTTTAGCTGGGTGCATGACTGGCTGTTAATTTCCACTGAGATATCTTTGTTTACCAGAGGAAAAGGCTTATAAAAGGTACATGTCAAAGAGACCAAATAAGAAGACATTTTTAAATCCCGAATAAAATACAGTCAATAGAATCTCATCTAAGAAATGCTGATCTGCCCCCACTATTGTGTGTGCATGTTATCCATTGTTTTTATATTGTAGTTCCAGCATGTTCCATAGGCTTGCTGCTACTGCCTGAAAGTCCTTACAATCTGTGTTTCATTGGATCAACCCCTATGTGTGACACTTGCTTCAGTGCCCATAGTGACTGTGCTAGTCTCAGGCATGGACCCTACTGGTCCCTCTTCTTGCCTCCTCCTCTTTCTAACAAGGCAAATCAAAGTCTCCATTTTGGCTCAGTGCATGCTGCTCTGCTCTGTCTCTTCTCTTGTCTTAGAAAGTGGACTTTAACATTCTTCCAGATCAGTTTAGATGAATAGGTTATGCATTCCTACCAGCAGATGGAGACTGAGAAACACTAGCCTCAAGTGAACCTTTAACTGCCCTGTGCAGTTAAAGGTTCCCACTGTCATTCAGTATTTTTCAGTCTCCAGCAAATGGCAGGTGCCTATGCAACTCAGCTCAGCTCTAGTGAGATAGGAGACAGGTGTAGGTAATTTGGGGTGGTTCTTGGTGTTCCACATATCTCTACTTTTGTCAAAAGTATGTCTCCACTGGGCGGAACAAGTGCTGGATAGTCTGTCAGCTTCTTCACCTCAGGTAGCATAGGTCAGAAGGATTGAAATGTGGGCCGCCTTTCTGGTTGACTCCTCATGTGACCTAGTAAGAGCTTTGGTGAAGAGATGGTATTATGCTGGATTCCCTGGTTGTAGAATTGGACCACAGGTGTGGCATCTAAATCCTAGTCGAGCAAGCTTCCTTTTCAAGGTAAGTTCCTATTTGGGGAAGAGTTGGATAAGCTGGTAAAAATCTTTAGGGAGTTTAAAGTCCCAAGGTTGAGATTTTATGGAGCACAGCAGGTTTCTAGAGGCTTGGCAATGTCACCCAGAATGGGCAAGTGGAGCACAGAGACCGAGGAGTGGAGGAGTAGCCTAACAGTTAGTGCAGCTTTGATCCTGGCAACCTGGGTTTGATTCCCACTGCAGCTCCTTCTGACCTTGGCCAAGTGACTTAACCTCCAATGCCCCAGGTACAAAACACCTAGATTGCGAGCCCTCTAGGGACAGAGAAAGTACCTGCATATGATGTGTACAGTGCTGTGTACGTCTAGTAGTGCTATAGAAATGATTAATAGTAGTAGTAGAGGTATTTCAGGAGGAGGCAGTCCTTTCGGAGCAGTTGCAAAGGAGGCCAGGATGTAGAGATGCCCCTCCTGGACAGGCCCGAGGTCCATAATGAAGGTGTATGGGTCCTCCCTCCTCTGTAATATTCTTCTTCCTCCTGGATTTGTCAGAAACATATGACTGAACTTCTGCTCTTTTTGTTACGTGATTGGCCACTTCACTTCCTTGTTGAGTCAATTGAAATATACTGTGTCCCACAGATGAATGAATCTTTGTTCTTTTTGAACCAAAATCACAGAAGTTCAGCCAATTGTTAACAGCCACGTCAGTTTGAGCAGTTTAAATGGGAATATACACAAAGTGCATGTGTCTGCATTTTTAGAAGTTAGTAAGCTGGAGGACACAGTATTTTGGAAGGCCCTCTCTTGTGCAGCTGTGTTGTTAATTTTGAAAAACAATTTGTTTAGGTGGTAGAAGTTTCAATCAATAGTATAAGAATTTGGATTTAGTCAGCATTATGGTAGATATTAATGGAATTTATGGCCATTGTAGTCTTGTCTCCTGATGCTAGTAGGTGAAAAATGGACCCATGTTGAGTAATGCTGAATGCTTGAAAAATCACATTTGGATGGTCATTGAGTAGGTTTTGATTTTAATTTTCACATATAATTATTATGCTGGGTTCTGCTAAAGGGTTTTGGAAGATAATTTGAAGACTTCCCTCGACTGAACCTATGCTGACTCTGTCCCATTAAACCATGTTTTTCTGTGTGTTCCATAATTTTATTCTTTATAATGCTTTCCACTATTTTGCAACATCAGACTCCGAACTGGATTCAACAGCTTTCAACAGCAGCATGGCCACGGAGGACAAAAAAGAACTTTAAAGACCTCGGTTCAGCTGGCGGGAGTTGGGGTCCCTTGCCAGCTGAAGAAATATTTTTAAAGGCAGCGGCAGGTGGAAGCAGACCTCGGCTGGCGGGGGTTGGGGTCCCCCGCCAGCAAAGGTAAGCAACGGCAGCGGGGGAGGGTTGACGGCGGTAGGGGGGTCCAGGGCGAAATCTGCGGGGGCCCAGGCCCCTGTGGCCCCATGCAGATACGCCCCTGGTCCCAACTCCAAACTATTAGGTCCTTGTAGGTTTCCTCTATAAACCTCTCTCCGAGCACATCCGAGGACATGGATTACTGAGACCGAGTCAGCATGGCTTTTGTGTGGGGAAATCTTGCCTGACCAATTTACTTCAATTCTTTGAAGGAGTAAACAAACATGTGGACAAAGGGGAGCCGGTTGATATTGTATATCTGGATTTTCAAAAGGCATTTGACGAGGTACCTCATGAAAGGCTACAGAGGAAATTGGAGGGTCATGGGATAGGAGGAAAAATCCTATTGTGGATTAAAAACTGGTTGAAGGATAGGAAACATAGAGTGGGGTTAAATGGGCAGTATTCACAATGGAGAAGGGTAGTTAGTGGGGTTCCTCAGGGGTCTGTGCTAGGACCACTGCTTTTCAATATATTTATAAATGATTTAGAAATGGGAGTAACTAGCGAGGTAATTAAATTTGCTGATGACACAAAGTTATTCAAAGTCGTTAACTCGCGAAAGGATTGTGAAAAATTACAGAAGGACCTTACGAGACTGGGAGACTGGGCGGCTAGATGGCAGATGACGTTTAATGTGAGCAAGTGCAAGGTGATGCATGTGGGAAAAAAGAACCTGAATTATAGCTACGTCATGCAAGTTTCCACGTTAGAAGTTACGGACCAAAAAAGGGATCTGGGTGTCGTCGTCGATAATACACTGAAACCTTCTGCTCAGTGTGCTGCTGCGGCTCGGAAAGCAAATAGAATGTTGGGTATTATTAGGAAAGGTATGGAAAAGATGTGAGGATGTCATAATGCCGTTATATTGCTCCATGGTGCGACCGCAACTTGAGTATTGTGTTCAATTCTGGTCGCCGCATCTCAAGAAAGATATAGTGGAATTGGAAAAGGTGCAGCGAAGGGCGACTAAAATGATAGTGGAGATGGGACGACTTCCCTATGAAGAAAGACTAAGGAGGCTATGGCTTTTCAGCTTGGAGAACAGAACGCTGAGGGGAGACATGATAGAGGTATATAAAATAATGAGTGGAGTGGAACAGGTGGATGTGAAGCGTCTGTTCACGCTTTCCAAAAATACTAGGACTAGGGGGCATGCGATGAAACTACAGTGTAGTAAATTTAAAACAAATCGGTGAAACTTTTTCTTCACCCAACGCTTAATTAAACTCTGGAATTCGTTTCCGGAGAACGTGGTGAAGGCAGTTAGCTTGGCAGAGTTTAAAAAGGGGTTAGACGGTTTCCTAAAGGTCAAGTCCATAAACCGCTACTAAATGGACTTGGGAAAAATCCACAATTCCGGGAATAACATGTATAGAATGTTTGTACGTTTGGGAAGCTTGCCAGGTGCCCTTGGCCTGGCTTGGCCGCTGTCGTGGACAGGATGCTGGGCTTGATGGACCCTTGGTCTTTTCCCAGTGTGGCATTACTTATGTACTTATGTAGTCTGCCTCATCTCCTTTAAGTTTGAGAGCAAAGAGCTCTTTGCACTTAGTGCACACATACAACCTCTCACTAGCTGGTAGATAATCACATGGCCTGATGGTGGCAGTAGTGGACCAAAAGGAGAAAGGAGTGGCTGTATAAACATATATACAGCTACATTTTAGAAAGGAAGTGGAAGTCAGAATTGAGAGGTCCTGGTCAGGATGTCTCAAGTTTCACTAGTATTTTAGAACACAATCTGGTGACACAGAAGCTGTCCTACAACACAGGAGAAATGGACGTTTATGCACAGAGTGCAGGCAGCATAAACATCCATTTTAGAAAAAAAAACAAACAACATTTTTCAATGGGGAGCCTTTTACTAAACTGCATTAAGCAGGTAACATGTGAATTAGAACACAGACATTTTTCTGCACCGACATGACAGTGCATGCTAATTTGCGTGTTAGCTGATATTGTGTTAGAGGGTAGAAATTGGTAAGTTGTGGGCAAAGAACAGGCATGGACTGCACATTGCAGTTAGTACACTCATGCAGTTAACACGAGGGGAATTACTGCATCCTTAAGAGGGGTATTCAGTGGATCTGCCCTAATTGTAAATAATCCTAATGCATGTTAAAGAACGTTTCTGTGCAGTAACTTTAGGTGACATGCTGGGCATGCCCACAACATTTATCACACAACCTTTGTACTTACCATACATTCATTTCTTTTCTATTAAGGTGTCACAAATGCAAAACCACAGTTTCCAAATCCAATAAGTCACTTTCCTGGCATTCTAAATATTGCTTTCTGAATAACATCTGAAGATCTCTCCTTAGCTCTGCTATCTGTTTCATATCCTACATGAAACAGATAGCAGTGTGGAATCCTTGTGGATAGAAATTCTGTGTGAAGGTAAAGAGCATACCGGTAGGGCTGTACTACCATCCACTAGGCCAGAAAGAACAGACAGATGACGACTTCCCTATAAGGAAAGGCTAAGTGGCTAGTGCTCCTCAGCTTGGACAAAAGAAAGCTGAGGGGATATGATAGAGGACTATAAAATAAAGAATGGAGTGGAACAGGTAGACGTCTTTCCAAAAATACTATGACTAGGGGGCACGCAATGAAGCTACAAAGTAGTACATTTTAAAGAGATCGGAGAAAATATTTCTTCATTCAATGTGTAATTAAAATCTGGAATTTGTTGCCAGAGAATGTAGTAAAAGCAGTTAGATTAGCGTGGTTTAAAAGAGGTTTTTCATAACATAAAAGTCCATAAGCCATTATTAAGATGGACTTGGGAAAATCCACTCCTTATTTCTAGGATAAGCAGAATAAAATGCATTGTACTGTTTTGGGATCTTGCCAGGTACTTGTAACCTGGATTGACCACTGCTGGAAACAGGATGCTAGGCTTGATGGACCTTCATTTGTCCTAGTATGGCGACACTTATGTTTATAGAAATCAGGAAAGCTGGCAAATTGGGCAAAAATTGGAATAATGGGTGATTTCAATTACCCCAAAACTGACTGGATAAATGTTACATCAGGGAGCACTAGGGAGGTAAAATTCTTATATGTAATAAATGACTGCTTCTCGGAGCAACTGGTCCAACAACAGACAAGAGGGAGAGCTATTTTGGATCTAGTCCTTAGTGGAATGCAGGGCATGGTTTGAGAGGTAACGATGTTGGATCTGAAGGGAAACAATGATCACAACAGGATCAAATTTGAGCTTATATCTGGAGTGAAGTCACTAAGGAAATCTACTGTATTAGCATTTAATTTTTGAAAGGGCTGCTATTATAAAGAGAGGAAAATGGTTAAAAAGAAGCTAAAAGGGTCGGCCGCAAAGGTTATGACACAAAATCAGGCATGGGCATGGGCATGGCCAAAACTAGATGTATTCCATGTATTAACAAAGGTGGACAGAAGAGCAAACAACAGCCAGCGTGGTTAAAAGGTGAAGTGAAAAAGGCTATTAAAGCCAAAAGAATATCCTTCAAAGAATGGAAAAAGGATCTGAATGAAGAAAATAAGAAGCAACATAAGTACTGGCAAACTAGATGCAAAGCATTGATAAAGAAGGCTAAAACAGAATATGAAGCAAAAATTGATGTGTAGACAAAAACTCATAGTAACACCTTTTTCAGGTATATCAGGAGCAGAAAGCCTGTGAGGGGATCCATGAGACCATCAGATCATGAAGGAGCAAAAGGAGTACTCAGGGAAGACAAGGCCATAGTAGATAGATTGAATGAATTCTTTGGTCTTTACGGATGAAGATATAAGTGATCTACCTATTCTGGAAATGGTTTTCAAGTGCAACAATGTAGAAGAACTGAAAGAAATCTCAAGGTTCTTTTCACTAAGGTGCATTGAAAAATGGCCTGCAGTAGTGTAGGCGTGGGTTTGGACGCACGCAGAATCATTTTCAGCGCACCTGTAAAAAAGGCCTTTTTAAAATTTTTGCCAAAAATTGATATGCGGCAAAATCAAAATTGCCGCTCGCCCATTTTGGGTCTGGGACCTTACCGCCAACCATTGACCTAGTGGTAACGTTTCAAGCAGTAACCGGGCGTTAATGACTTACGCGTGCCAAATGCCACTTTGCACGCGTCTGATACGAACAACAGAAAATAAAAACAAATTTTTGGATACGCGGGAAAGATGAAATTACCGCAAGAACCATGCGGTAACTCCATTTTGGTTCACGTAGACAGTTACGCAGCTTAGAAAATGGGCCCCTCAGTGAACCTGGAAGACGTGGAGGGGCATTTCGAATGGGGACGACCATCTCTAAGGGCGCCCAAGTCTAAGGACAGTGCCACAAAGGGGTGGGGCAGCACGTATTATCGAAACAAGATGGACGTCCATCTTTCGTTTCAATAATACGGTCGGGGACACCCAAATCTTGACATTTAGGTCGACCTTAGAGATGGTCGTCCTTAGGTCGTTTTTCAGATGGTCGTCCTTGGTTTTCGTCGATAATGGAAACCAAAGACGTCTATCTCAAAAACGTCCAAATCCAAGCCCTTTGGTCGTGGGAGAAGCCAGCATTTGTAGTGCACTAGTCCCCCTCACATGCCAGGACACCAACCAGGCAGCCTAGGGGGCACTGCAGTGGACTTCAGACATTGCTCCCAGGTGCATAGCTCCCTTACCTTGGGTGCTGAGCCCCCCAACCCCTCCCCCAGGTCTGCCTGCCTGAAGTACACTGCACCCACTACAACTGCTCCAGGGACCTGCATACTGCTGCAATGGACCTGAGTATGGCATTTGAGGCTGGCATAGAGGCTGGCAAAAAAGTATTTTTAAACTTGTTTTTTATGGTGGAAGGGGGTTAGTGACCACTGGGGGAGTAAGGGGAGGTCATCCCAGATTCCCTCCGGTGGTCATCTGGTCAGTTTGGGCACCTTTTTGAGGCTTGGTCGTGAAAAAAAAATGGACCAAGTAAAGTCAGCCAAGTGCTCGTCAGAGACGCCCTTCTGTTTTCTATTATCGGCCGAGGGCAACCATCTCCTAATCACGCCCCAGTCCCGCCTTCGCTACCCTGCTGACACGCCCCTGTGAACTTTGGTCGTCCCCACGACGGAAAGCAGTCGAGGGTGTCAAAAAAATCAGCTTTCGATTATGCTGATTTGGACGACCTTGCGAGAAGGACTTCCATCTCCTGATTTGTGTCGAAAGATGGGCGTCCTTCTCTTTCGAAAATAAGCTTGATATTGAGACAAATCAACAAGTTAAAAGAGATAAATCACCTGGATCAGATGATATACACCCCAGGGTACTGCAAGAACTCAGTCATGAAATTGCTGAACTGCTGTTAGTGATCCTTAACCTGTAGTTAAAATCATACATAGAACCTGAAGACTGGAGGGTGGCCAATGTAACACCAATATTTTAAAAAGCATCCAGGGTGTTAGTGCTCATGGAGGCACATGGGGTGCACCGTAGTCCTAGGAGTAAACAACGTTTCTGGGAGACCTGGGAGCCGTACGTGCAGGCCTTATCAGGCAGAGCTCGCAGCTTACTGGTGAACTCACTCACATTGTAGATTGGATGTTTGAAGAGAAGTGGATGTTAGAATAATCCTGTGTGGGAGGGAGGTGGATGGTTTAGGGGATGGGGGAAGGGGGAGGGCAGGAGGGGGAGGGGGAGGGAGGCAGGGGGATGCATGTTTTATGAGGAAGTGTATGATGTGAAGATATGAAGACCGATTCAAGTTAAAGATGTTTTGTATTCTTTAGTTGGTTTTAAGAATATATTGCAGCGATACCGTATTAATCTGTTGGGTCTGGGAGGGGGGAGACCTATATTTGAGGACCATCTCGGTTGATCTAAGAGCAAGGTATTTTTTTTGGGGGGGGGAGGGGGGATTGATTAAAGTGAAAACGAATTGTATCATATGTTATTTGATATATTGCTATGGCTAGGAGATGCTAATAGTGATGATCTTACTGTATCATAGCATGTGATGTTTTCAATAAAAATAATGAAACAAAAAAGGCATCCAGGGTGACCCTGGAAATTACAGACCGGTAAGCCTGACATCAGTGCTGGGCAAAATAGTGGAAACTATTATAAAGAATAAAACTACAAAACACATAGACAAACATGGTTTAATGGGACAGAGTCAGCATTGGTTCAGCAAAGGGAAGACTTGCCTCACCGATTTGCTTCATTTTTTAAAGGCATGAATAAACGTGGATAAAGGTGAGCCGGTTGACAGATTGTATCTAGATTTTCAGAAAGCTTTTAACACAGTTCCTCATGAGAGACTCCTGAGAAAATTAAAAAGTCATGGGATAGGAGGCAATGTCCTTCTGTGGATTAGGAATTGGTTACTGGACAGAAAACAGAGGGTAGGATTGAATGGCTATTTTTCTCAATGGAGGAGGTAACAGAGGTCAGTGTATCTAGGTTTTAAAATGTTTTCAACAAGTTCCTGGAGGAAACGTCCATAATCTGTTATTGAGATGGACATGGGGAAAGTCACTGCTTGCCCTGGGATAGGTAGCATGGAATGTTAATACTATTAACTACTAGTGGAGTGCCGCAGGAATCTGTACTGGAACCGATACTATTTAACATATTTATTGATATGGAAATCAGAAAGACGAATGAGGTGATAATTTGCAGAAGACACGAAACTATTCAAAGTTGTCAAAACACATGGAGATTGTGAAAAATTGCAGAAAGACCTTTGATAACTGGAAGACTGGGCATCCAAATGGAAGATGAAATTTAATGTGGACAAATGCAAAGTGATGCACATTGGAAAAAATAATTCGAATCATAATTACCTGATACCTGTCAGCACTGAAGAAAAAAGATCTAGGTGTCATTGTAGACAATGCACTGGAATATTCTACCCAGTGTGTAGCAGCAGCCAAAGGAGAAAACAGGGTGCTAAGAATTACTAGGATGGGGATGGAAAATAAGTCTAAGAATATTATAATGCCTCTGTATCGCTCCATGGTGTGACCTCACCTTAAGTACTGAATTCAATTATGGTTGCCGTATCTCAAAAATGATATAGCAGAATTAGAGAAGGCTCAAAGAAGAGCAACCAAAATGATAAAGGGGATGGAACTCCTCCCATATGAGGGAGGTCTACAGAAGTTAGGACTGCTCAGCTTGGAAAAGAGATGGTTGGGAGAGGGGGAAATGATTGAGGTCTATAAAATCCTGAGTGGTGTAGAACAGGTAAAAGTAATTTTTCACTCTTTAAAAAGTACAAAGACCAGGGGACTGTCAATGAAATTACACGGAAACACTTTTAAAACAAATAAGAGGAAATATTTTTTCATTCAAAGAACAGTTAAGCTCTGAAACTTGCTGCCTGAGGATGTGGTAACAGCGGTCAGTGTATCTAGGTTTACAAAGGGTTTGGACAAGTTTTTGGAGGAAATGTCCATAGTCTGTTATTGAGATGGGCATGGGGAAGTCATTGCTTGCCCCGGGATTGATAGCATGGAATGTTGCTACTATTTTGGTTTCTGCCAGGTACTTGTGACCTGGATTGACCACTTCTGGAAGGAGGATACTGGGCTAGATGGACCACTGGTCTGACCCAGTATCGCTATTCTTATGTTCTTTACATCTGGCACTTCTTTCCTACTCCAGGCCTCTTAATGACATTTTTAGAAGTATGCTCTAAATTGTAGGGAATTCCTTGGGGTTTTTTTTCTTTAATGTTATCTGTAATATTAACAAGTCTATTTTCTCAGTTTGCATTAATTAGCTATTTGCCTTCACATTCAGAACACACTGATAACACGTGATAATTAAAAGAATGTAACCTGCTGGAGCCTCACTAATAACATTAACAAGTCTTTTTCTATATGGTTATTCCTTTATTCAAACCAGAAATGCAGGGGTAAATCAAAATATAAATACCAAAACCATACACTGTAACTCCAAAAATAAATTGTTACTGGTAATACATTTATAGAACATATAAACTTTTATTCATATTACTATAAACCTTTACATTTAAAATCCACTCTCAAACTAAGGAGATGAAATGAAGAAATCTGGTGCATTAAAGATAATCCCATTAATCAATCCCCAAAACCTAACCACAGTCTATAACATCAGATGTTACAGTCCACAAATATGTTCCTAAACCAGTGAAGATCAAGCTTTTAATGCTTCCAAAGTCAGTCGTTTAAAGAATGCCAAAATATCATTTGTTCAGGGATATCCAGAAGCAATCAGGGTTATATGAAAAAAGCCCATAAGGGAATTCACCCTCTCCTCTTTCACACTCCAAAGAATAAAGATTTCTCCAAATCGTCTTTTTTCAGAGTTAAATCCACAGGTCAAAATCTGTCCTCTATATAGATTCATATTTTGCCACCTGGCTTCATCAGGAGGAATAAAGTTCACCCTGAAATATATATTTTAAAATACCACCACCAAACATATTATTAAAACCTACACATCAAACTATACAGAAGAAACATCTGTTTAATACAAAATAACATTAAAAAAAATCAATTCAATACTCTATAAACCTATAAATGACGGTAGTTTACCGGGACAGATTAGGGACCCCAGCCTGATCAACCTTAACCTTAATGGAATCTTGGGCATCTAATTTTAAATTAAAACAATACTGAAAAAAATCAAGTTTCTAATAGTAACTAAGACTCACCACGCTATAAATCTTACAAATTTTACATTAGAGAACATCACTTATCCCCTTGACTCATCAATGAAAATATTAGGAATCACGATTCACCAATTTCTTACCCTTGAAACTCAAGTTTCTAAGGTGACCTTTAATTCACTTTGGAAACTAAAGAGATTAAGACCTTTTTTCCACTAAATCAGTTTTTCGTACTTTGGTTCAATCCCTAACAAACTAACAAAATTTGGCTACTGCAACTCCATTTATGAAGGAATTAAAGGCAGCCTTATCAAAAAATTACAAACTGCTCAAAATACAGCTGCACGCCTCATATGTAGATCACCTCACTTCACCAAAGCAGTTCCTCTTCTATATAACCTACACTGGTTAGCAATAAAAAAAAAAAAAATATCTTTCAAGTTCTGTGTATTTATTCATCAAATTCTATATGGTTCTGCTCCATCATATATTCAATTCAATTTAGGTCTTATATACCATTAATATCCTCTGTTTAGGGTTCTGTGCAGTTTACAGTATTAGACATTGGATGAATACATTCTTAATGATTAAAAGTGTTATAAAGCGTTAGACAATATATGAACAATCTCATTGAATTACCCCCACGTAATGTTGTACCATCATCCAAAGAAAATCTCATTCTGCATTTCCCTATTTGTAAGAATGTAATCTATAAAACAATTCACAATGCCAATTTCTCATATCAAGGTACTAAAACTTGGAATTCTCTACCAAAAACAATTAAATGCACAGATTACTACCTGTCCTTCAGAAACCTACTGAAAACTCATTTTTTTCAATTTAGCCATTCAGAAAACAAAGAAATATATTTGAATGCTATCCATTCATACAATTAATTTCATTTCCTCTTTCCTCTCTAATCCTATCAAGCCCTAATTGTATTCATATTTATTCATCTTCACTTCTTTGTTTACAAACTCAATTATGATTTTAATCTTTTTCTTTATCCATTGTGAGGAACCCCTGAGGGTCAGGGAAGAAGGGATCCGAGAGAGGAGCAAGATGGGTAGGTTCATACCCGGGATTCCAACTACAAGTCCCAGGATCCTAGGGGCTGGGAAGCCAAGCCCCCACAGAGGCATAAGTTTCCCAAGAGCCGGAGATCGGAGGAGGATTACAGTTCCCAAGAACCCCTGCAAAGCCCTGGGGGCAAGCAAAGGGAGCAGCAAGGGAACTACAAGTCCCAGGATCCCGAGGGAGAGGAGGGGGATTGGCTACGGAGGAATAATCAGGAGAGAGAGGACCAGCTGGGGACCATAAAGGGAGAGGAGCCCACGGAATGGGAGGTGGAGAAAGAGGTCGGAGAGGAGATCCAATCCCAAGATGACTGGGGAAGTGAGCCCATGGAGATTGCTGATCTAGCTCAGGTACAAGGGAAGAAGTTGAAAGGCTTCATAACAAACCTTCTTCAAGGCTAGGGAAAACTTGGAGGAAAAGTTAAGCAGCTGTTCCACTCAAGGGGGAGAGAGGTGCCGTGCTGTAAAGCAGTGAATGATGTCAGCTGTGGCCAGAAGTCAGACCCGGCTGGAGAAACAGGTAGTGACTTGAACTGTGTCCAGGAACCTGGCCATGCTGGGGAAGCAGTGAGTGATTTGAACTGTGTCCAGAAGTCATGCCATGCTAGGAAGCAGTGAGTAATTTAAACTGTGTCCAGACTTCATGCCATGCTGGGGAAGCAGTGAGTGATTTAACCTGTGTCCAGAAGTGGTGCCATGCTAGGGAAACAGTGAGTGACTTGAACTGTGTTCAGAACACTGCCATGCTGGTGAAACAGTGAGTGATTTAAAACCGTGTCCAGAAACTGTGGCCGGCGGGGGGGAAGGAACAAGGGGTGATATGTGCTGTAACCAAGGACTGTGTCTGGAAGAGGAAATGTCTTGGCCTTACTGATGGAATAAAGCGGTTTAAAGCATATTTTTGGAGTCTGCTTCTGGGAGTGCTGTGTCCAGGGAAGGACCTTCCAGGGTCAGCCGAGTTCATACTTGCAGGAAGGCCTGAAGGTGGTGGCCTGCTGACACCATCTACCCTTCAGAACAGTTGCATCCGGGTTAATTCACCACATATGTTATATTTGTTTGACAAAGCCAATGATACAGCATTATTTATTGTACTTTATAATCTGTGTGTAATTTTTAGTATGTATCATTCATTTAATTGTTTGTTGTGTAAGCCACATTGAACCTGAGTCACTCTCGGGCTAATGTGGGGTAAAAATGTCATAAATAAAATTAATAAATTAATAAAATCCGCAGATGAATGGTGTGTAAAAAGCACACTTACAAATACTGCTGTTGGACTTCATGATGAAATGCAAATGTCTCACTGCACTGGGCAACATCCCCTGCTTTTAAACTTATTATACCAACCATTCTATTTCATTAGTCAAGCCCTACTGGAGCCACCGTGTTCCAAGTAAAAATAAAACGTTGTTCACACCTCAATAAAGCAGCAGAAACATCTCCACCTCTCCTCAGTGTTATCTGTTTCAAAACCACAAACTGCAGGTCAGAGAGAGAATGCCTAGTGGCCAACCAGTGACTAACCAAGGGAGCCTCACTGTGTTGATTACAAATATTACTAAGATGTTCAACTATATGATATCTAATGCTTCTATGGGTTTGCTCAATATGATACAAACCACAAGGGCATATAATACAATAAACCACCTGTTTTGTTTTGGCAGTCAACATTTCAAAGGTTATTTGGGTCAGCTATTAAGAAATGATAGAATAATAAATAAGGATTGTACTGTTTTAGTTAAGCCATCAATCACCAGGAGGATTATTTTACATATGAGTTAACTAGTTTTCATTCTCCCCCCCACCCAAATCCTACAAAAGGGTTATATTTCCTGCTCACAGAGTCCTATACAGATCAATCTGCTAAAATCAGAAGGTCTGCCAAGTACCCAAAATGCAACCTATTCCACTCCCAAGCCCTGGGAAATACACTTCAGAAAACAGCACATACAATACCCCTGCATACAAACCTAGGCCTCTCTAGATAACAAAGCCTCTTTTCATATCCAGGAACTGGAGTGAAAGACGTTTGTAACAAGAAAGTGAAAAGCTCAACTGATTATAATTATTGAATGATAAGTCTGGGTGTGATATATTCTTCAATTTATGGACATAGGTTTTCCCCAGATGAGATGTGAGGACCCTCTTCTTCAGATGTGGTATCAGAAAGAGAAGGTTTAGGTACGGTCGCTTTTCACAGTCCAAATATGTCACAGAGCGCTCCTCAAGGTCAACTCCGTAACTGCTGGGTAATCCACCTTGTAGCAAGGTGCAGCCAACACTTCAGGTATATTGGTCAGGTTTGGTTGTACTTAGGCTGCATTTACTTTGTCTTTTGGGCTATAGCCCCTCTTCCACTCTAGAAGAATGCTCACACCCTCTTATGACTTTTTATTGCCTTAATTTTGCTACAGACAAAAACATAAGACAGAGTCCTTTTCCTTCCAATCACAACTCTTACAGCAGAACAAATCTCAAACATAAAGATATTCAGCCTTTTCCCAATAGTCCTTTTCTTTACCCAAACTTCATTTTGGAAAGCCCAGAACCTTACTGGGAATTTGCCACTGCATATGGGATTTCTTTACCTCCAGTTATATAGTATACTTAAGCAGTTTCATGCTGGCTTCAAATCCTAGTAGCACTCCCAGGCTGCATGCACATAAAAGACCAACCACAATAAAACAGCTTATAATTTATAAAGCCCACCTCCGATTCTTTCCTGGTCAATGTGCAGCTTCCAGCATCTCTCATATTTCCTACTCCCAACTCTCAGTACTAGGGTAAAGCCTGTCCATTGCTCATTTCTGCAGGCAAGAGGCCACTCCCTTCCTCCCAGCTACCTTCCATAGCTTTTGCCTCCAGAAAACCTCACCTAGGCTCTATCCCTCTCCCTCAGTCAGGACATCTGCAGCTTTTCAGTGCACCTTGCTGCATTCCAGCTCCACCCCCTACAGCCTCACGGAAACTGTAATTCCTTTGGAAGCCATCTTTCCTCAGCAGACCTAATGTTTTAAAGGGAACTTGAAGCCCTGGATTAACCATTAAGCAAAATAAGCAAATGCTTAGGGCACCAAGGGGAAGAGGGACACCACAGTTTTTTCCCTAGCTATCATGCCTTTAACTCTTTCACTACCATCTTCCAAACACATTATCCAACATGAATTTCAGTGTTTTTCTAATCATTATAAATATACTAGTAAAAAAGCCCCGTTTCTGATGCAAATGAAACGGGGGCTAGCAATGTTTTCTTCTGTGTGCATGTGGGAGTGTGTGTGTCCCTGCCCTCTGGCCTCTCTCCCCTCCCCCCTCTGAGTCCTTCACTGTTACAGAGCCAGTGATTTGATTTCCTGCTCTGCTGTTTTCCTTCACTGACTGTGTTACAGAGAGGGCGGGGCAGACACTCATAGGGAAACCGGATATCTCGCCCCCTTCACACTTCCGGCTGGAGGCTTCATAGAACGTTGGTGTTGCTTTTTATATAGAGAGATATGATATTTTATTTCATACATTAACATTTCTCAGCACTTAATGAGTTTTAGGGAATCATTTTCAAAGCTCTTAGACTCACAAAGTTTCATAGGTTAATATGCAACTTTGTAAGTATGTGCTTTGAAAATACGCCTCCACATGTCTTGTCAGTTAAGCAATGGAAGGGCCGAGGAGCACCATTGTTGGGCTGTGTTTAGAGCATCAGTTGACCTTAATCTGGCTTGCTGGCACTGCCTATTTCTTAAGCTGGGGGGACTTCCTCAGCAGTTTCTTCAAGTCTCCCTGGATTTTGGGTGACGTACGTTCTCTGCTCACCACAAATAGTATATATTGAAGACATTTTCGAAAATATTCATATACAGAAAAATATAATCTTTATGACTAAATATTAACAGGTATTCAAACATTTAACACTGTGTTTCTATAACTATCAGTAGGATAAGAAAAGAAATTATTCAGGAACATAAGTAAAGGGAAAGGTAGTCCCCTGTACATAAATACCAAACCACAAATGACTTATGGAGGCAGCTAATTGTGTAGAGGTTTCTTGGCAGACTATTAGCAGGGTGGTTTTCCATTACTTTCCCCAGTCTTCTTTACCTTACCTCCCCTCCCCCTTCCTCGGCTAAGGCCAGGTACTCATTTACCAACTGAAAGAGGATGGATGGCTGTTGGCCAGAGCTCAGATACTTGACAGAAAACCCAGTCTGGGATTTGAACTCAGGCCATGGTAGACAACTGACCTCCTGACTGCACCACGAGGTTGGAATCTTAAGAAACTATAGTTAGTTCCACAGATTGTGCAACAGCAAAGAACTAACTGTAAAAGTTGGTAATGATATAAAACTTACTGGTGATAGAAAAACAATTATTTTCTTTTCTTTTTTTTAATTCATTTATTTATTTGCTGCATTTGTATCCCACATTTTCCCACCTCTTTGCAGGCTCAATGTGGCTTACCTTATGCCGCAATGGCGATCACCATTAACGGAATGAGAAGTAGAGAGTATTATTACAAATAAGGTACATAAAATATCAAGTAAATTAGAAGTAAATAAATAAATCATATCAGGTATATGATATCAAGGATAAAGTATAACGTTCAATAATAACAATGTGGTTAAAGTAGTCAAATTAAAAAGTTCAATATTGGCTTGTTCTGGTACAGTTTTAATGTTAAGTCTTTTATGAAGGATTCTTTTGTAAGTCTCTTTGAACAGGTTAGTCGTTAGTAGCTTCCGGAAGACTGTCAGATCATACATTGTTTTTATGGCATTCGGTAGTGCGTTCCATTGTTGCGTGCAGATGTAGAAGAAGCTGGATGCATAAACCGATTTGTATTTGAGTCCTCTACAGTTGGGGTAATGGAGGTTTAAGAAAGTGCGTGAAAAGCTTTTTGTGTTTCTTGCTGGTAGGTCTATAAGGTCTGACATATATATCGGGGCCTCTCCATGAATGATTTTATGAACCAGGGTGCAGATTTTGAATGTAACTCAAAGTCCATCTCTTCTCCCTTGCTTTTGGCGCCTAACCACCTTCCCCACTCATGATACTACACTCACTACATAGTTTGTTACCTTCAGATTGTAAGCTCTCTTGAGCAGGGACTGTCCTTCCTCATGTTTAAACTTGTACAGCGCTGCGTAACCCTAGCAGCACTATAGAAATGCTAAGTAGTAGTAGTAGTAGTACTTTTAGTAGGAGCCAGTGTAATTTTTCTCTGAGGCGTTTTGCGCTTTCAAATTTTGTTTTTCCAAATATGAGTCTGGCTGCAGTGTTTTGGGCTGTCTGGAGTTTCTTAATGATTTGGGTTTTACATCCGGCATAGATGGAATTGCAATAGTCCAAGTGGCTTAATACTAATGATTGCACCAAATTGCGGAATACCTCCCTTGGGAAGAAAGGTTTCACTCTTTTAAGCTTCCACATTGCATGGAACATCTTCTTTGTTACATTTTTTGCGTGACTATCTAGAGTAAGGTTTTGGTCAATTGTGACTCCCAGAAGTTTCAGGGTATAGGCAACAGGAAGAATATGGCTTGATATATTTATATTAGTATAATTGATTCTATTGTATTGCGATGAAAGGATAAGGCATTGTGTCTTTTCTGCATTGAACTTTAGTTGGAATGCATCCGCCCATAAGTTCATTGTTTGGAACCTATGATTGATTTTATTTGTGATTTCTGATAAATCATTTTTAAACAGGATATATATCGTAACATCATCGGCATAGATGTATGGGTTTAGGCCTTGGTTGGATAGTGATTTGGCCAAAGAGGATTGGTGAAAGCGGTGATCCTTGAGGCATGCCACATTCAGGTTTCTATGGTGATGATATAATCGATTTTGATATTACTTGATATGTTCTTGCAGTCAGGAAGCTGCGAAACCAATTCAATACATTTCCTCCAATTCCGAAATATTCTAGAATGAACAGTAGAATATCATGGCTAACCAAGTCAAATGCGCTGGACATGTCAAATTGTAAGAGGAGAACATTGTTGCCAGCTGCAACTGTTTATTTGAATTTTGTTAGGAGTGTTATAAGTACTGTTTCAGTACTATGATTAGCACGGAATCCATTCTCATCAAAGAGATTTATTTGAGACCATTGATCTAAAGATTTGTTTGAGTAACGTCAGGATTTACTCAGAGAAATGTTTAATTAGAAAAAAAATTAAAACCTCCTCTACCACCATAACTGAATAAATATTGTCTGCCCAACTTTTTGGCCAAACACAGCTTATTCAGTTACCTGAAAGTGGTGCCTGGGGCAGTCAATGGGCACAGTTTCAGTTTAGCCATGCAGCACTGCTACTCAGCGCTGCCCAGTTAAACCTAAATTAGGTGACTTCAGGTTGCATGGATAAATTGATCTGACACTCACTGGAAATAGAATTGAACATTTAGCTTTAGTTTTCTAGATAAACTTATCCAGATAACTCTATCTGGTTGCCAGACTGCCTCTATGAATTTAAAGGAATGCTAGCATATGAGCTGTGTACTGATGAATTTGTAGGATGTATTTGAAGTTTCTGTTTCTTGCTTGAAATTCTAAAAACTATATATATAATGTAGGAATCACTGACATTTGAAAACTGTTTTCTACAGAGGACACTCTCAGTCATTGCAACACAGCTAAAGAAGGGCACAGTCCCAAAATATATAATAAAGGAGTCAAGCAGAATGTCAAGTTCAAAGAAAGACTCTTATCAATGTTAGGACTGAGGATCACAGGATATGTTTTGTGAGAGCTTCAGTTCTCCTGGAATCTAACCAAGGCTACAATCCATTGACAAGCATGAGTGCAGCAAAGCTTTGAGTGCTTAAACATTCAATGTTTTTGATACTCTTCTCATCCTTGTTAAACATACTAGGCTACAGAACTCAAAAAAATGGCGCAACAGTTGTGCACCATATGTGAATGAGATTTGAAGTGTGGATTTGTTGGGATTACCTGCTCAAAAGATGTGAGTCATTTTGAGCTGAGAGTGGAATGGTAAATGTACATATAATGGGATTTGGCATCTTTATTCCTTGTGCTTATTTTTTTTTTCCAAGTACACGGCTGGTGACTGAAAGCTCTCACAGATCTAGTGACAATCCACAGGGATAAGTGTCTGGTAGCTGTTCCAATCTGTAGTCAGATGTATCTGTAACCTGCTCATGACATCTGCGGTTCTGACCTTCCTGTGAACTCTGGTAAACTCCTCAGCAGTTTTGTAATATTCCATTCAGCAGAGAGGTTATAGATTTCTCTACATGTGCTGGCTAGGCTATAGCACCGTCCTTTGGAGAAGGGTAACAACTGTCAGAATTTAAGTCTTTTCTATTCTTACTTGGGAGATTTTGCACTGTACCCCTGGAAGAGACTTTCTGAGTCCATGCATCATGCTGGTTTTCTGGCCCTGTAGAAATCTAGGCTAAAAGCCCACTCTTTTGAGGCTTTTAAATCTTAACCCTTTATTCATCTGAATAATATGCTTGTTGTTTTAACAATTCCTATTATAAATGAAATTCCCTAATCTTGTATTTGTCGTGTTTTTTTTAATGTTTTGAATAGATGATCTCTTCTGTGTTTGTGTACAGCGCTACAGAAATAAGTATTAGTAATAATATTTTCTATAAATTTGCTTTCAGCTGCTGTGGGCAATCCTTTGGGACTGATATGATTCAGGACAAATGTAATAGCATGTCTACATCAGAAGCGTAGCCAGGTTGAAGGCCGAGGGGGGGGGGGAAGGAGAGAGTGGACTGCCGCCAGCATGTGTTTTAAATGCAACAAAAATAGGCGCCAGTGCCAGCGGAAATCCATTTGGGGTAGTGGCTGCTCCCCTGGCGCCTCCCCCCCCCAGCTACGCCTCTGGTCTACATCTTATGAACTCCAGAGGGAAGATCTCAATGGCACGATACAAGTTCTACAAAGAGCATTAGCAGTAAGTTTTGGAAACAGAATATACTCCACGTACCCTGGTTTAGGAGTGAGATTCATTCCTGTCATGGTATGCACAAAACTAACCTGTTTGGAGAAGTTGCTCCCAAGAGAACTAGTGGCATCCGGATTATATCCGGAAACTACTAGAGTGCAAGACGTGTTCCTTTCACCACATATAATAGAACCATAAGACAAGAATTCATTTTCAGAAGATGGACCAGGCTCTTACTGAAGAGCTTTTGGCCCCTTTCTTCTTCTTCTTCTTTTTTTTAAGACATAACCCTCTCATTTTATTTCTTCCTTCCATACTTCTGGGGGAATTCTACACTATTGCGCAATGCAGACTTTGAACAAAATTCCCCACCTCCATAGACTATGCAGAATGCTGTGCAGTCTGCAGATGTTCACTTTCTGGCTGCCTCCCAGCACACTTACTGAGGCCTCCATGGAGGGTTTTTCTATAAAGACACTTCAATATCTTTATATGTTTCTTTAAATGGCCTCACTTTTCCATCCATAACAACGCAGGTCCCTTTAAATTACAGCTGCTTTTTTGATTGGTCAGAGTAACGTTAAAATCCTACCGCCATCTTGAAAGGCTTTTAAAACATGAAACCAACGGTACTGAAAGTTAGGAAGGATAATGTATGAAACATCGATCCAGGAATTCTCTAATCTCCTTTGAAACTTTTGTCAATGTATATTGTTACAGATTGCTGTGAAAAGACTTGGGGTTCTGCTTCTTAGGAAGCATTTAGCGAAACGGCAGCTCACTGTCGGGCGTACCCAACAGTCTCCGAACACACATAGCTCATAGTACCAGTTTCTCAAAGGCTTTAATATATACATATAAAGTTGAATAACATTGAAACAAGACATCATTTAAGTGAGGTTTTTTTGACTCATGACGATACTCGCCAGCGTATTTATTTCATGAAATTATTCAAAGTATACGCTGTGCTAAGCAGTTTGCTGTACTAATAATTTTAGTTACAGCTGGAACTGGGTGTCTGAAGTCTTTTCCTCACAATTAATATCCAAATTCAATAGAGACTTTTACTTGCCCTGGTTTGACTATAGATATTCCATGTAAAAGAATGCAGGATTTTTGCCACACATACTTTTTAAATGCATATACCCTGCCCCCCCCCCTCCCCCCCCCCCCCAGGTTTATAAGAGCCCTTTGCCATGTGTAAAAAGGATTTGACATGTAGAAAAATCCTTTAGAAAATTGCTCCTGTATTCCTTTCAATTCAGTTGGTAACCAAAGCTGCATAGTAGTGCTCATGATCCCCCTGGACTTTATTCCATTCACAATGCACTGAGCAATTTGGCTTCCCTTGGCCTCAGTGAACATCAGCACAACCTAAAATTCTCTATTCATAGCACACCCGTCAGTCTTAACCCAAGCTAAAAGCATACTAAGGAGCCCTTTTACTAAGCAGCGCTAAAAAGCAGTGACATAACCAGACCTTGATGTGTGTGTGTGTGTGTGTGGGGGGGGGGGGGGGGGTCCAGAGCCCAAAGTTGTGGGGGGGCACATTTTGGCCAGCCTTCTGTGGATTAGGAATGGGTTATTAGACAGAAAACAAATGGTAGTGTGTTAAATGGCCATTTTTCTCAATGCAGGAGGGTGAATAGTGGAGTGCAACAGGAATCTGTACTGGGACTGAGTGAGGTGATTAAATCAGCAGATAACACAAAACTATTCAAAGTTGTCATAAGTACATAAGTACTGGGACAGACTAAAGGTCCATCAAGCCCAGCATCCTGTTTCCAACAGTGGCCAATCCAGGTCACAAATAACTGGCAAGATCCAAAAAAAGTACAAAACATTTTATGCTGCTTATCCCAGAAACGCATACGGATTGTGAAAAATTGCAGGAAGACCTTAGGAAACTGGAAGACTGGGCATCCAAATGGCAGATGAAATTTAATGTGGACAAAAGCAAAGTGATGCACATTGGGAAGAATAATCGGAACCATAGTTACCTGATGCTAGGGTCCAACTTAGGAATCGGCACTCAAGAAAAAGATCTAGGTGTCATTGTAGACAATATGCAGAAATTTTCTGCCCAGTAGCAGCCAAAAAAGCAAACAGGATGCTAGGAATTATTAGGAAAGGGATGCAAAATAAGACCAAGAATATTATAATGCTTCTGTTTCACTCCATGGTGCAACCTCACCTTGAGCATTGCGTTCAATTCTGGTCACTGTATCTCAAAAAAGATATACCAGAATTAGAAAAGGTTCAAAGAAAAATGAACAAAATGATAAAGGGGATGGAACTCCTCTCATATGAGGAAAGGCTAAAGAGATGGCTGAGGGAAAATATGATTGAGGTCTACAAAATCCTGAGTGGTGTAGAACAGGTAGAAATGAATCGATTTTTCATGCTTTCAAAACGTACAAAGACCAGGGTACACTTGATGAAACTATGTGGAAATACTTTTAAAACAAATAGGAGGAAATATTTTTTCACTCAAAGAAAAGTTAAGCTCTGGAACACACTGCCAAAGGATGCGGTAAAAACGGTTTGGACAAGCTCCTGGAGGAAAAGTCCATAGTCTGGTATTGACATAGACATGGGGAAGCCACTGCTTGCCCCGGGATTGGTAGCTTGGAATGTTGCTACTAATTGGGTTTATGCCAGTTATTTGTGACCTGGATTGGCCACTGTTAGAAGCAGGATACGGGGCTAGATGGAACATTGTTTGTTAGATGAAGAGCAAGCATGTGGATTCTTTTCAATGAAAATAAGAAGAATAGCCATTCTGGGTCAGCCCAAACAAATAAATAAATAAATCTTCGCACCTGAAACAGGACAACCGTATTTGCAGTTTTGTGGCAATGGTTCTTTTACTTGGACCCACAGTTGATCTGCAGATTGAAGCATTCAATAAAGAAAGAAATCTACTTTAAAGTCTTTGATCCATCTAATAAAGAGGCATATTCAGACTGAGGCTAAGTTTCCCAATTTCTCTTTCTTGGCTGCAAAACTCTAATTTTACACACCATGAGTTAGGTTACTTACAAATGACAAATCATGATTGAACCAGCAGCGACTTTTCAAGAGCAATATAAAGTATGAAGGTTTAAATGACAGTAATCACAGTATTTGTGGTCAGAAATGATGTGAAGCAAAGAATATTGCAAACGATTTAGGAGATATAATTTTATAGTTGGATTTATTAGCACCACAGGTTACAAAAACATTTTTAATATGTGTATTCGACTAGGCTGCCAGGTTCATGCCATCTCATATAGAGACTCTACAGATTGCTTATGGGGACTACTTTAATAACAGGGCACTTTTAAAAAGCACCTATGTAATGCCTATTTTATAAATATGCCTATTTATCTTTATGATACAGGCTCCAGAAGTATCCCCAACATTGCACAAATGATCTTTCACAATTCTATACCTCCTCTATGACAGGCATAAATGGGTATGTGTTTGCATGAATTTTTTAAAGTACACGCATATAATCAGAAGTCCATCTCAGTTCTGCCAAAGCTATGCCCCCAGGAATGCCTATGCACAGATCACATAAAGCCAAATGCTGCATTTCAATGCACCTACTTTATATGTGACTCTACCCCCACACGATTTTATAACAGCCATTTTATACACAAAAGGCATTACCTGTGGAATATGTTTCATAAAATTACTATCTAAATGTCCCTGCAAATGTATACTTCAAACAATGTAGTAGCATCCTCAGTTATTCGCTCAACGTGTAATTAAACTCTGGAATTCATTGCCAGAGAATGTGGTAAAGGCAGTTAACTTAGCGGAGTTTTTCAAAAAAGGTTTGGACGGCTTCCTAAAGGAAAAGTCCACAGACCATTATTAAATGGACTTGGGGAAAATCCACTATTTCTGGGATAAGAAGTATAAAATGTTTTGTACTTTTTTGGGATCTTGCCAGGTATTTGTGACCTGGATTGGCCACTGTTGGAAACAGGATGCTGGGCTTGATGGACCTTTGGACTTTCCCAGTATGGCAATACTTATGTACTTATAATGCCATGCTTCCCAGTTTGCCACAGATAAAAGTTTCTTATGCATAAAAGTAAAATATTGCATTACACTGAGTGGGTTAGGACAGTGAGCTATTAAGAGCTTCATTCTTTACCTATGTCTTTTGGAGACAGGACCAGATCTCCCATTGATCTATCCCTCCTCCTCTTTATGGTACTCAGCCATAGGGGATAGCTGTATGCTAAGCTGGCAACCTTCTTTTCGCTCACGGGTTCTAGACCCACATTTTCATGTGGGAAAAGGCCTCTTCATTTCTGTAGCCCCAAGAGACAGGTATGGACCAGAATGGCAATACCTTAGGCCCTGGAGCAGGAAGCCAAGGATGCCAAACAGACCCAGATTGGGAAACCCAATCTGGGCAGTTGTTACATCTTTCGTACTGGACCCTTCCAGGGAGGGTAACACTTAAATTCCTCCGTTAAGTCTAGATTTTTAACTTCCCTCCAAAAGCTAAAGCTTTAATTATATTGGACTACTTCCCAGAGTAGACCACGCCTTCATTATTCTTGACTGCATAGGCGGTCGGTGGCCCAACTGTTTGGGGAGGCTAAAGGGGGTGGGGTTGGGGGTGGAGCTTAAACCCATAATTATCACCCAGCATCAAGCACCCCTTCCTCCCACCCACCTAGCACCAGGCACCCCTCCCACTCAGCATCAGGCAGGCAGGCACCTCTCCCTCTCACCCACCCACCCACCCAGCATCAAGCGCCAGGCACCCCACCCAGCATCAGGCCTGCCTGCCTGCCTTCCTTCCTTCCTTCCTTCCTCCCTCCCACCCAGCAGCATCAGGCCTTCCTCCTTCCCACCCACCCAGCATCAGGCCCAGGGCCGCCGAGAGACTGGGCCGAGCCTGGGACAGGGCCGCCCCTGGGCCCCCGGCCCCGCCCCACCCCCACTGCCACCCCCCCCCAGGTTGTCGTCCCCCCCCCCGAGGGGGGCCCGGTGCCACAGTCCCACCCGCCTCCGCCAATGGGCCGGGCCCCTTCCACCCAAACCCCCGCCAGCAGAAGTGCTGTCTTCTGACTCCGGCGTGCGCGGCCCACACAGACGCGCTCCTCTCAGCTGATCTTTGCTGTACTCTGCAGGGCTTCTGTGTGTCTGACGTCCTGAGGGCAGGACCAGCGCTTGAGAGACAGAATGAAGGGAAGCTGAAGGCGTGCCGAGCCAGCACGCGTTTCACTGGTGCTGACGTGCTATGTCACTGCTGACGCCGCCTTCCCTTAACCCCGAGCAGGTATCAAGTTTTAAATTTCGGAGGGGGGGCGGGAGGCAGGCGGCGAAGGTCACAACTGGGCTGGGGAGGCTTAGCCTCCCCAAGCCTCTTATACGGGGCGCCTATGCTTGACTGGCACTAAAATGGAGAAGGATCCTGAATGTTCCTCCTGCAGCTACACAGGAAGGCACATTTGACATCCTGTTATTCATCTATTGCTTTTTCCCCACAGCTAAAGTACATGGAAATCTGCTCAAAGTCAAGTCTGAAATTTTTTCAAATTGAGTGGATGACTGGAAAAGTTTGTGCAATAAGATACACAATGGACCACTTGACGTGGTTTAAATAAATACCTAAGAGATTTTAGAAGACTCTAATTATTTAGATACAGACCCATTAGGTTTTCGGACCAGATATAGAACCGAGTCAACCCTAGTGATGGTTATAAATGATCTTTGGCATAGCTGTGTTGCTCAATATCATAGTTGCCTTTCATATGATTGAACATCAAATTTTACCCTCACACTTGCTGGAATTGGAAATAGGTGTTAGGATGCTGGAATGGTTTCAGTTATTCTTACAAAACAGAATACAGTTATGGTGTACTTTAATATATCTACTTCCTGGAGAGTGAAATGTGGAATTCCACGTGGATCTGCCTTCTTGTCCACACTGTATAATATTTATATGAAACTATTAAACAAATTTTTAGCAGAACTAAAATACTATCTATATGTAAGCAGTATGCAGCTATGCTGTGAGTTTGGTTTGATTGGACAGACAGTTGGAAAACCTGGAGATTTGTCTTGGTGTTGCTATGATTTGGATAGTTGCTAAAAAGTTAACAACTGAATCCCTTAAAAACAGAGGCCTTGTGGGTACTGGGTCAATTTGTGTGTCACTGATGGAAATGGTTAAAAATCTGTAGGAGTAATTTTGGACAGACACTTTATCATGCACCCTCCTCTCTCTTCTCTGTTAAAACAATGAATTTCATTTTTTGTGTTACTAAGATTGTATGTACATTGTTATCTAGGGACAATATAGCCACCACTATTGAGGTTCTAATTATAAGACATCTTGACTATTGCAGTGTATTACTGACTGACCTACCACATACTCGGTTAGACTGCCTTCAATAAGTCCAGAATACTGCAGCACATCTTTTGACTGGCCTTATGGAGGTGCATTTTCGAAAGGGACGTCCAAGTTGTAATTTGGATGTTTGCAAAACGGAGAAATCCAGGGGTGGGGAAACCCATATTTTAGAAATAAGGTGGATGTCCATCTTTCATTTTGAAAATACCATCAGAGACGTCCAAATCCTTAAATTTGGATGTCCCTAGATTTGGTTGTCCCTAGACATGGAAGTTTCTGACTTTCAGCGATTTTCAAAACCAAAGACGTCCATGTCAAAAACAGCCAACTGCAAGCCATTTGGGCGTGGGAGGAGCCAGCATTTGTAGTGCACTGGTCCCCCTGACATGCCAGGACACCAACCAGGCACCCTAGGGGGTATTGCAGTGTACTTCATAAATTGCTCCCAGAAACATAGCTCCCTTACCTTGTGTGCTGAACCCCCCAAAACCCACTACCCACAACTGTACACCACTACCATAGCCCTTACGGGTGAAGGGGGCACCTATATATGGGTACAGTGGTTTTGTGGTGGGTTTTGGAGAGCTCGCTGTTCCCTCCACAAATGTAACAGGTAGGGGAGGTATGGGCCTGGGTCCGCCTGTCTGAAGTGCACTGCAGTACCCACTAAAGCTGCTCCAGGGACCTGCATGACATCTGAGGCTGGCACGACATATTTTTAAAGATGTTTTTTGAGGGTGGGAGGGGGTTAGTGACCACTGGGGGAGTAACGGGAGGTCATCCCCGATTCTCTCCGGTGGTCATCTGGTCATTTCAGGCAACTTTTTTTGTCTTATTTGTAAGAAAAACAGGTCCAGGTGAAAACGCCCAAGTGTTCATCAGGAACGTCCTTGTTATTTTCGATTATGGGTCAAGGACGTCCAAGTGTTAGGCACGCCCAAGTCGCTATGCCTAAGACACGCCCACTTGAATTTAGGCTCTCCTTGCGACGGAGTGCAGGTGGAGACCTTCTAAATCGGGTTTTGATTATACCGATTTGGACGTCCCTGGGAGAAGGACGTCCATCTTCTGATTTATGTCAAAAGATGGACGTCCTTCTCTTTCGAAAATGAGCCCCATGATCACCTGGAGGCACTACACCAAATTCCAGCTGTCAATAGGATTGCCTTTAAACTCCTTTCCTTGATACATAGAGGCTTATTTTCAAAGCAGACTTACAAAGTTCCATAGTAACCTATGGAACATTATAAGTCTGAGTGCTTTGAAAATGAGCCCTATAAGGTATTACTTGGAAGGGGGACATTGTATCTCACTGGACACTCGATAATGTGTAAACAAAATAATGCTTTAGAATGCACTTGATGATGGATTTCTAAGTATTCTGCCCAACAACTGCCCTGCATCAACATAAACCACTAAATTAAGCTAGCTTGGCACTATTAAAATGTATTGTTGGGGAATTTTTGGGTGGGGATGGGCTCCTCATTGCCCTAGGCACGCACTGGCAGTGAAACGTCTACCCCCCCCCCCCCATCCAGAAGCCCACTACCAGACCACAGCCATCATTTTGATAACAAAAGAGTGATCAAAATGCTAGCAGGTCATGGTGGTGGGCTTCTGGGTGGGGGTGGGCTCTTCACTGCAGGGCAAAAAAAAGGTATATTTTAATTAAATATATACATTTTACAATAATTTTTAATAGTGCCCACCAGGCCCCAGCTAGCTTAATTTAAACAAAAATTACATGATGATAAAATTATGATGTAAAAAAACCCAAAAAACAGTTACAATTTTATTACCTGCTGCTGGGCTGGCAGCTGCTGCTTGGCACTGGCAGTAAAGCTACCTGGGCCTGGGGCCGAGACAGGATCCGATTCTCGAATGATCTCTTCTGTTCTTCTCAATTCGAAGTCTGGAAGACCACCACCTTTCCAGGGAGGGCAGGCAGGGCCAGGTGCGTTCATGTGTGCATGTGGCCATGTGCACCTATTTTTTTAGCCTGCCCTCCCTCAGACCACGTCACGAGCGAGCGGAGGAGCCAAGTGGAGCGATAGCGAGGCTGAGAGCACGCCACCGCGCACAGCCACGTCTGGGTCTGCTACCACGTAGGAGGACGGAATCTGTGTGGATAACCACGAGGGCGACGCACTCTCTGCCTCTAAGCCCGAAGGTAGGTGGGCTGGGCTGAATCTGATTGATCATCCGAGCCCTGAGTGCGGGTGCCCGCAACGCGACGTACGCTAGGCTGTGTGCGCTTGAGTGGTGGGCGGGCCTGAAATTGGAGCCTGTGGAGACTCAGAGAGGACAGATAGCTGCCAGAGCGCCGCGGTGCCGTCTCTCTGTCATCAGGTTAAGCTGCTGCGCTCGCTGCTGCTGCAGTTGTGTGGCGCTTGGGTGGGCAGGCCTGGGCTGAAATTGGGTGGGCCTGGGCCCACCCGGGCCCACCCGTAGCTACGCCCCTGACTGAAAGCACAAGTTAGTGGTGGATTCTGAACCAGTCACACTTGCTATCCTGTTGCATCTCCACCCCACAGAAACAGGAAGCTTGTGTAGAGGGGCAAGGATGCAACAGGGCCTTGAACATATGAATGTTTTAGAGGCTTCATGCTTGGACTTGTTTTCAGCACTGCTGGTGCTGAGTGCTGCAGTCTACAGGATCTTTCCTGCCTCCGAAGACTCCACTAGACCACCAGAGTGGCTTCAGGTATGTGCCGGGAGGGCACCCTGTGGCTCGAGGGAGCAGGGAGGCGGTCTGGAATAGGTGGGTGGGAGGGAGAGGGGGTACTGTAAAAAAAATCAAGGTAATATCTATGTCATTTGGAGAGGCTAGATAAAGGGACACCCTAGTACTATATTCATGCAGAGATTTTTTTTCTCCTGGTAAAGGGCCACTAAACAGATATCATGTTAAGAAAATCAGGTGCTCAACGTTCAGAGTTTCTATTTATTTACTTATTTATGGCATTTTATCCCACATTAAACATGAATTAGATTGAAACCTGGGAGCATTTAAAATCTTTCTTTTCCTGTGCCTACATCAAAAGAAAAAAAAGATGGCATGTGGAAACTTACTCCTTTTGCTTTGTGGAATGCAGTAGTATATTATAAAAATGCACTTGCCTTTTTTTATTATTATTATTACTATTTCACAGAGAAGGTATTTATTAATGAGGGAGGGGTTTCCTTCATGCAGAACTGTCCAGAGTCAATCTAAATGTGCCAACATTGTTCAGTTCAGCACGCTATTAGCCGCCAAGTTCATACAAGGTTAATTATGCTCCGTAGAAAATAAATCTGTTGGCTCAGGCTGCTTGCTATGTGAATATTCAGTCACTGCAAATATTACATATTAAGGGATTTGTTTTAATTCATTTATCCGGTCCTTACATACTTTTGAAACCCAAAGGCTTCCTATGATAGAATTGTGCATATTTGAATTAGTTTTTCTGTACAAATTTTGCTTGATTTGACTTTATTTGAAATAAAAAAAATGTTTAAAACACATCTTGTCGACAAGGGCCAGGGGCCCCACCAAACTAGTCTGCACAGAGCCCAGGGCCCCGCAATTGCTAAGACCGGCCCTGATTGGGCTCATCAGCTTAAGAAGTAGAGGGGCTGAAGAAAACCTTGGCAGGTACCTCATTATTGGAAGGGATTTTTAAAAGCTCAATAGACCCTATGATAATGGCAGGGAGTAGGTGTGTATCCCTTTAAAGGCTGGGGGAAGGGAGACCAGGGCAGACAGTTGGTGAAAGTTCCAACAAGTTGGTCTCCCCAGCTCCACCCAGGAAAATCAATGCTCCAATCACAAAGGAGAGGGAGGAGAGACCATAGTTCTCTTCTAAGATTTATAAACTTCCCTAAGTGCAGTGTTGCCAGGTGGGCGGTTTTACCGCCCAATTGGGCGGTTTTCCGCGACCCGCCGCGGGAAATTTTTGCCCGCGGCGGGTTGTGGTTTTTTGGGCTTCTTTTGTGTCTTTTGGGCGTTTTTTTAAGCGTTTTTTCCGGCTGCGGGGGGGCGTGGTTAGTGACGTTTTGGGCATGGTTAGTGACATTCTGGGCGGGGCCGATGACGGGGAGGCGGGGCCGATGATGGGGGAGGCGGGGCCGATGAGGGCGGGGGCGGGGTTGATGACGCGGGGGCGGGGGTGATGACGTGGGGGTGGGGATGTCAGGGGCGGGGTTTGAGTTTGGGTGGGTTTTGGGATGGATTTGGGCTCATTTGGGTGGGAAAAATATTTTCCACCTGGCAACCCTGCCTAAGTGCTCAGAGAAAGGAAGGAAGAAGGAGGGGGAGGAAAGAAAGAAACTCACCCAGGATTGGGGCGAGTATGCTAAGAAGCTCTGAGAGAAAACCTAGCCAAGGGAATTAACAGGAAGAAGGAAAAGCCTTGCCCTGAGCCAAAAACTCTGAGAATGTGGGTGCTAACTCCTGCTGAACAGTCTACTAGAGAAGATGGACTTTAGAGGAAAGACAGTTGGAATTAACTGTATGTAGTTTTGCTTTGATGGCAAATGCTCTGGTAGTCACTTTTAGTTTGGGAGTGGTCAAGGGAAGGTTTTTGGCAAAAGGAAGCCATGTGGGCTGAACTTTTCCCCTTTTCTTGCTTCTACCCTGAACACTAAAGGTATCAAAAGGAGTATAACAGAACGCAGCAGAAGAAAAGGGTGTGGTGCTTGAGAAAGGGCAACCACATGGGCTGTATGCTGCTATTGTTTGGAATGGCTGTGTGAAAGTAATAGTGACATTCAGAAAACTGACACCATGACAAAAAAAGTGGGGGGAAAAGACCTCCGGAGTCAAGGCTAAAGCTTACATAACTAGACAAAAAGCTAAAGTACAACAAACTATCATAGGTCAGAAAAAAAAAAAACCTCCACTCTCATATAAAGTGCAAATTCAACAATCCATTGGAATGAAAACTGTATGTAAGGGCACAGGTACATTGAAAGCAATTCAAGTGCTCAGTTCAAATTATCATAGTTTCAACAGTTCACAGCACTTATATTTATAACATCGCCACTCTTCAGCAAAATGTCCACATAAAGCTTGTCTCTAATACCCGACAGGGAATCCCCGTTTCACAAAAGCTACTTCAGGGGTGGAAGAATCCTGTGTCATAGCTACTGTAATTTCCAAACTGATGTTTATTACATCTAGAAATTTTATCTCCCTGGCACTCCCTGATGTAACATTTATCCAGTCAATATTGAAACCACCCATAATTATAGTGTTGCCCAATTTGCCAGCTTTCCTAATTTCTGTAAACATTTCTTCATTCATCTGTTCATTCTGTCCCGGCAGATGGTAGTACAGTCCTACAAGAATACTCCTTCCCTTCACACATGGAATTTCTACCCATAATGATTCCATGCTGCTATCTGTTTTGTGTGGAATATTTAACATATAGTACAACCCCACCACACCCCCAATTTGATCCTTGCTATCATTGTGATAGAATTTGTACCCTTACACAGTGTCCTATTGACTGTCCTCTTTCCACCAAGTCTCGGAGATGCCTATTAAATCTACCTCATTATTTAGTGCTATACAGTTACAGTTAAGCCATTTATAGCCCACTAATACCATATCACTTAGTTCACAGCGGGTTACAGCAAGATAATAGGACACAGTTTGCCTAGAATGTCACAATTTAGCCTGAAAAAAATCAAATCACATTTAAAATTAATAGTTATGTAAAATTATTTATTGATCATATATCTATTAAACAATAAAGTTTTAAGGTTCTTTTTGAACAGGCCATCACAAGGTAACAATTTCTAACCCGAAGGTAAGAATTTCCAGAGTCTAGCCACTTGATATGCAAATAAACCTGATAAAAGCTTCTTGGAAGTAATACCCCGGGGACTTGGAAAAGCAAATAGGAACTGCTTGCGAGTATTGTAACATCGACCTGTTAAAGAGTAATACACCAAAGAAATCATATAGGGGCCCTTTTACAAAGGCGCATTGAAAAATGGACTGCGGTAGTGTAGATGCGTGTTTTGGGCATGCGCAAAATCATTTTTCAGCACACCTGTACAAAATGCCTTTTTAAAATTTTTGCCGAAAATGGATGTGCAGCAAAATGAAAATTACCATGCGTCCATTTTGGGTCCGAGACCTTACCTCCAGCCATTGACCTAGCAGTAAAGTTTCACGCGGTAACCAGGAGGTATTGATCTATGTGCGTCAAATGCCAATTGGCACGCGCCCAATACGCGCGTCTGAAATAAAAATTATTTTTCAGACTCGCGTATCAGATGTGCGCCAAAAATGAAATTACCGCAAAAGCCACACAGTAGCTGGGCAGTAACTCCATTTTTGGTGCACGTTGGGCGCGTGTAGACGTTCACACAGCTTAGTAAAAGGGCCCGATATTGTGGTACTGTACATTGGGTTATCTTCCACAAAAGACATCCTAATTTAAAAACGATCCTTGCCTCAACTTTAAGCCAATGAAGCTTAATAAAATAATCCATTTATCTGTTTTCTTAAATGAAAAGAACTGTAACATACTGGATTGTCTGGATTTTCCTCAGTAAATATTATGGCAACCACGACAATATTGCAATAATCCAGTTTGCTAAGAATTAGAGACTAAACCACCAGTTGAAATAATTCTACTGGGAGATATTTCCGAATAGCCCGTACTTTCTCACAGTATAAAACAAACATTTGATTAGTGACTTTATCTGTGGCTCCATGGAAGATTTATTAGCCAGAGTAATAACTAAAATTTTAATAGATTGATCCAAAATGAAACGTTCCCCATCTATTGTCAGATCTGATATCAAATCCTGATTATGTTTAGTTCCCATAAAAAGGAATTTAGTTTTATCTCTATTCAATTTCAAATAATGAGAATTCATCCAGTTTGTAATTATAGAAAAACAATAGGAAACATCATTATGCAAAGCCTGTAGGTTAATCGTAACCGGGAATACAATTGTGATATCATCTGCATTAATGAAACTTTTAAATCCTGCTATTTCCAATTGACAACCCAAAGAAGACATAATGATAATACATTATCAGATATACCGTATTTATCTAAGATCTCCAACAATACATTATGGTCTACTAGATCAAAAGCACTGGAAAGATCCAGTTGTATAATAAGGGCACCGTTTCCTTTACTCATTAAATTTTTCACATAATCTACTAATGTAATTAACAGAGTTTCTGTGCTATGATTGGCATGAAATCCTGACTGAGAGATATGTAACAAATCAAACTGATCTAGATATGTCACTAGTTGTTTTGTTACCACAGCTTCCATTATTTTAACAACGGAAGGAATAGATGCAACAGGTCTATAATTAGCAGTATCTCCTTTAGGGACTAAACGATTTTTTACTATAGGTGTAAGAATAATCTTAGCAACATTTTTAGGAAAAAAACCAAATTCTAAATGATAATTAATCCAATTTGGTAATATTTCTTTGAAAGTTCTAAGCATTAATATCATTAATTGTGTTGGGCACTTATCCAGATGGTAATGAGATTTTGCAAATCTTAGACACAGCAGGTCCAAATCAGACATAGAAATTTTATTAAAAGTGTTCCACATACAGTCCACTAAACATCCATCATTTAGATTTGACCCCATAGAGATTTTCCATAAGATTTTAGTTGACTTGTGCAATAATTTAAAAATAGAAAGGAGTCTTTACTGAAAATAAAGGGGCAACTGGTCAGCATTAGGTGCTAATTTATCAGATGTCAAGGAAATGCGTGATGTACCAATTAAATTGTTAACCATATAATTGTATCTCCCATGTTATAATCTCAGAAAAATATTTCTTCTTAGCATTAACAATGACTTTTTAATATATATTTATGGCAATCTTCCAATTGTTTTTATTGAACATGGATTTAACTTTCTTCCATCGCCTTTCTAAAAGCCTACAGTTACATTTCATATCTACAAATTCTATTGTGTACCATTTGTTACCAGGTTCTTTGATCTGTTTTAAGTAGGTAGGTGCTAACTTATTTAGAACATTCTCAGAATGTTCATTCCAATTCTGTAACCATTCAATTTGTTCCTGCTCTAATACTGGAAGCAATAACATATTCTCATTCCAAAAAAGTCTGATCGATCTGTGGCCTGCATAATTTCATCACTGAGCTAATTTTAGTGTGTCTAATCTGATTCCTAGCCACTGGTGACCAATAAATAGTAAAAGATGCCAGAAAATGATCAGACCGTACAATTTCAGACCATATCGGATAAACAAAGAAAACCCTAAATTCCTTAAACTGGCTTTGCTAAATAAGTAGATTAACTTAAAAATAAAGACACTGAGATATTCTATTTAACTCTAAATCTACCTTTCCCAAGTTTAAAAGCAATTTCCCAGCAAATAACTTACCAGTGAAGATTTGTCCTGCTCTGGAAGTCCTCACTTCTGGACAGAGAAGAACTGAAAGTGTGGCTTCTTATGTGCCTGTGTAGTTTAGATGACTCACACTGCAAATACTGTGACTAACTACCTGCTCCCTTGACCCCTTGATAGTGCAGCAAGCGAGTATGGGCCTCATAGAAGGCGCCACAAAAATTGTAAACACCTCTCTTTCTAATGAGCAACTACCAACAGCATTAAAAAAGACAGTGATTCACCCTTTGCTAAAAAAAAAAAAACCTTAACCAGGACAAACTTAAAAGTTACTAGCCAGTATCCAACATCCCATTTCTAGGGAAACTCAAAGAACAGTCTGTGTTCAACTTAATGACTGTCTAGAAGAGAGAAACTGGATTCAGACCCAGTTATGGAACAAAAATGGTCCTTGTATTCCTACTAGATGATCTTCACAGAAACCGAGACAGAGGATTTGCCTCGGTGTTAGTACTGCTAGATTTCTCGGAAGCTTTTGACACTGTGGATCATGATATCATGCTAGCACGACTGACAGAAACAGGTATCAATGGAACAATATTTGCCTGGTTCAGATCCTAGCTATCAGACAGGCAACAATTCATAATGTTTGGCAGCAACTCATCACCACCATGGGCAGTGACCTGTGGAGTAACAGAAGGATCTATACAGCAATGCACTATACAATGGTCTGACTACAAAGGGCTTGCACCAGCTCCAGTTGATTCAGAATGCAGCAACAAGACTCAGAAGGTTGCAAGCGGCGAGACCACGTTACACCATTACATGATGTGATACCCGCAAGTGAGCCTTCTCCGGAGTAGACCCCACACTCTGGAATGCACTGCCTGAAAGGCTCCGCTCAACACAAGACTATCTCTACTTCAGAAAGCAGGTGAAAGCTTGGTTCTTCAAGCAGGCCTTTAATGGAAGAAGTAACTAACTTGTTAGTCTCAATCACACACACAAGGAGTGACACAGGCTGCACATACTGCAGCAGGACATATTTATCTGCTCCTACCCTAGCTGAGAAAATATTTAACCATCTCTTTGACCTCATGTGCAACTTTCTTTAAATTACTCACCTTACTTTCTAACTCTTCTTATTCTCTTACTTATCTATTTGTTCCATCTTTGCTTTACCCTTCACTATCAATTAAAATGTTCTACTACGTATTGTGTTCAGTGTAAGTAGTATACTATACCATACTTTGTATTGTTATTTGAATATTTTTACTGCTGTAACTGCCTGTTGCTCATGTTTGATCTATTCTTACTGTACACCACCTTGAGTGAATTCCCTCAAAAAGGCGGTAAATAAATCCTAATAAATAAATAATAGGGCCCTTTTCAACTTCCCTGTTAATCTGTTCCTGTGACTTGATTGCCAGAAAACAATGAAGATTTGTCCTGCTCTTGAAGTCCTCACTTCTGAACAGGTGGAAATTCCTAGCAAAATCGCTAAACTCCCAAATCAATGTAATCAAGATCAATGTAGCACCTCGTATGCTATACCTATTCCAGATGGTCCCATGCATAATACTCGACCAACTATTGTGGACCTTCACCAGGCCATAGCACACTTCATGTGGGCTGATAGGAGGCTGCAAATCAAGACTTTGATGCTCCAAATAAATCTGAGAGGACTAGACCCTCCCTGACCTAAAAAAATACTACTGGGCCTCCACCCTGCACACTATCTATTACTGGAGACGAGCACACCCAGACCATCACTGGATAAACCTGGAACAATCCCTATTACCCTCCATGGATATTCACATGGTCCAGTTCTACCCTCGCCCTCCCAGCTTTTCAGAAATACCCCATCCTTCAGGCTAGCTGGCATATTTGGACCAAAACCCTCACAACAAATGTGGAGGAGTGGCCTAGTGGTTAGGGTGGTGGACTTTGGTCCTGGGGAACTGAGGAACTGAGTTCGATTCCCGGCACAGGCAGCTCCTTGTGACTCTGGGCAAGTCACTTAACCCTCCATTGCCCCATGTAAGCCGCATTGAGCCTGCCATGAGTGGGAAAGCGCGGGGTACAAATGTAACAAAAAAAAAAAAACATAGACCTCTCCCCCCTCGCAGACGTCCTGAGCAACAAACTATTCCCACCCGGCCACAACTGCCCCACTCAATTAGGATGGCTGCCTCAGAACAACCTGTGCTGTATACATGACTATCCATGAAGGAAAGATCCTGACCAGAAATAAAATCAAGGAGCATCACCTTACCTCTTTGCTATGTTGCAGCTTGAGCATTTCCTACAAACATACAAACTCACCTTCCTGAGGAGCCTCACCTCTCTTGAAACAGTACTGTGAAAAGCCCACTCTCTCAAAGCCTCACCACACTGCTCTATCAAGCCCTATGGGACAGCTCACCCACAACAACATCTATACATAAAAGCTGGAAAAAAGACACCTAACTGGACATTCCCCCATCTCTCCGGGAGTAGATCTCGCTAAATTGTAGAAAGATCGCCACCTCCATCACCCACCAAGACTCATAATACAAGCTACTGTGAAGGCCATACCTAACACTACATAGACTCAACAAAATATCCAATGCAAACCCCAGCACATGCCGGCACCTCTGTGGAGCCATTGGAACCTTTAAACATATTTGGTGGGAATGCCCCAAACTACATACTTTTGGAACGCTGTATGTAAAGCTGGACAATAAGTCACAGGCCAAAGCAGGGCAAAAACATGCGCACTTGGAATGCTACACATCACCAATGACCCCAAGAACCCAATCCTAGATAGACAAAGCTTACTCAGCTTCCTGCTCCTAGCAGCTAGGTTGACCCTCATCACAAAATGGAAACAGCCTCCTCCCCCCCGAATTGGACTGGCTCGCCAAGCTCCACCAAATAACAAACAGCAAAAGATTCCAGGCCCTCCTACAACATCTACTCAACAAATGGACTAGAACCTGGAGAACTCCTCCTAACCTTCCTAGACATATACAACCCACCACCTAATACCGCCACCCCAAAAGACAATTAAGATAATGACAAAGGCAACCTCATTTCAAGGTACCAAAAACACCAACAAAGACCTAGACTCTCACCCTATAAGAACCAAAGGTGCATAACCCCCCCCCCCCAAAGGTGCACCCCCCAATCTCCCCCTCACCACTTCTATCCCCCCCCCCCCCCCCCCCGTCAACTTTATTACCTTTACCAATGCTGAAATACACATCATCTGAGAGGGGCACGAATACTTTGTAATAATCTGTAACTCTCTGTAGTAACATTGTAATGTCCTGATTTGATATGGGACACATTTTTAAAAATCTGTTATGTTATTTGTTATTTCTTTGCAATAAAATAAAATTTTTAAAAATGTATCATTGGTCTATTCCAAGACACAGTATTATTGTCTGTACAAATTCCTGCCATGCTTATTGCCTTTCATCAATGCAGAATGTGCACCACCAGTAATACAGATTTCGGTAGCCCTATCAACATCCAACTTGGTCACCCTGCAAGCATGCTCAATTATTTTACAACCCATCCAATTATCAATACAATTTATTTTGATTCTTTCAAGTCAAATACAGGCAGGTTCTCCAACAAGACATGCAGGAGTTCCATCTGTTAGAGGTAATAGATTTCCTTCCATTGAATTCTGTTTTGCAATTTGAATACAGTAATGTACAAAGCAGCTTAAATAGTGCTGTTTCATGTTCTGTTAATTGATGTGCTAACCTTTTATAGATTTCTAATGTCTAGCGTGTGCTGCTGTTTACGTTGGACCACCTGCTGGTCAAGGAAGGGCAATGAAAGGAGTTTGGTTATTAATCTGATCGCCTTCTAGGATTCGTGTTATTTTTTTTTTTTTTTACAAACATGCAGAGAGATTATTCAGCACACAGTATTCTTGTATCTGAGTTTTATTTGTAGTAGCATCTGTTTATTTACAAAAGCAAAACAAATTTAATGTAATTATTCTGCTTTATCTTAAAAAAAAAAAGGTTCACAGAGGATTAGTTAAAAATAAGGGGTCCTTTTACCAAGCTGTGGCAAAGGGGGTCTGAGCTGGTGTCAGAACGTGTTTTTGATGTGCACCGAGGCCTCCTTATACCTCAGCGGATAAAAGGCTGTTTTTTTAAAGAAATGGTACTTGCCACACGACCATTTTGGGGAGGAGCACTTTCCGCCATCCACTGAGGTGGCGGTAAGGGCTCCCGCAGTAACCAGGCAGCGTGAGGCATTGTCTGATTACTGCCAGGTAAACACCAGCACTACAAAAATTAAAATATTTTTGTAGCGCCAGAAATGGTGCACACTGGGGTGGGAACTACCGACGGGCTGTGGTGGTAGCCCGGTGGTACTTCCGGTTTAGTGAGCAGTAATCCCATGTTGGGATTACAGCCGCTTAGTAAAAGACTCCCTAAGTATATTAAGGGGCTCATTTTCAAAACAGAAAAATGTCCAGTTTGGCACAAAGCAGCAGATGGACTTTTTTTTTGGTCCGAAACGTCCAAATTGCTATTTTCTAAACACATATTTAAGATGTTTTTCAATGCAGTTTGTCTGCAGTGCATCCAAATCACAAGGGGGCATGCCTGGGGCATGTTGGAGGCAAGATTGGGGCATTCCTAAAACATGGATTCTTTTTTTTTGCCATAATGGAACAAAGCAAAAACATCCAGGGCTGAAAGTTAGACATTTTGGGGTCACTGACCCCCTTCCCAACCCCCAAAGATGTGAAAGAAACAGTACACATCTAATCCTATATGACAGCATCAGATGTTATGGCCAGTCCTACTAGAGCAGCAAGCAGTTCCCTGGAGTAGCCTAGTGGTCAGTGTAGTGGACTATAGAAAAGGGGAACCAGGCCCATATTCCACTCTAACTGGTACATGTGTGCTAGAAAGATTGAGCCCTCCAAAACACACCAAAAACCTACTGTGCCCACTTGTAGGTGACACCCTCAGCCATAAGGGCTTTTGTAGTAGTGTACAGTTGGGTACAGTAGCTTTTTGGTGGGTTATGGAGGGTTCACCATAAAATATAAGGAGGTAATGGTGAGATGTGTACCTGGGACCTTTTATGTGAAGTCCACTGCAGTGCCCCCTAGGGTGCCCACTGCTGTGCCGGGATATATGTGTGGCCAGTCTACTAAGAATGCTTCCTCCCCCCCCCCCCCCCCAACCATATGTCCCAATGGCTTGTTTTAGTGCATTTTTCTCTTGAACTTTTTTTTCCCCGAAAATGATCAGAAAAGAAAAAAGCACTGAACACAAAACAGCTAGGAAATGGACATTTTCAAAACAAAAAGACATTTTTCTGGTTCGACAATTGCTATGCTCACCACTTGATTTTTGGATGTTTTCAAGATCATCTCATGTGTAAAAATACATGCAGTACAATTAGGCACAAACTTGTATGTGACTTTAGAATAGGCATATCCAGGGAAGGAGTTTGGGCAGGGTCACAGTTTACGTATATTGTTCATAAAATATGCACTAACATCTATACCTGCTTCCCTGCGGCTTCGATCTAATTGCTATTTCTGTGGGATTCGTGCTACTATTTTATAAAGATACATAGATACCAATGTGTCTATAAAAAATGGTAAAAATAAGTGCATACATGGCCTTCACACATAGGCAACCTGTTATAAAATAACACTCTAAAAAAATCCCACAGCATTAACAAATTTTTCTGAATAGCCAAGTTGTCAACCTTGTCTAAAAGACATGTACGAAGGGGCAAATCTAACGCTTTAGAAAAGCTATTAGGAAAGGAATTGAGAACAATACTGAGAAAATTATAATGCCTTTGTATCACTCCATGGTGCAACTGATCCTGGAATATTGTGTGCAATTTAAGTCACCGCAGCTCAAAAAAAAAAAAGATATAGCAGAATTAGAAAAGGTACAGAGAAGGATGACAAAAATGATAACGTGGATGGAACAACTTCCCTATGAGGAAATGCTAAAGAGGCTAGGGCTCTTCAACTTGGAAAAGAGATGGTTGAGGGAGATATGATGATAAAGGTCTATAGAATACTGAGTGGACTAAAACGGGTAGACATGAATTGCTTATTTATTCTTTTTAAAAAATACAAAGACTAGGGGGGCATGCAATAAAGCTATTTAGGGGGAATTCATCAAGTAGCATTGGCACCTTAAGTAATATTATTTAGCCCTTAATGAGATTAAATGGTTCTAACGTCGCCTGACTGAAATTACCGTGGGAATATTTAAGGGGGGGAGGAGGGGAAGATGCTGCCTGGAGGGGGAATCTGAAGAGGTGACACTGCCTGGGTTAGATTGGGAAGGAGGATGGTGCCTGGGAGGAGGGGGCGGCTGAATAAGGGAGTATTATAAGTAGCCCCACAGCCTCAGGTATATCAGGCTCAGAAGCATTAGGCCGTGGCTTTGTGACCCAATGCTCCCAAGCATATGGAATAACACTGCTTGTGAGGTGGTTCGAATCAGCATTATTCTTTTACCACAAGATTTAGCAACCTGTGTTATCAGGATCACGCAGGTTGCTGTATCTCACGGAAAATCAAGTTGCGGTAAAAGGCTATCTTTTACCGCACCTTGATGAATTCCCCCCCCCCCCCCCCCCCCAAGAAACAAATTTAAAACAAATCAAAGAAAATATTTCTTCACTCAACATGTAATTAAACTCTAGAATTCGTTGTCAGAGAATGTGGTAAAAGCAGTTAGCTTAGTAGGGTTTAAAAAAAAGATTTGGACTAGTTCCTGAAAGAAAAGTCCATAAAACATTATTAAAATGGACTTGAGAAAATCCACTGCTTATTCCTGGGATAAGCAGCATAAGTCCCAATTGCTTAGCATCATTTCCACGTCACCATGCACTGAACTGAACTGAAGTTTGAATCCACCAGTGGCTATAGTCTTGGTCCCTAAATTCAACCCCTAAATAATCTCTTTCACCCTGCTCTAGACTGACGCATAGACGGGTAAGCTCAAATATAAACAATCATTGATCATAATACTGGGGAAGTTATAAAGTTCCCTGCTGAAGGACTACCCAGCAGCTTTTCAACTGACATCAGAATCATGACCTCCTTGCTGAGTGTTGAAAAAATGTTTATGATTTAAGTCTAGGGCTACCACAGAGGAAAGAAATGTGATCACTATCAAATCTGTTCACTTATACACTTTGAGATGGCTTTATATAGGAGACTTATAAATACACTGAGTGAGGGATACATTTTTGAATTTTAATGCAACAAAAGTCGTGGAATGTGGATTGCAGTCTCCGTAAGAATATTCTAGTTCCGATGGAAACATTGCATTTGTTATTTGTAATTTGGTTTGATTTGTGTCAATAAAAAAAGATGTTAAATAAATACACTGAGGGCCCTGTTTACTAAGGTGCGCTAGCATTTTAGCGCGCGCTAATGCTAGAGACACCCATAGGAATATATGGGTGTCTCTAGCGTTAGTGTGTGCTAATTTTTAGCTCGCACTAAAAATGCTAGCGTGCCTACAGCGCGTCTTAGTAAACAGGGCCCTGAGTGTCTTTGGCATGGGCCCAAAATTTCCTAACTTAGAAATTAGTTGAATAGGAGATGACAAACGTCCATGGTAAACAGAATTCATTCCTAGGAAATGTGTGTTACCCAATGGTGTGCCACAGGGATCAGACATCCAATATTGTGCAAGGGCTATCGAGAAAGGTTTGCCTTTCTGCAAGTGATATAAAAGTCTGTAACAGAGTAAAACACCCTGAAAGATGTGAAAAACAGGAAGATGGATCTAAGGAAGCTTGACAAATGGTCCACAGTTTGACTGTTAAGATTTAGGTAAAGGGGATGGGGATGGGATTTGATATACTGTCTTTCTGTGGTTACAATCACAACAGTTTACATATTACCTGGGGCAATGGAGGGTTAAGTGACTTGCCCAGTGTTTCAGCTGGTGGATTGACACTGCCATCCTGCGGTTTTTTTTTCTGTTCTATTGTTTTGACACATATTTATTTTTATTTATTTATTTGTTACATTTGTATCTCACATTTTCCCACCTATTTGCAGGCTCAATGTGGCTTACATAGTACCGTAAAGGGGTTCGTCAATTCTGGTATGAACAAATACAGCAATGTTGTGGTAGAATAAGGTTTGTGTGTACAGACACATTAGGGAATTGTAGAGAGGAAGAATTATTATATGTCCATTACGAGCTTTGGTTTCGTTGTGTTGCAGGGTACAGGCATTTAAGTTGGGTCAGCGGGGTATGCCTTTTTGAACAGGTTGGTTTTTAATGATTTCCGGAAGTTTAGGTGATCATAAGTTGTTTTCATTTTTGTTTTCCATCCCTTTCCTAATAATACCTAACATTCTATTTGCTTTCTTAGCCGCAGCAGCACACTGAGCAGAAGATTTCAACGTATCATCAATGATGACTCCCAGGTCCCTTTCTCGTTCCGTGACTCCTAACGCTGAACCTTGCATGACGTACCTATAGTTTGGGTTCCTCTTTCCCACATGCATCACTTTGCACTTGCTCACATTCAATGTCATCTGCCATTTAGACGCCCAGTCTCCCAATATCTTCTTGCAACTTTTCACAATCTTCCCGCGATTTGACGACCTTAAACAACTTTGTGTCATCAGCAAATTTGATAACCTTGCTAGTTACCCCCACCTCCAGGTCATTTATGAAAATGTTAAAAAGCAACGGTCCCAGCACAGATCCCTGAGGGACCCCACTAACTACCCTTCTCCATTGCGAATAGTGACCATTTAACCCTACTCTCTGTTTCCTATCTTTCAACCAGTTTTTAATCCATAACAATACACTACCTCTGATCCCATGGCTCTCTAATTTCCTCTGAAGCCTTTCATGAGGGACTTTGTCAAACGCTTTCTGAAAATCCACATACACAATATCCACTGGCTCACCTTTGTCGACATGTTTGTTTACCCCTTCAAAGAAATGTAATACATTGGTGAGGCAAGACTTCCCTTCACTAAATCCATGCTGACTTTGTCTCATCAGTCCATGCTTTAGAATGTGCTCTGTTATTTTGTTCTTAATGATAGTCTCTACCATTTTGCCCGGCACCCATGTCAGACTCACTGGTCTATAATTCCCTGGATCTCCCCTGGAACCTTTCTTAAAAATCGGTGTTACATTAGCGACCCTCCAATCTTCTGGTACCACGCTCGATTTTAAGGATAAATTACATATCAACAACAGTAGCTCTGCCAGCTAATTTCTCACTCTTCTGGGATCCTTAAATGGACACCCTTCCTCTTTCTTCATTAGCCCTTGGTTGGGTACCCCAGACACTTTTTCTGTAAAAACACAGACACAGGGATAGAAGTCTCACAAATCACATAATCTTTCCCAGAACTTGACCTCTTTGCTGACGGTACAGAAACCTATGTCATTCAAACCCCAAAACCCCTCCATCCAGTGCCCAGGGATATTTGAAAAATAAAAAGCCGTCTCGTGGTTTCCACTTTTCCTACTCGGTCTGAAAGCTGTTAACTGTGTTTAAGGTGCAATGATCCTATGGTGACTAGTGTTCCAGATAATAGGGTGTTGGTTGTAAATTTCTTCATCTATATATGGTGTGGAGCGTTGGTGAATTGAGATTAATTCAAGGGGCATCTGTTAAAAAGCAGATTCCTCTATTTTTGGCAAATCTTCATTAGTTGAAACAGAACAGAGAGGGATGAACACGAAGAGTAAGCAACAACCACAGAACAAGGAGTTGGCCATGAGCAACTGAAAAGAACCACAAGAAGTCTGCTGAAAAGCTATGAAGAAAAGTTTATTGAAGTGACCCAACATAGACTGTTTCAGGCACCTTGCCTATGTTAGGGGTCAGTGTTGTAAGGTCACAAAACAAATAAGACGTGCAAACCAGTGGGAGCTTTGAGCAATACAGAGGATTAAAATTGGTTCACATACAACTAAAAACACTATTCCCTCCAAGACATTTATCAGCACCTCATCTGAGATCACTAGCAGTGAAGAGCACATTCCAGCAAGTAAAGATTCAAGATTCAATTTGCTTTAATATACTGCAAATCATAAAAATATATCTAAGTGGTTTACAGTACAAAAATAATGGAAGGAAATACACAATAAGGGGCCCTTTCACTGTTGCTGCATGGCAACGCGGAACTACTGCCGCCCAAATGTGGATACTGGCGGTAGTTCCACCCCCAGTGTGCACCATTTCTGGCTCTAGCGGAAATATTTTAAAAATATTTCCACAGGAGGTTATCCAACGGTAATCAAGAAGCGTTGTGTGCTGCCCGGCTACTGCCGGGTTAACACAAGATCCCTTACCACCACCTCAATAGGTGGCGGTAAGTGCTCCCCCAAAAAATGTCTGCGCGGCAAGTGCAAACTTACTGTGTGGCCATTTCTTTTTCGGCCTTTTTACCCGCTGTGGTAAAAGGGGCCCTGGTGTGCAGCAAAAACAGCCTCCACTGCTGGTGCAGGGCAGGGCTCCTTTTACCACAGCTTAGTAAAAGGGCCTCTAAGTGACTAAAGTAGAGTACTGAGAAGAGGAAAAGAGAAAGGGAAGGAAAAATTGTATTCTTCAAGCATGGAAGGGATGGGGGGAGGAGTGTTGGCAAAAAACACAGGGAAGTATGCTTCAGCCAACCAATGGAAGCAGTAAAAGATTAAGCAAACAGCACACAGAATACTCAAAATTAATATGTTTTCTCCTTTCTGAGCACACACCTATCCTCCCGCTGTATTTTTCAGCGGCTATTTATGCCTTCCTTGCAGCACTGACAGCGAGTGCCTCTGTACAGACCTGGTTTTCTATGCCAATAAAGAGCGGTGGTGTTTCTGGCAGGTTTATAGGTCTCACTTGGTCAAAATATCAAGCCATTTTTATATTTTCTGTGCAAGAAAGCATTATTTCATGGGATTTATGATACTGCAGAGTAACATGATAAAAAATACAGAGCAATATTTTAGCATTTAATTAACTTACATAGGAATCCTTTTTCCAAGCTATGGGAAAAAGTGCCTTGCGTTAGCGGCGGGAGCCATTTTTCCCGTGCACCAGGGCCATTTTTATCATAGTGGGTAAAAAGAAACCCCACATATGACCATGCAGTAAGAGAACTTTTACCATGTGGCCATGCGGCGGGGAGCCCTTACCACCACCTAAGGGCTCCCGCGCTAACTCGGTGGTAACCGTCGGCTTAGTGCTGTGCAAGCCATTTCCGGGGTTTTCTTTTTCCCACAGAAATGGCGTGCGCTCAGTGCGGGACTACCGCTGGTGGCCGCATTGGGCCAGTGGTAATCCTGGAAGAGAGCACAGTAAGCCCGCATTGGGCTTACCGACACTCTGAAAAACTAAGGTGTGCTAGCATTTTTAGCATGTGCGCTAACTGCATAGACCCCGCTCCTCTAGCATGGCTTAGTAAACAGGGCCCTAAATGTACAATATTAGCCTTTTTGCATATAGAGTAGACACCTACAGTAACCTACCAGAATTAGTACATTGACTCATTAGTATTTACAAAGCATGGGATTTTCTTGGTGTGTGCACATGCTTTAATTTAGGAACTGATCATTTAGGGGGCATTCTACAACAGGATACCTCCATTTAGGTGACTTGATAATGTGGGATAACAGCCTATTCTGGATGAACATCTGGGCATGCAAGTGTCCATACAGACAACTTCCCCCTAATTCTATAATTGGTGCTTTAAACTGCACATGCAAATTTTGGCACGTGCCCAATTTGCATGCATAATTTAATTGAACAAGCCAATTAGCACTGATAATAGAGCGCTAGCAATTATTGGTGTTCATTGGCATTAATTAAAAATGGCATGCAGATCTGTGCGTAAATATTACACATGGCTCCAAAATGGGGGAGGGACATGGGCGGATCAGGGGTGTTCCCACAATTTGTGGGTGGTGTTATAGAATAAGAGGGATCCATACCTAATTTAGGCACGGGGATTTACACCAAGGTTTCATTGGTATAAATGGTCGCATCTAAATGCAATCACGGTTTCCGGTGCTTAGCACTATTCTATAAATGGCACCTAACTTTGAGCACTGTTTACAGAATACTACTACTACTACTATTTAGCATTTCTATAGCGCTACAAGGCGTACGCAGCACTGCACAAACATAGAAGAAAGACAGTCCCTGCTCAAAGAGCTTACAATCTAATAGACAAAAAATAAAGTAAGCAAATCAAATCAATTACTGTGTACAGGAAGGAGGAGAGGAGGGTAGGTGGAGGTGAGTGGTTACAAGTGATTATGAGTTAAAAGCAATGTTAAAGAGGTGGGCTTTCAGTCTAGATTTAAAGGTGGCCAAGGATGGGGCAAGACGTAGGGGCTCAGGAAGTTTATTCCAGGCGTAGGATGCAGCGAGACAGAAGGCGCGAAGTCTGCAGTTGGGAACAGATAAGAGGGATTTATCCATGGAGCGGAGTGCACGGGAAGGGGGTGTAGGGAAGGACGAGTGTGGAGAGATACTGGGGAGCAGCAGAGTGAGTACATTTATAGGTTAGTAGAAGAAGTTTGAACAGGATGCGAAAAGGGATAAGGAGCCAGTGAAGCGACTTGAGGAGAGGGGTAGTATGAGTAAAGCGACCCTGGTGGAAGACGAGACGGGCAGCAGAGTTTTGAACTGATTGGAGAGGGGAGAGGTGACTAAGTGGGAGGCCAGCAAGAAGCAGATTGCAGTAGTCTAAACGAGAGGTGACAAGAGTGTGGATGAGGGTTTTGGTAGAGTGCTCGGAAAGAAAGGGGCGGATTTTACGGATGTTGTAAAGAAAGAAACGACAGGTCTTGGCGATCTGCTGGATATGAGCAGAGAAGGAGAGAGAAGCGTCAAAGATGACCCCAAGGTTTCGAGCTGAGGAGACAGGGAGAATGAGAGAGCCATCAACAGAAATAGAAAACGGGGGGAGTGGGGAGGTGGGTTTGGGGGGAAAAATGAGAAGCTTGGTTTTGGTCATGTTTAATTTCAGGTGGTGTTGAGACATCCAGACAGCAATGTCAGACAAGCGCAATTTTTTTTAATGCATGGCATAGAGGCATCTAAATGTAGTAGGCATGTGGGCAACCTCCAGTATTATATAAGCTGTTTGACCTGCCTATGGCTCTCCCATGTGAACCCCCTTCCTTATAAATATACGCTATGCCATTTGAGTGCATAGGTGTCCAAATGATATTTTTGAAGGTACGGGGACACTTAGGCACACAGTTGGCACATAAATGTAAGTGACTTACAGATATTATAGAACTGTTCTAACCATGTATGAAAAACATACACACACACACAGCTTAGACAACTCCTCAAGCTTTTGGTTTTGGAGGATTCACTTTTCTTCTTTATCCCAAAGTTTTATTCCACTCCTTTCGGATTCCAACTCTATCAAAATAGCCCCCTACTGTGAGGGAGAGAGGTGGATCCTGACCCTCTACTGTAGTTCAGCCCTCTAGAGTACCTAAGGCGGGGCAGTGAGGACGGTCCACCCCGAGTGACAGTAGCAAGTGGGTGAGCAGAGCAGACACGCAGCTGTTGGCTCTGCCGGTCCCCTGCCCCGGAACAGAAAGTTGACGTCAGAGGGGAAAGGGGACTGGCAGAGTCGACAGCCGCACACCTGCTCCGTGCACCCCCTTGCTTGAAAGAGGGGGGTGTGCACTCTGCCGGGGGGGGGGGGGGGGGGAGGGTGTGCTCTGCCCCAGGTGCCATATAAAGTAGGTACACTCCTGGTTCAGCCATTTTAGCAAAGCTCTTGAGCAGATGCTAGAGACTGGGGGTGGTTGCACCCTCAGCTGATCAGAGGACCAAAGCCAGACTTGGGAATTAAAACCTGGTCTCCCAAATGGCAACAGGTAGCACTGCCACTGAACCTTTGGCCTGGTCCTGGTGCTCAACTGTGATAGCAAAACCCACATGCTCACTTCAGTATCGTTGCCCATTGTATAGGCTGCTATTTTATTTATTTATTTATTCATTTATTTGTTACATTTGTATCACACATTTTCCCACTTATTTGCAGGCTCAATGTGGCTTACATAGTACTGTAAATGCGTTCGCCAAGTCCGGTAGATAAGAAATACAAGGTGATGTTGTGGTTGAATAAGGTTCATGAGCTTCAGACTATGCTGAACTGTGAAACAATTTCCTATGAGAAGAAAATCTGCCACACGATTGTGTGCATTTCACTGGAGACAAAAGGGTACTAAAAATATCTGAACAGAAATCCTATGTTCTCTCAGAGAGTTAGGAAAAGAAGAGATTAATGTCCATAGCCCTGTTGATTCTCTTTTTTTTAATTTCATTTAGCTTTATTTTTAATTTCATGCAATTTTAGATCTGAGAAATTTACATAGATTGCATAGACAAAAGTAAGTTATAAAGCACTAACAATGTTATTTCATGTTTTGCTGTCTAGTCTGTTCTCTTCTATACCTTTCTCTGATGGGGCATGCTCACCAAAATGCTATTTAAAATTCAATGTGGCAGGCTTAGCAAGAAGAAAAGGGCAGAAGCAGCATGCATCTAAACAGATTTCTCATGAAATTATGTCCCACGTGCTCAGAGAATAAATTATTCACAAGAAACCTTATATTATATTTAATGCAAAATTATGCCAAGCCAAAAACAAATTCCTGGGTCTTAAAGCCCGAGGAACTCTTGCAGTGAGGCCAATACTTGCTTTTGTTTAAGTCACTTAGGAGTCCTTTTACTAAGCTGCGATAAAAGAGGGCCTGCGCTAGTGAACACGAGCTGAAGCCTTCTTTTACCGCAGCAGATAAATGGCTGTCTTTTTTTCTGGAAAAGAAATGGACGTGCAGTACATGAACCATTTGCCATGCGGCCATTTCAGGGGGGAGCAGTTACCGCCACACACTGAGGTGGAGGTAAGGGCTCCCACGCTAACCCTGAAGTAACCGGGCAGCGCCTACCACTGGGTAAGCACCGGCACTGCAAAAGTAGAAAATGTTTTCCAGCGCCGGAAATGGTGCACGCTGAGGGCGGGAACTAGGTAGTTCTGGATTAGAAAAAGGGACCCTTAGTCACTAAAGGTTCCTTTTACAAAGGCGCGTTGAAAAATGGCTATGGTAGTGAAGGCATGGGTTTTGGGTGCGCACAGAATCATTTTTCAGCGCACCTGTAAAAAAGGCCTTTTTTTGCCGAAAACGGATGTGCAGCAAAATCAAAATTGCTGCACGTCCATTTTGAGTCTCAGACCTTACCGCCAGCCATAGACCTAGCGGTAAAGAATTTGGGCGGTAATGACCTACGCACATCAGATGCCACTTGGCATGCTACTACTACTACTACTACTATTTAGCATTTCTATAGCGCTACAAGGCGTATGCAGCACTGCACAAACATAGAAGAAAGACAGCCCTGCTCAAAGAGCTTACAATCTAATAGACAAAAAATAAAGTAAGCAAATCAAATCAATTAATGTGTACAGGAAGGAGGAGAGGAGGGTAGGTGGAGGCGAGTGGTTACAAGTGGTTACGAGTCAAAAGCAATGTTAAAGAGGTGGGCTTTTGGTCTAGATTTAAAGGTGGCCAAGGATGGGGCAAGACGTAGGGGCTCAGAAAGTTTATTCCAGGCGTAGGGTGCAGTGAGACAGAAGGCGCGAAGTCTGGAGTTGGCAGTAGTGGAGAAGGGAACAGATAAGAAGGATTTATCCATGGAGCGAAGTGCACGGGAAGGGGTGTAGGGAAGGATGACTGTGGAGAGGGGAGCAGCAGAGTATTTTGCAGACGCGCGCCAAAGTTGAAATTACCGCAAGGGCCATGTGGTAACCGGAAGGTAACTCCAATTTGGCGCGCATTGGGCACGCGTAGGCACCTACGCAGCTTAGTAAAAGGGACCCTCATAAAAATGTTTATATATGACTTTCACAGGTCCCTCCTTTTTATGAGTAAAAGGTTGTCTGGGTAAATGTAGAAACCTTAGAGCTCAACTCAATGTAATTTCACAGTGAACTCTAGTGGATTTACCAGAGCATTGAATGATTGACTTTACTTTCTAGAAAGGAGGAGTGTACAGTCAGTGGAGGGGATTAGTTTTGGAGGGAACTTCCTAGGCGTATAAAGCCCTGAGCATAATTCAGATTTTTGTCATTGGTTCCCACCTCCCTGACTGCTGATCTGCATGGGAGAGGAAAACCCATCCAGCCCTAAGGCTTTAGGCAACAAGCTACAGCACAAGCACAGAAGAGAGTCCTGGCTACCCTTGCCTAAAAACAGAGGGATCCTTTTACTAAGCCCCAGTAAAAAGTGGCCTGCTGTAGTGTAGACGTGTGTATTAGGCGCACGCTGGGCCAGTTTTTACCGCATCTACAAAAATGGCCTTTTTGTGGGGGACAGGAAAAGGGCCTGCGGTAAAAATGAAACCAGCGCACGCCCAAAATTGGCCTTAGACCTTAAGGCCACCCATTAATCTAGCAATAAAGGCTCACGTGCTACATGTACAGTGACCGGTTGGCATGACCAAAGTGCTGATTGCGTAGGAGGAAATAAATAATTCATCCACGCATTATGGGTGAGTGCCATATCTGAAATTACCACCAGGAGGGCATGCTGGCCTGGCGGTAGTCTCATTTTGGCGCACGCTGACAGCGCATAGAGCCTACCGCAACTTAGTAAAAGGGCCCCATAATGAGAAATCTGAAAAACATATAGCAGTAATAGCAGCTGCTTAATGGAAATGATGAACCCATTTTACCAAATTCTGAAACAAAGGAGAAAGGAGAAGCTGGGCACAGTTGAGTATTTCCAGAATGACACCTAGGACAACCTACACCAACTACAGAATCCTGGAACAGCTCCCGAGGCTGAAGAAAACAAGAACCACTTAAAGCCACAGGTCTCCTGGGGCCCATCTCACAACCAACCAGGAACAAACCACCTGAATTGCTGCTTTGGAGTCTCAGAATCCCTGACAGATCAATGATCAGAAGGAAAGGCGGGAGCTAAAGTCTATTAGTGCCATACTAGTGCCCACATTTAGTACCACCTCATGGTCAGAGCCCCAGCGCATGTGAAACAACGTGCTCGCAGGCTCTGACCACAAGTAGCATGCAAATACACATGACCATTCTGGGTCAATGGGAAACAGCCTTAACTGTATCCTAACATTAAACTTTTTGAATCACAGAAAATAGGGTTACCATATTTTGTCCTCTCAAAAAGAGGAAACATGTCCTGCCCCCTGCCCTGCCCACACCCCACCCTTTCGCATCCTCACCCCGCCCCCTGTCACATATTCCCCTCCCCTGCCCCCTCCATCACCTCCCCTCCCCTTACTTACTATCTACTGCCCTGGTGGTCTAGTGGCCTCTTTCGGGCAGGAAAGAGCCCCCTCTTTTCTGCCCGGAGCTCTGTCCTTGCCCTGCATCCTGTTGCTGTGACGGTCTCGGGATTCAAAATGGCCACCGAGAGTTGAAGTCTCGCGAGGCCGCTTCAACTCCCGGCAGCCATTTTGAATCCCGAGACCGTCACAGCAACAAGATGCAGAGCAAGGGCAGTGCTCTGGGCAGAAAAGAGGGGGCTCTTTCCTGCCCCGAAGAGATCACTAGACCACCAGGGCAGTAGATAGTAAGTAAGGGAGGGGGAGGCTAGGATAGGCCAGAAATCCGGACAAACTAGTGGACTGGCAAAACCCGTCTGGACGCCCGCACATGTCCTCAAAAAGAGGACATGTCCGGGTAAATCAGGACATATAGAGGGGCATAATCGAACGCGAACGCCTATCTCCATGGGCGTCTATGTCCGAAAATGGGTACGTGAAGAGGCGGGACAGACCGTATTTTCAAAAAAATGGACGTTTTTCAGCTGGGCGTTTGTTTTTTTTAGCGATAATGGACACTAAAAACGCCCGGCTCAAAAACGTCCTAATCCGAGCCATTTGGTCGTGGGAGGGGCCACGATTCGTAGTACACTCGCCCCCCTGACATGCCAGGACACCAACTGGGCACCCTAGAGGTCAGTGCGGTGGACTTCAGACAACGCTCCCACATGCATAGCTCCCTTACCATGGGTGCTGAGCACCCAACCCCCCTCCCCAAAACCCACTACCCACAAATGTACAACACTACCATAGCTCTTAGGGGTGAAGGGGGCACCTACATGTGGGTACAGTGGGCTTTGGAGGTCTCCCATTTTCCAGCACAAGTGTTACAGGTAGGGGGGATGGGCCTGGGTCCACCTGGCTGAAGTGCACTGTGGTACCCACTAAAAGTGCTCCAGGGACCTGCATACATGCAGGCCTCTAGGACTTGTTGCTGCTATATAACATTGGTACACCAGTTGACACCTGAAGACTAATCTCTCTGAAAACGTCCTTTATTGGAATAAGCACGCTTACTCACAGTTAACTGCAGATCAGAGGTTGTGCCCCACTGGCAACGAGTCTCCCTGGTACTGAGATTAGCAGTAGGTCAGAGCTGGCAGAATGGTGTACAATGCCCTCTTTCAGCCACATTCAAGGGAAGAACTAAGTTCTGTAAAGTGGCTAACACGTGAAAGGGATCTAAAACTGGCTTACAAAAATGGCCACTACCTCATGGACTACCGGAAACAAAACAGGGCACACTCTGACCCAGTAAGCAGGGGGAAAAGCACCATGGGAGTAGAGCCTACCAACTACCAACATAGTGAGCATTTGCCACAAGCTAGTGGAATCACGGAGCCCAATACCCTACACCCACCACAATGCATTGCTGATGTGACTCTGCAGTGCGCATAACAGAAAAGGTGTCATACTCACCCGAGAGCCACATCAGAACCAGGGAAAGGCTGTCACAGGATAGAACACATTCTGCTGTCATGGAGGTGGGCACGGCATTTGAGGCTGGCATAGAGGCTGGAAAAAAAGTTTGTAAAGTGGGTTTTTTTTGGTGGGAGGGGGTTAGTGACCACTGGGGGAATCCGGGGAGGTCATCCCCGATTCCCTCCAGTGGTCTTCTGGTCAGTTGGGGCACTTTTTTGGGACCTGTTTGTGAAAAAAAGGGTCCAAAAAAGTGACCCAAAATCGCGGTAAAAACGCCTTTTTTTGTCAATTATCAGCTACTACTACTACTACTACTACTTAGCATTTCTATAGCACTGCCAGGGTTACGCAGCGCTGTACAAGTTTAACATGGGGAAGGATAGTCCCTGCTCAAGACAGCTTACAATCTAAAGGTTACAAACTCTGTAGTCAGTGTAGGTAACTTACAACTTATGTAGTCAGTGTAGGTAGCTTACAATCTAGAGGTTACAAACTCTGTAGTCAGTGTAGGTAACATGAATGGGGAAGGTGGTTAGGCGCCAAAAGCAAGGGAGAAGAGATGGGCTTTGAGTAAGGACTTGAAGATAGGCAGGGAGGGCGCATGGTGTATGGGCTCGGGAAGTCTGTTCCAGGCATAAGGTGATGCGAGGCAGAAGGGGCGGAGTCTGGAGTTAGCGGTGGTAGAGAAGGGTACGGATAGGAGTGATTTGTCCTGAGAGCGGAGGTTACGGGTGGGAACATACGGGGAGAGGAGGGTAGAGAGGTAATGGGGGGCTGCAGATTGAGTGCACTTGAAGGTCAATAGGAGAAGCTTGAACTGTATACGGTAGCGGATCGGGAGCCAGTGAAGCGACTTGAGGAAACGGGTGAAATGAGAGTATCGGTTCACGCGGTAGATGAGACGTGCGGCGGAATTTTGGACAGATTGAAGGGGGGATAGATGGCTAAGCGGGAGGCCAGCGAGAAGAAGGTTGCAATAGTCAAGACGAGAGGTAACGAGCGAGTGGACGAGGGTTCGGGTGGTCTGTTCAGAGAGGAATGGGCGAATTTTGCTAATATTATAGAGGAAGAAGCGACAGGTCTTAGCTGTCTGCTGGATATGGGCAGAGAAGGAGAGGGAGGAGTCGAAGATGACTCTGAGATTGCTGGCTGAAGAGACGGGGAGGATGAGGGTGTTGTCAACAGAGACGGAAAGTGGGGGAAGAGGAGAAGAGGGTTTGGGTGGAAAGACAAGGAGTTCAGTCTTTGCCATGTTCAGTTTCAGATGCCGGTTGGACATCCAGACAGCCCATCTCTCCTCGGCCGATAACCACGTCCCAGTTTCGCCTTCACCATGCCTCCAACACGCCCCCATCAACTTTACCCGTTTCCGCGACGGATTGCAGTTGGAAACGCCCAAAATCGGCTTTCAATTATACCGATTTGGGCACCCACGGGAGAAAGAAGCCCATCTCCCGATTTGGGTCGCAAGATAGGCGTTTTTCTCTTTCAATTATAAGCTGGATGGTAACCCTAACAGAAAAGAACTACTATTACTAATCTTTATTAAACATTTCTATAGTTCTCTTAGACATATGCGGCACTATGAGGGCAATTCTACAATTGTGCATCAGCATTTAGATGCCTATTCTATAAAGTCAAAAATTCTTAGAATTCTTAGAAAATTCTTAGAATTCTTAGAAAAGGAAGAGAAAATAAGACAAAAGTATTATAATGCTTCTTTATCACTCCACGGTGTGACCTCACCTTGAGTATTGTGTGCAATTCTGGTCACCGTATCTCAAAAAAAAAAATTAAGAGAATTAGAAAAGGTTTCAAGAAGAGCGAAATGATAAAGGCTATGGAATGCCTCTCATATGAGGAAAGGCTAAGGAGGTTAGAACTCTTCAGCTTGGAAACAGATGGCTGAAGGAGAATATGACTAAGGTCTACAAAATCCTGAATGGTGTAGAACAGGTAAAAGTGAATCGATTTTTCACACTTTCTAAAAGTACAAAGACCAAGGGACACTCAATGAAATTACATGGTAATACTTTTAAAACAAATAGGAGGAAATATTTTTTCACTCAAAGAATAGTTATGCTCTGGAACTCATTGTTGGAGGACGTGGTAACAGCAGTTAGCCTATCTAGGTTTAAAAAAGGTTTGGACAAGTTCCTGGAGGAAAGGTCCATAGTCTGCTATTGAGATGGGCATGAGAAAGCCACTGCGTGCCCTGGGATTGGTAGCAATACATTTTATGCTGCTTATCCCAGAGTGGGAACACTCCGTAGTGGGAGGGCCTTCCAGTTCTATTCAAAAAGAACACCGGCGCCATTGTGGAGTTACTTTGTAGGAGATCTACGTAAATGGAGAGAGACTGTAAGCCACGGGTTGAATTTTATTAGCAGGAGTGCAATATGTATGAAATTTCTGACAAAATTTTGGTTTGCTTTCACAGGTATACGTTGGGTATTCCCTTGATAAAGCAGCAAATGCGAAACAGGCATCTGTCTGTCAGGACTACAGCTATACCTGAGAGCGCATACAGATAAGTAACATGAACTCGTGTCTCCATGTCTCCAGTATGAAGCAGTGAAAACATCATTGCAGTCGTATCATCTGAATGTATGAGAGAAAGATATAGACGTGCAAGTTATTGTGGAGACCATAGCTATACTAAATTGCCTCCAGCATTATAAAAGTGAAAGTAAAAAAGACAACATCAGAGCAGTCCTATCGGTAGAATGTTAAGAGAGATAAGAGGACATGCAACATATTGAAAAAATACTGAAAGAAGAAAAAGAATTAAAGAAAATAAGAATAATAAAAAAAGAGCACGAGACACTGTGAATTAAAGAAAATAATAATAATTAAAAAAAACACGAGACATTGTTGCACGTCACATTATCACAGAAGGTTGGAGGTAGTCGATGATTATATATTGTCACGCTATATAGGCTCACCTCATTGGTGATTTGAAGAAGTTCGCCTAAGTGACCGTATGAGACTTCTCCAATACTAACTAAAAATCATTGGCACTGTGAGTCTTATGCTCTACCAGTAGTGGGTTTTGTATGTATCCCAGAAATAAGCAGTGGCTTTTCCCCAAGTCATTTTAAAAATGGTCTATGGTCTTTTCCTTTAGGAAGCCGTCCAAACCTTTTTTAAACTCCACTGAGCTAGTTGCCTTTATCACATTCTCTGGCAACGAATTCCAGAGTTTAATTACACATTGAGTGAAGAAACATTTTCTCCGATTTGTTTTAAATTTACTACTTTGTAGCTTCATCGCATGCTCCCTAGTCGTAGTATTTTGGGAAACAGTAAACAAACGAATCACGTCTACCCGTTCCACTCCACTCAGTATTTTATAGACCTCTATCATATCTCCCATCAGCCGTCTTTTCTCCAAGCTGAAGAGCCCTAGCCGCTTCAGCCTTTCCTCATAGGAAAATCGTCCCATCCCCTTTATCATTTCCGTCGCCCTTCTCTGTACCTTTTCTAATTCCACTATATCGTTTTTTAATATTTCGGACAAACAGAAGACTTGCTCAGTCTGTGATGGTCCTATTAATTAATTATATAAACACACTTCAAATTACACATGCTTAATGTTTTTGTTATGAGTAGTAAAAGAGTATTGTTTCTCTGTGGGATTTTTTGCATCTTTATATGATTAATTTCCTTCCAGAGTTGTTTACTGTATTTCTCTCTTGAGTTTTGCATCATTTAGATGTCACAGGAACATTGTTCTGAATTATACAGGCAGCCTCCTGAAGCCTGCCTTTAAAGCAGTCACATCTACTTGCTAAAAAATATATAAAAATCTTCATATCAAAGAACGTTATACAGCATGAATACTGGGAATGAGGCTGAAAGAATTTGCAATTCTTTTATGTACAAAAACACTGCTGCACAGAAAGGGGATGCACACTCATACAGAAATATATACACACAAGCAGAGGGATATCTTTCATCATTCATTCTCTTCCTGAAGCTTACACCTCACAGAAGCTTCTCGGTAATAATCTTTGCACAGTGCCATATATTTGTAACAAGCTTAATCCTATATAATAAAACGCACCTCCAACGTTCTGAAACACAGAAAGTGAAGCCTTGAAGCCTTCGTCCTGCTGTATCCATCTCCAGAAATGACGTCAGCGTGATTCAGGATACGTCACACGCATCACTGACCAACCGCACAACAGAAGCACTGTGTGCCCAGAAAAAGAATAATTTCTCACACGACCATTGCAGACAGACAACCGCCATCAACAGAACCGGTACCACTGGGTAACCCCCACCAACCCCTCAGAGTCACACGCCCACAACCTCGCCACTACCGCTACCGTTGCCGGCCACTACCGCTACCGTTGCCATACAAAACCACCCCTGATACCTTAGACCGCACCCCCAACACTGGCGGAACAGCTAACACACCCCTGCAAGCCACTGGTCGCCTGCCTCCGAACCCGCCTTAGCCACAACCCCCCTCCCACAGACACGACACAAGCTCCCCGTTCGCAAACGAAAACCAGCCCTGATACCTTAGCCCGCACCACCAACACTGCCGGAACAGCTAACACACCCCTGCATGCCACTGGCTGCCTGCCTCTGAACCCGCCTTAGCCACAACCCCCCTCCCACAGACACGACAGAACCTCCCAGCTCTCAAACCCCTCCTCCCACACACACACAACACACCCTCCCAGCTTGCAAGGAATAACCCACTACCCCACAAAAATGCAGGCAAAAGCTCAACCCCACCCCTGCAAGCCACTCGCCGCCTCAGTCACAAACCCCCTCCCTCAGACACAACACACCTTCATACGTCGCCAGCAAGTCCGCCCCACCAAAAAAACAAAAACAAAAAGATCAACCCCCCTGCAAGTCAATCGCCGCCTCAGTAACAAACCCCCTCCCACACACACCCTCCCAGGTCCACAGCACACAAACACACAACGAACCAAACCACTCGCCGCCTCCCTTTCAAGTTCAACCCACCTCACAAACACCAGACACACCCTCCCAGCTCGCAAAAAGCGCTATCTCCATCCCCACTTCCTCCCACTTTGCCAGCACGGAACACCCCTCCAACCCACCCCCCTAAAACGAAAACTTTAAAAAAAAAAACTGAACAGCACCACAATAATGCCAGCCACCAAGAATACTGCCAAAACGGACCACTCCCGCCCCCAAGCAACACTGCCCCCCCCCCCTCCAAACACCATGCCACACCCTCTACGTTCAGCAATAACGGCACCCCCCCTTTTATACAGAAACACTCGCCCCCAACCTCCCAGTCAGCCACACACTATCTGAAATACACACACACACACACACTCTCTTTGTGAAAGACACACTGTCTCACATCTCTCGCTCGCTCTCTCTCTCTCTCTCTATATCACCCCTGCAACAATAACCACCCTCAAAGCTGGCAGCCAATTCCTACAACTTTGCCAGCACCGGACATCCCCCAACCTCCCCCCCAAATAAACCAGCCACCAAAAACACTGCCAAAACAGACCACCCCCGCCCCCCAAACAATGCTGACCCCCCTCCAAACACATGCCACGTCCTCTCCGTTCAGCAATAACGGCACCCCCCCCCCTTTTATACAGAAACACTCGCCCCACATACACAATTAATCTCTGCACTCTCTCTCCCTCTCTCTCTATCACCCCTGCAACAATAACTACCCTCAAAGTCACACCCCACTTCCTCCCACTTTGGCAGCATGGCCCATCCTCCATCGCCCACCCACCCCCTCCCTCCCCACCCCACTTAAACCAAAATTTAAAAAATAAAAAACAAAACTACAGCACCACACTAATACGACCCAGCAACAACACACTGAACCCCCCCCCCCCACCAACGCTGACCCACCGCCAAGCCCACAGCCACACGCTCTCAGTTCACCAGCCTTGCCCCCCCCCCGTCATTGTGAGACACACACACAATATCACAAAAACGACACTCGCAAACAACCTCCCAGTCCGCCCCACCATCTATCACGTTCACACAGACACACACAAACACTGTGACACAAAACCAGTGATGCAGGCACACAGATCACCACACACACACCCTCCCCAACCAATTCCCCCACTCCAAACACCCCCAAACTAACAAGATTCCTGTACCTCCAAGAAACCCAGTACAACCCAACAGCCAACCCCTCAAAATTCACCACACAACCAACCTTCCTCTAACGTTGTTACCACTCAAAAATCAACAGACAACCCCCTTCCTCTAACATTGTTACACACGCACGCAATAAACACAACACACACACACTGACACTCGCCCCCAAACTCCAACTTTGCCACACCGTCTATCACTAACACACACACACACTCAATCTATCTCTGTGACACACATGATATACACACACACAGCCACCGCCCCCCCCCACACTCTGTCTCTCTCTCTCACTCATTCTCTCTCTCACTCACACACACACCCCATCTCTCTCACACACACTCTCTCTCAAACATACACACTGCAAGGAAAACCTTGCTAGCGCCCGTTTCATTTGTGTCAGAAACTGGCCTTTTTTCCTAGTATTTAGTTAAACTGTCCCTTACTCTACAAACACTTGCCTCTGTGTATAATTTGCTACACCCAGTTCCTCTAGGAAGTGAACCCAGAACCAACTAAGTCCGACTCAGAAAATGTATTACAGCACATAGCTGGAACATTGGTATTTAAATACATATATACCAACATTTAGGCAACATGTACTGTCATCTAAATGTTGGTGGGCATATACCCCCGGATTCTATATTGTGTGACTTGAGTTGCACGCGAAAATCTGGTCATATTCTGGATTTGAGTGCGCAACTTAATTAGCTTAACAAGCCACTCAGCGCTGATAATTGAACTGAGCAAGCAATTATTGACACTAATTGGCATTGTTTAGAATTTACACATGCAATTTTCTAGACATATACAGTAATGCGCGTACATTCTAAGATGCAGATCTGAAAATGGGGTATTTATTTATTTATTTATTGCATTTGTATCCCACGTTTTCCCACCTCTTTGCAGGCTCAATGTGGCTTTCAATCCATCATGGATAATGGAAATGAGAAGAGAATAGACATTTGGTATTACAGCAGGATTTGGGGTTGCATGGTAATGGAATACATGATAGTGATATAATAGAAGGCATGGCCATGAGTCTTACTAAAATTTATACGGTGTTATAGAATATGCCTGTTCTGCGTGTAAGTTAGGTGGCGGATTTTACACCAGGTTTTCATTGGTGTGAATGGCAGCGACTAAATATAGTTGCAGAAAACTGGTATTGGGCATATTCCATAAAATGTGCCTGGATTTAGGTATATTCTGTAAACCGCGCCTAAATTTAGGTGCAGTTTATAGAATATGACTAGGCATATTTTTTTTTGAGCGTCGATTTTTTAGGCATGATATAATCTAGCCCATTATGGGTCTGATACTCAACTGACAGCAGTGCGTGTTTTGTTCACCACCGATGGAGCTATTTATGGAGATTCAAAGCTGGGACCTGTGCAGGCTTCGGCTTTGAATATTTGGTTAATTTTATCAAGCTACAGCCCCCTTTTACCACAGCTGGTAAAAGGGAAGTCTCACTTTCCTACAGGAAATGGCCGGGTGGCAAGTAAAGTACGTGCTGCGCAGCCATTTTGGGAGGGGGGTAGCCCTTACCACCACCCATTAAGGTGGCAGTAAGGGCACCTGTGTTAACCCGGCGGTAACCGGGCAGATTACCGCGGGTCACTCCGGTGCTACAAAAATGTATTTTTGTAGCGCTGGAAATGACGGCACGCTAGGGGTGGGAAGTAGCGCCGGGCTGCTGCGGTAGCCTGGTGGTACTTCCTGTATAGCGAGCAGTAAGCCAGCTTTGGGATTACTGCCACTTAGTAAAAAGAGCCCATAGCTGCTTAAGTCCCCCAGAGCCTCAGGTTTAATCTCTGGGACCTATTTTCTACATCCTCAATCAGATCTTCCAACTCCATATTTCACTGCTCTAGTGCTGTCACCCACTGTTCATGGCAAGATAGCATTTCACACTGCTCTTCCATACAAGATTCCACCTCCTCCACCCTTTTGCCAATGCCTCTTATATCTGCACAGCACTCCCCAATTTTCTTCAAATTGGCAGCGCCTCACCTCCGTGTGAAGGCGGCAGATCGCCTCCCTTCGGGCCTTCCCTCACTGTGTCCCACCTTCGTCACTTCCTGTTTCCGCGAGGGTGGGGCACAGTGATCTGCCGCCTTCACATGGAGGTGAGGCACTGCCAATTTGAATGCAGGTGGCCCGGTCCCAGTGGCGGATGGAGGGGGGCTATCGATGGAGCCCCGAGGGCAGGCAGGTGAGACCGGGGACTGCAGCGCCGGCGGAGCAGGAGAAGGAGAGAGACCCCGGCACCAGGCCCCCCCTTGGAGGCCCGGGGAATTTTGTCCCCCCCCTGCCCCCCCCCTCTCGGCGGCCCTGAGCAGAACCTCTTACCTTTGCAAACCTTGGCTACCACCCCAATTCCATCTTACAAACCTCTATGTTCATAATTGAACTTGCTCAATATCTAAGTGAGGCAGAAAGAGAAAGTCATAGGAGAGAGGGTAAGGGCAGCGTGGTTGGGTTAAAGATCCAGCTCAGAGAAGCTGAACGCCACGACAAGCAGGAAAGGTTACCAACCCTTAACCTCTGGGAGTAGAGGTTGGAGTTGTCTAATTCCAATTGTCCGGCTGGCTGGGAGAAATGCAGAACCCCATTTGTTCATGGGCAGACCCTCTGATTTGTCCTAACTGAAGGTAGTGAGCAGAACGAACCTGAGTTGTTTGCCTTGAAGGAGTCCAGGCCAGGACCAGCAGGCCCTTGCTTACCTAGACTCATAACTACTCTCGACCTCCAACCCCCCTCCCCCTGCTTTTATGTGGCTTCTGATTCTTCTGATCCTTGCAAGCAGTGTTTGCGGAAGTTTCTTTTTGAGGACACAGTGACAGGACTGTGAGAGCTCTCTCTGTGTTAATATTTCTTATCAGTATGAGACAGACATAGCCAGTCCACAGAGGGGGAGGGGAGCAAAAGCTAATGAGGGGAAAGTTATAGCTGCTAGAGTTTAATGGACATCCCTAAGCTGATTCTTTGTGTGATACAGAAAAAAAAGACAACTATGTGAGTATTGCCTATGTATGAGAATTGCTATACAATAAGTATAAATTCATAATTATATGTGTTTATTTGCTGTGATAATAAATTAGCATTGTTATGACATTTACTGCTTTCTAAAACTTTATATATGTAGGATAAATGGGATATATTTTCCAATAAATTGTCATATGCAGAATACGAACAGCATCTCGCTGAAAAAAAGAATAATTCTCCCTCTAAGAAGACATTCACTAACCATTTACAACTGGTGAAGAATGATCCAGAAACATTTACACCGTAAGTGGGTGCGCCTACATTATGGCTTTGCACTACTATTCTATAATGTTTTAGTGAGATAGATTGGGTTATATCATGAGGATAAAAAAATAAGGATAAAAAATAATCAGTATAATGCTGAAGCAGAGGAATTCAGTTGCTTATGTGTTTGAGTTAAAGACAGGTTTGATGATTTCTTTGAGACAGATTAATATTTTGTATAAGGGGTTGGTGGAAGAGGGAATAATACGTAATAAGAAAGCAGAACAGTAGGTGCCAAGTGTGACAGAACAGTGGATTTTTAAGCCTCTAAACTAGAGAGTTGCATGGGGACAGAAATCTAACCCGTCCCCGCGGGAATCTAACCCGTCCCCATGGGGAATCTAACCCATCCCTGCCTGTACCCGCAGGAATCTAACACATCCCCGCCGCAAGTAATCTCCTCCAATCCAGCTCCTGACCCGCCCAGCCTTTGCCGTGCCACAGTCACCTTGACCCCCCTCAAGAAAGCCAGATTCTACAAGCAGTAAAAATTCTAGTAAAAGTAACATAAATCATTTTCTTCTGTACTCTGCTAAGACAGCAGATGTACAGATTAGCAGGACCCAAAGCAGTCCAAAACAAGTAAAGTCAGAAACAACACAGTTTATACTTAATTGTTCAACCGCCCTTACTATGTGCATGTAAGGACTGGATAACTGAATTAAAGCAAAGTTTAAAGCAAATGCCCTTAATATGTAATACTTGGTAGCAATGCCTGGATGTTTCTGTGAGAAGGATGTCCATGCCTGGATGTTTCTGTGAGAAGGAGGTCCATGCCTGGATGTTTCTGTGAGAAGGATGTCCATGCCTTTGTGATGCTTCTGACACCCCCTTTATTTATTTGGATTTTGGATCACAAGTAGCAGCAGTGGGATTTGAACTGGCCACCTCTGGATTGCAAGACCAGTGTGCTAACCACTAGGCCACTCCTCACCCTTGGAATTTGGCCATCCCTGTGGGTGGGGGGGCAGTTCAGGAAGTCCAAAATGTTTGAAAGAAGGATGTCCATGACTTCACTATGCCTCTGCTGACACACACATACCTCCCTCCCCTGGGACCTGCATACTGCTGCGATGGACCTGAGTATGACATTCCAGGCTGGCAAAAAAAGTTTTTAAAGTTGTTTTTTTTCGGGGTGGGAACTGGTTAGTGACCACTGGGGGAGTCAGGGGAGGTCATCCCTGATTCCCTCTGGTGGTCATCTGGTCAGTTCGGGCTTCTTTTTGAGGCTTGGTCGTAAGAAAAAATGGACCAAGTAAAGTCGGCCAAGTGCTCGTGAGGGATGCCCTTCTTTTTTCCATTATCGCTCAAGGATGCCCATCTGTTAGGCACGCCCTAGTCCTGTCTTCGCTACGCCTCCGACACACCCCTGGGAACTTTGGTCCTCCCCGCAACGGGAAGCAGATGGGGAATGCCCAAAATCGGCTTTTGATTATGCCGATTTGGGCGACCCTGAGAGAAGGACGCCCATCTCCCGATTTGTGTCGAAAGATGGGCGCCCTTTTCTTTCGAAAATAAGCCTGATAGTAAAATTATTTTTAGGTATATTAAAAGCAGGAAGGCAGCAAAATAATCGGTTGGACCGCTAGATGACAGAGGAGTGGAGGTGTAGCCTAGTGGTTAGTGCAACGGACTTTGGTCCTGGGAAACTGGGATCGATTCCCGCTGCAGCTCCTTGTGACTCTGGGTAAAGTCACTTAACCCTCCGTTGCCCCAGCTAAACTGCTTTGGATGTGGTTGTAGAAAACCGGAAAACCGGTAAAAGGGGCAATCAGGGAAGACAAAGCCGTAGAGGAGAGATTAAATGAATTCTTTGCTTCGGTCTTCATCGAGGAAGATTTGGGTGGGATACCAGTGCCGGAAATGGTATTCGATGCTGACAAGTCTGGAGGATGTAATGGGGCAGTTCTACAAACTAAAGAGTAGCAAATCTCCTGGACCGGATGGTATGCATCCCAGAGTACTAATAGAGCTGAAAAATGAGCTTGCAGAGATATTGTTAGTAATATGTAATTTATCCTTAAAATCGAGTGTGGTACTGGAAGATTGGAGGGTGGCCAATGTAACGCCGATTTTTTTAAAAGGTTCCAGAGGAGATCTGGGAAATTATAGACCGGTGTGTCTGACGTTGGTGCCGGGCAAAATGGTAGAGACTATTAAGAACAAAATTACAGAGCATATTCAAAAGCATGGATTAATAAGACAAAGTCAACATGGATTTAGTGAAGGGAAATCTTGCCTCACAAATCTACTACATTTCTTTGAAGGGGTGAACAAACATGCGGATAAAGGTGAGCTGGTTGATATTGTGTATCTGGATTTTCAGAAGGCGTTTGACAAAGTACCTCATGAAAGACTCCAGAGGAAATTGGAGAGTCATAGGATAGGAGGTAGTGTTCTATTGTGGATTAAAAACTGGTTAAAAGATAGAAAACAGAGAGTAGGGTTAAATGGTCAGTATTCTCAATGGAGAAGGGTAGTTTGTGGGGTTCCCCAGGGGTCTGTGCTGGGATCGCTGCTTTTTAACATATTTATAAATGACCTAGAAATGGGAGTAAGGTAATTAAATTTGCTGATGACACAAAGTTATTCAAAGTCATTAAATCATGGGAGGATTGTGAAAAATTACAAGAGGACCTTATGAGACTGGGAGACTGGACGTCTAAATAGCAGATGACGTTTAATGTGAGCAAATGCAAAGTGATGCATGTGAGAGAGAGGAACCTGAATTATAGCTACGTCATGCAAGGTTCCACGTTAGGAGTCACGGACCAAGAAAGGGATCTAGGTGTCGTCGTTGATGTTACGTTGAAACCTTCTGCTCAGTGTGCTGCTGCGGCTAAGAAAGCAAATAGAATGTTAGGTATTAGGAAAGGAATGGAAAACAAAAATGAGGATGTTATAATGCCTTTGTATCGCTCCATGGTGCGACCACATCTCGAATATTGTGTTGAATTCTGGTCGCCACATCTCAAAAAAAATATAGTGGAATTAGAAAAGGTGCAGAGAAGGGCGACAAAAACGATAAGAGGATGGGACGACTTCCCTATGAGGAAAGGCTAAAGCGGCTAGGGCTCTTCGGCTTGGAGAAAAGGCAGCTGAGGGAAGATATGATAAAGGTCTATAAAATAATGAGTGGAGTTGAATGGGTAGATGTGAAGCGTCTGTTCACGCTTTCCAAAAATACTAGGAATAGGGGGCATGCGATGAAGCTACAATGTAGTAAATTTAAAATGAATCGGAGAAAACGTTTCTTCACTCAACGTCTAATTAAACTCTGGAATTCGTTGCCAGAGAATGTGATAAAGGCGGTTAGCTTAGCGGAGTTTAAAAAGGTTTGGATGACTTCCTAAAGGAAAAGTCCATAGACCATTATTAAATGGACTTGGGGAAAATCCACTATTTCTGGGATAAGCAGTATAAAATGTTTTGCACTTTCTTGGGATCTTGCCAGGTATTTGTGACCTGGATTGGCCACTGTTGGAAACAGGATGCTGGGCTTGATGGACTTTTGGTCTGTCCCAGTATGGCAATACTTACGTACTTATGTAATGTACAGAAAAAAAAGAGCAGACATTTGGCAAGTGAACCTATAAAGGAAACAGCTTTGAAGTTACTAACTTTTTTCATATACTTTTTCTTATTGAAAATGTGAAAATCAATACATTATTTCAAAAACATCTGACTTTGCTGGATGCCAACCAATTTGCTGAATTCCAACATTTACTGCAGTGTGGAATACTTCCATACACTGTTCATAAAACCAGGATAGCTTGCTGAGTTTTGATTAACTTGTAGAAAATCTGAGAATAAAAGCACATATATATAATTCTCCAATTCTATTTTGCTTTACAAAATAAAAGGCACCATTTTTCCCCAAAAGAAAGAACAAAGGACATATGCTTAACTTTTAACCAGCAGTTAAAAATACCATTATTGTATAAGATACAGGGATAAGGTTAAACTCAATGCTAGTGGGCAGATAAAGCAACACAGTACACATAATCTAACAAAACCAAAACGTAGCTCAACTGCTCTGCTAAGTTAAACAGCTGATTTACAAAAGTTCATTTTGGATACTAACCCCTGGATTCTATAAACAACTACTAAAGTTGTGTGCATAAATCAGCGCACGTAGCCAATTTGCGAGCGCAACTTAATTGCTTAACAAGCTAATCAGTGCTGATAATTAGCCACTAACAAGAAATTATCAGCACTAATTGACACTAATTAGAATTTTCACACACAACTTTCTAAGCATATTGTTTAAAGTGATGTGCATAGCGTGGATCTCAAAAGGGGATGTGGCCAAGGGAGGGGCATTGGCGGTGTGCAGTGTTATAGAATACACCCGATCTGAGCCTGTTAGGCGCAGGCATTTATACCAGGTTTTAGTTGGTTTAAATGGTCACGCCTTAATTTTAGTCTTGAGAATATATGCTATGCATAGAGGGGCATTTTCAAAAGAAACGTCTAAGTTTGGATTTGGACGTCTTTGTAAAATGTCCAAATCCAGAGGCGGGGAAAACCGTATTTTTTAAAAAAGATGGACGTCCATCTTTCGTTTCGAAAATACCATCAAAGACATCCAAATACAAGGACATCCTGAAATTTGGATGTCCTTGGATTTGGATGGCTTTGACTTTCGGCCATTTTCGAACACAAAGACGTCCAAATACAAGATGTCCAAATCAGAGGAGGAGTGGCTTAGTGGTTAGTGCAGCAGGCTTTGATCCTAGCAACATGGGTTCAATTCCCACTGTTGTTCCTTGAGACTTTGGGCAAGTCAAATACAGAAAGGGCATTTTTGGATATGACATCTAAGTCTGAATTTGGACGTTTTTTGTAAAACGTCCAAAATCAGAACAGGAAAGGTCATTTTTTACAAAAAAGAAGTCTATCTTTTCCTTTTGAAAGTGCTGTTTGGAAAAATGTTTTGTGATTTGGGGGAGTAAGGAGAGGTGACCCCGAGTCCCTCCTGTGGTCATATGGTCATTCTTGTGTGGAGAAGATGAGTAGCCTAGTGGTTAATGCAGCAGACTTTGATCCTGGAGAAGTGGGTTCAATTCCCACTGCAGCTATCCTTTATAAAAACAGGTCCACCTCAAAACATCTAAGTTTTAGTCTTAGACGTCTTTGTTTTGTTCCATTATCACTGAAAGACGTCCATGTCTTAGGAACGCCCAAGTCCTACTACTACTACTATTTAGCATTTCTATAGCGCTACAAGGCATACGCAGCGCATACGCAGCGCAAGGCATACCCTGAATACACCCCTGGCATGCTCCCTTGAGATTTGGACGTCCTTCTGACGGACTGCAGTTGGAGACGTCCAAAATCTGGTTTTGATTATACCGATTTGGACATCCCTGGGAGATGGACATCCATGTTTCAATTTATGTCGAAAGATGGACGTCCATCTCTTTCGAAACTAAGCCTGATATTTTATCAGCCGTGAATAACTTTAGGCGAGGTTTATTGAATAGTGCTAAGTACAGGCATTTTTGGTGCCGATTTTTTAGGCACCATTTATAGAATTTGGTCCTAATAGTGTTTTGTTTTGTTTTGTTTTGTTTTAGAGAGGCAAAACCCTTGACACTGAACTCTCACTGGGTCCCTCTGTCATGCTGACTGAGTTATGTGCAATACTTTGGGATCTGATGTTGAAAGTATATTAAATATCACGTTCTTGTATTTTACAACCATTCATTTTTTTCCTGCTCAAATATATAGCTTGAAAAAATGATCCTCTTTAGAAGAAAAGGATACATTCCCCTACAGGATCACCAATGAGTAGCAATGCAGAATATACATTCTGAAAGCATGTGGTATATATGATATGTTTGTGGCAACGAATTCCAGAGTTTAATTACACATTGAGTGAAGAAACATTTTTTCCGATTCGTTTTAAATTCGTTTGTGGCATGATTTAACTCTGCAAGAGACACTGAAGGTAAAGGAAGAAGAGGAGGAACACAGGAAAGGAAAGGAGATGAAAGGAAAGAAAACAGGAAGGAAAAAATATTTTCTATCAAAAACAGATGGCTCTGTGTCTGAGTACTATACAACATGCTCAAACAGCAACAGACTTCAAAAAAGTGACAAATGAGTTTGTAGTTACAGTCCAAATGCTAGGGTTAGGAATGTGATTCCTGGGCAGACTTATGTGGACTGTTAACCAAGCTGCTACATACCTTGGATTACATTTCCAAAGACAGGCACATTACATGAATTAAAAAATATGGTTGACCCACCGAAGTCAGCCATATGTGGTGAGTAGATTTTCAACCACCTGAAAACATACACATAATTTTACGACATGCACTAGATTGATGCGGAGGGGAGAACGTTCCAGGGGGTGCATTAGATGCACACATATAATTTACATTTTTCAAAAATGCACCTGTACATTGCATACCACTGGTGTGCTTAATCTCACATCCCCTTTTGCAATGCATAAATATACATAGGCATATTTAATTGCATAACATGGTTTTCAAATTTCAGTAAAGGCAGCTGCCTTGTGTTTGAAAATCACAGGCTTAAAAGTGTGATTATAGCTTTACAGTTGGGAGCCCTGTTGAACATTTACCCCATTACGCCTAACCCTTGTGAGCACTGTATGTACTTTTACTGTTATGATCAAGTGAATCTAGTACAAATATATAAAGATATTTTGCTTAAAGGTATAAAAGGTGAATATCAGCTCTGACTGCCATGGCATTGTGATTAAATGGCTTTGAATAACTCCAGTCCGGTTAAATGGCTTATTATTTATTAATAAAATGTCATTTGTACCATGAAAATGAACAGTGCTGCAGCTTTCACAACAAAATCATGGGTCTGCCATCATTTGCCAAGGCTCTATTAAGAACTGTATGCAAGTTATGGTATAGTAACATAGTAAATGATGGTAGATAAATACCTGAATGGTCCCAACAAGATAAACTCATTTTACATGGTATGTGATACTTTATATGTATACCCAAGTTTGATTTGCCCTTGCCATTCTCAGGGCACAGACCGTAGAAGTCTGCCCAGTACTATTCTTCTACTGAAAGTTCTGAAGCTAACGTCGAAGCCTCTACCTAGAGGAAATAAAGGAAGAACCAGCTGCATTCCAATTTGAATTTGCTTAGTCTGCCCCTAATTTTTCTCTGTGTTCTTACTGTAGATCTAAAAGACCTCACCTCTCAGGCTTAATCAGGGGCATAGCCAGCAGTCCATTTTTTGAGGGGGGGGGGAGGCCGGGGGTGCATGTTTTCAGTACACAAAAGAAATAGAGCTCTCTCAATCAATAACCCAAAACACCAAAGAACCCTAAATACTAACTGAACGTCTTTCAAATGGATTCACAGAAACGTTGATTCATCCATAGAAAAAGAGGAAAACCCTCAGAGCTCAGTACAGAATCTCCTTAGAAATAGTGCAGCGAGAAATATAGTCCTTAAATAATATTACAGCATCAATTCAAATATGGTTCTCTTTAAATAATAATATTTGACTATCTGCAGAGAAAATATTTGATTGTTTGTGTTCCAGATTTAGAGGTCCATGTTAGACCCGAAACAGCTTGTTTTAAGCGAAATGCTGGTGTTGGCAGGACTTCTTCAGTTTGGACTCTGTGCAATAGATCCCATATAAGGGCTGAAAGCAGGGGCGTAGCCACGGGTGGGCCTGGATGGGCCTGGGCCCACCCACTTTCCCTCCAGGCCCACCCACCCAACATCCCTCGGTGCTGGTGCGGCAATGAAGGTTCCGTTCCGGCGGGCGTCCCCTCCCTCCAACTAGTGGGATGTATCGCTCTCCCTTTTCGCTCCACCTTCGCCCGCCCTGCCCCGCTCTCGCTCCTCTCCGCTCTCGCTCCTCGCTCTGCAGGCCTTTAAGTTCCAGACCTTCGGGAGTGTACATCAGCAATACAAGCGCTGCCTTTGGCCAACCCCGGAAGCCTTTTCTGTACAACGTCCCGCCTACGCGGGAAGCTGTACAGAGAACACTTCCGGGGCAGGCTAAAGGCAGCTTTTACATCGCTGATACTGCCGATGGGCCTGGAAAGCTTGGAGGTCTGCAGAGCGCGGTAGGGGTAGAGAGAGCCGAGGTAGACGCGCGATGCCAAGTCAACCTGACCGCACGGAAAGGATACGGGGGAGTGAAGAGAGGAGGAAGATCACCTGGCGAGTTTGAAGGGGTGGAAAGAAGAGGAAGAGCAATGCCAGACCTCAGGGGAACGGAAAAGGAGGGTGGAGAGAGAAGGAAAAGCAATGCCGGACCGAAGGGGAAGAGGGGGTGGAGAGGCAGAGAACAATCCCAGACCTCAGGGGAAGGGGAAATAAGGGTGGAAAGAGGAGGGAAAGTGATACCAGACCACAGGGGAAGGAGAAAAGTAAAATATTCAGGAGATACTGGAAAGCAGAAGATGGATGGGGAGAGGAGAGATAACGATGGAGAGAGGGGGAGATGCTGGAGTGCATCATGTAAAAAGGAGAGGGGGCACAGGCTGAAGGAAAGGGCAGGCAGTGGATGGAAGGGGCAGAGAAAGCAGGCAGACACCACGTGGAAAGGGGGATATGGCAGACACAGGATAGAAGAGAGGGCAACAGTGGATGGACGGGGCAGAGAAAGCAGGCGAACGCTGGATGGAAGGGAGAAAGAAAGAGGGTAGACACTGGGTGGAAGGGGCAGAGAAAGTGGTCAAATGCTGGATAGCAGCGAGGGAGCAGATTCTGGATAGAAGGGAGAGAGTGAAGAGAAGATGAGAAAAGCAGAAACCAGAGACAACAAAGGTAGAAAAAAGATTTATTATTATTATTATATTTTATTTTTTGCTTTAGGATAAAGTAGTATTACAGTTGTGGTGATAAATAGAAAATGAAAATAAGGTGATCTTTCTATTAGACTACTTTAATACATTATTGACTAACTTTCAGAGACCAAAAACCCATCCTCAGGTCAGGACAGGATAACATAACAGCAGTACACTGTACTGACCTGAGGAAGGAGGTTTTGGCCTCTGAAAGCTAATTGAAAAATGTATTAGTCCAATAACATGGTGGTATCTTATTTTCCATTTTTTTGTTTTATTTCTGTTTGTTAATTTGTAAAGTGGTGATTGGTATTTTGTCAGTTTTTTTCACATTTACATGTGCTATCTTTATATTGCACAGTACTAGGGGACATGCATCACTGTTTCTGTGGTGTTGCATTGTATGCAGAATCTGACTTATTGGGGGTTCAGTTTAACTTTTGCCTACATATTTCTGTTTTTAGTTTGTGGTTACTTATTCTATACTTGGTGAGGATGTATCTGGACATGGTTTTGTGTTGGCAGGATCATTTTTACTAATGTCTTGTGTAGTTTTACAATTGGTGTTTTGATGTTCTAGTGCTCACTGCAACGTTTAAGATGCTGCCTTTTCCTAGGTGTTCTTCTGTATTTTGGTTGTTTTCGTAGGTACACCCTTGTTGTGTGAGTCGTGGATTATTATTAAAAATATTTTTTTCATACAGAGGAGGGGGGTGTTTTTTTCGCCTTTCGCCAGCAGCGCTCTGCTGCCATTCACACAGGCAGCTCCACTCCCCCCACCGCTTCCATCTGGCCCTGCGTAAACAGGAAGTGCACCAGAGAGGGCCGTATAGATGCAGCAGAGGGGAGTGGAGTGCCTGTGTGAATTGCAGTGCTGCCAAGGAAAGAAAAAAGCAAACCTTTCTACAAGTAAAAGTTGATTTGTTTTAGTTTTGTTGGTGGTGGGGGTTTGTGTTTTATTTGTTTTATACTTTCTGCATCCAGGATGGCAACTCTGACCCAGTATGGTTACCTTTATGTTTTTGCTGAAAACAGCTGCAAAGGAAAAGTGACTTGTTACTGGAGAATAATGAGGCAGCTTTGTATTTTATTATGGTGACTTATTTTGGCTTATCGTGTGTTGTGTGTGTGTGTGGGGGGGGGGGGGGGTTTCTCCTGGGGCTTTAGCTACTTTTAAGAGAGCCTGAAAACTGTGCCTATTTGAATTGGTTATTCACTCACAGATTTGTAAGTTATTGGGAGTGGGGTAGGTGTGCGGTAGGAGTAGGGGCGTGGGCAGGGCATATCAGGTGCCCATCCATCCAACCTGTTGGCCCACCCAAAAATTGCCTTCTGGCTACGCCACTGGCTGAAAGACTTTGAGGACTGCTCAACTATATTTGTAATTTCCTTTGCTTGATTTTGCATTAAAGAAGATTTTGGTTCAAGAGTTCTGAGTCAACAGAGTGTTGTTCTAAATGTGGTTTAACTGACAGTCAAGCTTAGTGTTTCTGATAGCACTTTTGCAAGGACTATAACACTTCCCACCAAGATGTATGAAGATTTAGGGGAGAAGTTATCAATATGGGTTGCTGTTAAGTCGAGTTATTCCCATTTTATGCATTGGGTCCCTGAGCTAAAAATAACTTAACAGTAGCTCACGTTGAAAACTTCCCCCTTAGAAACAAAAGGATATTGATTGCATAATTCTTAATTAATTTTGTAAAATACTTCAATAACTGTTTTGCACTTTTGAAACTGTACAGCTGTGGTTCCCAAGCCTGTTCTGGGGGAACCCCAGCCAGTCAGGTTTTCAGGTACCTGCAAGGAATATGCAAGAGTTAGATTTGCATGCAATGGAGGCACTGCATGCAAATCTAACTCATGAATATTCATTGTCAATATACTGAAAACCTGACTGGCTGGAGTATGTTGTGAAGATCAGTGTAAAAAACTATTTTAAAGTGCTTTGAACTGCATTTTTAGCCAACACAGTGTGAATAATGTACCAGGGTATGCAGTGCGTTTTTTCTAGCAAAAAAGGTGCCGGTACTCAAATGCTAGGCCACCCTTCAGGAGTGGGGTGATCACTGAGGGACCCACCCCATAATAGCCAGGCCCTCTGCAACCAGTCACAGAATCCATGACAAGACTGAATTGGTGTGTAAAGCCTGAGCTCTTTCATTAAAACCTGGGGTCCATGGGTCAATTTTAGCAGACAATGGAAAAGGTGCCGGTACTCCGTACCCCCAAGTACCCCCTCAAAAAAAGTCCTGATAGTATGAACATTTTACAAATGTGTATGTGTATAAGGGTGTGTGTAGTTTTATATGTGTATATGTATCCTTTGTACACGGATATTATAAACTCAGGAACTTCCTAGCAGCCTGCCTTTCAAAATGAGGTTTCCCTCCTTGCACTGTCAAACTACAGCCACTGCTTGACCAGTACTCCCAGATCCCCTCTGAAAAAGAGCAACACTGGGAAAAGCTCTAGAAGGGAATGGCAGCTTGTTTGCTTGGACACAGAAAACCACATTTGCAATATTGAAACACTATATACCACAGGAGAAAATCAGAGAAATGCTGGAGGCTGTAGAAGATCTGAGGTGGACTAGACAGGAAAGACCTATGAAAAAAATGCAGAGAAACTATTTGACTTCAGTTGTAATTGTGACCATATTTCTACAGGATGTGTTCCAAAGCATCTGAAATTACATTAATTCTTAGAATGTCTTTCTTGAAAATCACAATCAGGTTCCCATAGATAGGAGAAAGAAGAAAACCATATTCAAGGCAAGTTCCTTGTAGATCTTATCCAGGCCTTAACTTGTCTTTCTTGGAAGAAAATATGAATACAGTATTTCTGTACCCTGCCAAAGACTGGGCAGAGAATGACTGATATCTGATTAAGGAAAAACAGTCTACGCCATGAGATTTCTACGAAGAGTAAGAACTTCTACGCCATGTAAAAAATTAGAGCAATGAAACATCAGAGGGCTTTTTATGTTGAAAAAGATGTCCTTTTCAGGAATTAGAATAAAAATGTGTACATGATTAGTCAAGCTTTTAAATTTGCTATACAATACCAATTAAAAATCTAATACACTCAGTTTCTTAGTGAACTGTAAAATTATGATTTGAACAGACAGCATTATATTCAAAACACTCTTTAGAAGCATTATATCAATGGTCAACTTGAAAGCACGTCTGGTAATTCACAGTTTGATCTCCTTGTGGGTATGCTCAGCTATTTTGGGATAAATAAAATATTACCATATGTCTTTTTTCAACTGATTAAATTGGAATATCTCCATTATAAAAATTATTTAAAAGTTATTCATTTGGAAGAAGGAAGTGCCCTTTTGTGATAAATCCATTAGATCACCTTAGCAAAAGGACCCCTAATCTCTCTGTTTACAAAGCCGCGGTAATGCCGACACAGCCCATTCACTTTGAATAGGCCGTGTCCACAATGCTGCACGGCTTTGTAAACAGGGGTCTAAGTTATCAAACCATCCTCAATAAACCGAACCAAGATGTAATAACTAAGGCTCTACCAAACATTTGTATTAGATTCGGCCCCGAATATATTATTCGTATTCGGCTGAAGAGTGATTTAAATTCAAATATGAATAATCCGGGGCTCTACTGTGCTAAATAAACACGATCTCTGATTTCACATTGTTTCTTTTATTATTTGTTATGTTAAAGCTCAATGCCCATTATCCGTATTCAGTATTTGGCTGAATAATATTTTTCATTATTCGTATTCAGCCAAATAGTAAAATATGCTACTCGATACAGCTCTAGTAATAACTTCTTAATAATATAAACATCAATTGTCAATTCCTGATTAATCAGTAATGAACTAACCAGTACTCTTTGCACAATAACCCCCACATAGTATGAACTTCGCTAACACAAGATCTTGCGCCTATTCCCCCTTTGGACCATGATGGTATCACACACGGACCCCCTCCCACCCCTTTCTTTGATCCCTGTTAAATTCTTTATTTAGAACACCCATGCATTTTTCTAGCAAAAAAGGTGCCGGTACTCAAATGCCAGGCCATTCTTCAGGGGTGGGGTGATCACTGAGGGACCCATCCCACAATAGCCAGGCCCCCTGCAACTAGTCACAGAATCCATGACAAGGCAGAATTGGTGTGTAGAGCCTGAGCTCTTTCATTAAAACTTGGGGACCATGGGTCAAATTTAGCATACAATGGAAAAGGTGCCGGTACTCAGTACCCCCGAGTACCCCCTCAAAAAAAGACCATTGCGACAAGACCCCAAAATCTGACCCCTAGTAAAAAAATAAACTCTTAAATGAGTAAATACCCAATATATCCACTAAATATCTTTCCTACTACCTCCACAAAAACCTCCTTCCTGCCATGCCTTGACAAAAATTCTGCCCTCAACATTCTCTTACTAGCGCACCTTTTCCTCTGGTTGGTCCATGAATAACTTTATGCACCAGTCAATCCTCTGCCTCTAGCTTCAGCCTAAGGATCCGAGTACACCCCCCACCCCCACTCCCATCATGTCATGAGAATGGGGAAGGGTCAGTTCAGCCATGTGATGGCATCTTATGGGGTAATCCCATGGATGCCTTCTTAATAGTGGTATATCGAGTTTTAAATAAACTACAAATCATATACAGAGGTATCTTGAAATGTGAGATAATATCATTTAGACCTTATTTGGTTAAGCAGGTTATTGCGGATAGTTTATCCTTATTTCCTTTTTAGTATGTATCTTAGGGCCTTGTTTACTAAGCAGCATTATAGGCGCGTTAACATTTTTAACGAGTGTTAACCATGTACATGCCTACAATATCCCTATAGGCGCCTACATGGTTAGTGCGCGTGCTAAGAAAACTAACGCACCTTAGTAAACGGGGCCCTTAGTAATCTCCTCTTACTTCTCTTTATGTGGACTTTATGTATTTCTTCATATTTCCTTTTGGATGTACAGTACAGTCTCAATTATCTGACCTTCACTAATCCGACCATCCAGCATAACAAACAGATCACTCCCCCAATGATGTCATCACATTTATTTCTATTAAAAATCTTTGTTTAAAAATCAGGAACTCTATGCCTTTGTTTATGCATTGTTGAGGGGTTTATGCAGTGTTTTCCATATTATCTTTTAATTTGGCCAACAAAGGGTTGATCACGTTTAAATCACATAATTGAGACTCTACTGTATTTTCAAAATTTTCTTAAATTAAAAAAAAAATAATAATGTAGGGGGCATTGATTGACAATACCATCCACCTCACAATTTTTATCTATGGGCATTGGCTAGGTTCCCATGTCTAACTGACAACCTGTCCTCCCAAAGGCAGGAAATATAATGCCAGTTCTAAAGTGATATTATTTTTCCTTGAATACATAATTAAACACAAGCTGTGTGATTTGTTTTGTAAAATAACAAGTAACAAGTTGTTTTGCACCTCATTATTACTTAATGTGTATTGCACTAACAATCATGCTTTAAGGGCAAATGAAAAAGGGGCAATTCTATAACAACACGCTGAGCTTTTTTTTCTCTGCAATATTCATGTATAATAATTTTTATGCTTTAATGTTTTTATTGATGACACTTCAAAAACAACATCACATTCCTCCTTCCGCACACCCAGAAAAACATTGCTAAGTGTATAAACAAGTGGAACAATTTGCTACTTACAGTCATCAAAGCTGTTTCCCATTTGATCCCCCCCTCATGCCCACCCTCCGTTTAAGTCCCAACATTGAACATTTTAAACAATGTACATCCCCCCAACTTAACAGTCTCTATAACAGTTAACACTAGCCTCCATTGTTATTCACATGGCTTAAAGTCTTCTCCCCCCCTCCCTTCAGCCCCCCTTACCTTCCCCCAAAGACTATATGAGGCCTATGACAAATTAAACCTTTAGCAGTGCTGCTCCCTCCATATGACTCTAATAGACCTCTCTCAAATAACAGGTCTGCCCTCTCACCAGGGCACCTCCTTCGATACTCTTTATGTTGTGATAACGCCTCATATCAATTACGTTGCTCTTAAAAGTACCCCTGATATTGTTGCCCACTCTTCCCCTCCCTCTCTACCCCCTCTCAAAACCGATTAAAAAAATGATCAAAAACGATTCAATGTAAAGCTGCGTGCTCTGGGTGATAATGTCTGAATATAGGGTTCCCAAACCTCCATAAAAGCTTTTCGTCTCTTCGGGGAAGATCCCACCAATGTATAATAATTTTTACATTTCATTAATCAATATCAAACTATTAAGGAAAACCTACTCAGACATGAGAGATTAAGGTAACAGATCCGTTGTTGAATGGTTATGATATATATAAAATGTATTATATTAAGATAAATATTATAAGTATTTTTCTAGGGGCATACAATCTTGAAAAAGCCTGATGGCAAAACACGTGTCGGTGTGAGCCCTTGGAGCGGTAGAAATCTCAATGATTTGAAGCTTTATTTAAAGCTAAGTACAAAGAAATTTTTCTATTTGGTGTGAGCCCTTGAAGCTAAGTACAAAGAAATTTTTCTATTTAAAAAGTTAAAAATTTAAAAGTAAAAAATAAAAAAATGATAGATGTTTGACCAATGACGAGAGGCATACAAGTTTGATTTCTGGATGTTCTATAACATCAAAGTGGAAATTCACATCAACAACACCTCTGAGGTCTAATATAAGAAGAATTATATATGAGAAGTAATATACAGTGTTATAGTTTGATATTGATTAATGAATCGTGAGAGTGCTGTATATATATATATCATAGTGGGCAATTTTTGATATAATAATTTTTACATGACACCGTTTCTGGCATCATAAATTTAATTGTACTACCAACAGTGTTACTCTTGACCCCTGAAGAAGGCTGGTCTCTGTCCCGCCGAAATACGGCCCCGTATCAGGTCTTGATTTGGTGCCAATAAAAGCATCCTGTTCTACACCTCCTTCGGTTGAGCTTGTGTTGCTTCTCTACTATTTTGTTTGTCTTGGACTTCACATAGAGGTTCATTTTCCTGTTTTTCATGGACACTATGAGCCCTTGCCAGCCATTCAGCTGGTGTGCTTGTGCCTAAGTTCCAAAGATACATGCAAAACATACAGACTTACTCATGCACCACCCAGACTCTGTCCATGTGTACTTGTACCTGTCAAATATGCACTACATGTATGTAAGATATGCATATATTTGCAGAATAGTTCTTAGATTGATTTTAAAGATTTTTTTCCTGCAGGTGTACACATGTGTGTGAATATGCATGTATTTTCATTACCATGCAAGTATTTAGTGCATAAATGTTATCGCCTTATTTATAGAGTTACCATGAGATGTTTACAAGAATCAAATCAAGTATCAAATCATACCACGTGCTATGAGTTTACCTTGTCGGACAGGCTGGATGGACCATACAGGTTATCATCTGTCGTCATTTACTATGTTACTATTTTGAATCACATTTCTCTGCTGGGTTAATGATTAGATCATTTCTTAATAGTTAAAGGAAAGGTGTAGGGGTTTTGATTAAAATAAAGGAGGAATTAGTTAAAGTATTAGGTTATTTATTTATTTAAAATCTTTATACATCCTCTTCTTGGGACATCCCAATCAGGATGATGTACACAGGTGCTCATTTTCAGAGCACATACACTTACAAAATTACAGTTTACAGAATATGGACATAAATCAGTTGTGCAACTGTTAATTAGAGCCATTAGTGCTGAATTCCAATTATTGGTATTTTTTCTCCAATTACCGTATATACTTGAATATAAACTGAGATTTGGGGGCAAAAAATAGCATAAAAATGGGACTCTTGGTTTATATTTGAGTTCCCAACCAGTCGCAAGTGGAAGACTACTTCCACCAGTGGGGCATGGAGTCCCCTGTCAGGCAGGGGCCCTGAAAACAATTTTTTTTTTTGGGCGGGGGGGGGGGGGGGGGGGGGGGAAGGCCCCCATGGCTACACCCTGCTGGATTGTATCCCACTCTTTTACCTTGAAATCTATACTATGTGACCCCCATAAAGTGTTTTATTTCTTGTTGCTTTGGGAGCACTTTTGGAGAACTGCTGTTACCTAAGTTTAGATTTAAATGACCAAGATGTGCAATTCTTTTTTTAGCCACTTACACTGACTTCGAGGAGTCCAGTGTAAGCAACCTTTATGCTCTGTTTATCCTGTTTTAAGGTAATACCCCTTGTCTTTATTTACTCATTCATTAAGTTTGCAATGCTTTATACAGATTGACTGTGTGACTTTTAATGTGCATGTGTCTCGTTTTATACATTTTTAATTAGTGTTTATATATATGTTTTCATTACTATGATTTTATAGATAGATAGATATGTGTGTGTGTGTGTTTTGAGTTTTCTTATTACTTATAGATGTGTTACATATTCCTTTCGTAGGGACCAAATATGCCCCTGATGCAGGTAGTCTGCTGCAGAAACACCTGAGTGTTTAATAACATGTCTGTATGGTGGGACAACAAAAAACACACTTTATTATCAAAGGTTGCTTTTGTAATAAACCTCTTTTACTCGTCAGCCATTGGTTGGTTCTTTTGGCTGCTCCTTCATTGCTGCGGCTTTTCTGTGCATCTTTTTTTTTTCTTGGATAGTTTTAGCACATACCATGATAGTAATGAACCTCACTCCTAAGCCAGAGAACGTGGAGTATGATCTCAAACTCTGAAATGAACTTCTAACACTCGCAGTAGTGCTTGCATTGTGCCACAAAGGCTTCCTTCAAAAGATGTACTATGTAACATAGTAACATAGTAGATGACGCAGAGAAAGACTTCGGTCCAGCCAGTCTGCCCAACAAGATAAACTCATATGTGCTACTTTATGTATACCTTATACTTTATATGTATACCTGACCTTGATTTGTATCTGCCATTTTCAGGGCATAGACCGTAGAAGTCTGCCCAGCACTAGCCCAACCTCCCAACCACTAGCCTCGCCTCCCAACCACCGGTGCTGCCACCTAATCTCTGCTATGCTTCTGAGGATCCATTCCTTCTGAAAAGGATTCCTTTATGTTTATCCCACGCATTTTTGAATTCCGTTACTGTTTTCATCTCCACCACCTCTCGCGGGAGGGCATTCCAAGAATCCACCACTCTCTCCATGAAAAAATACTTCCTGGCGTTTTTCTTGAATCTGCCCCCCTTCAACCTCATTTCATGTCCTCTAGTTCTACCGCCTTCCCATCTCCAGAAAAGGTTTGTTTGCGGATTAATACCTTTCAAATATTTCAACGTCTGTATCATATCACCCCTGTTTCTCTTTTCCTCCAGGGCATACATGTTCGGGTCTGCAAGTCTCTCCTCATACGTCTTGTAATGCAAATCCCATACCATTTTTGCAGCTTTTCTTTGCACCGCTCCAATTCTTTTTCAATCCTTAGCAAGATACGGCCTCTAAAACTGAACACAATACTCCAGATGGGGCCTCACCAAAGACTTGTACAGGGCATCAACACCTCCTTTCTTCCACTGGTCACACCTCTCTCTATACAGCCTAGCAACCTTCTGGCTATGGCCACCGCCTTGCCACACTGTTTCGTCGCCTTCAGATCCTCAGATACTATCACCCCAAGATCCCTCTCCCTGTCTGTACATATCAGACTCTCACCGCCTAACACATACATCTTCCGTGGATTTCTTCTCCCTAAGTGCATCACTTTGCATTTCTTTGCATCAAATTTTAATTAACAAACATTAGACCATTCTTCTAGCTTCTGCAGATCCTTTTTCATGTTTTCCACTCCCTCCGGGGTGTCCACTCTGTTACAAATCTTGGAGTCATCCACAAAAAGGCAAACTTTACCTTCTAACCCTTCGGTAATATCACTCACAAATATATTGAACAGAATCAGCCCCAGAACCAATCCCTGAGGCACTCCACTACTCATGTTTCCCTCATCCAAGTGAATTCCATTAACCACCACCCTCTGGCGTCTGTCCGTCAACCAGTTCCTAATCCAGTTAACCATGTTGGGTCCTATCTTCAGCCTGTCAAATTTATTCAAGAGCCTCCTGTGGGGAACCGTGTCAAAAGCTTTGCTGAAATCTAAGTAGATTACATCTATAGCACGTTCCTGATTCAATTCTCCAGTCACCCAGTCAAAGAATTCAATGAGATTCGTTTGGCACAATTTACCTTTGGTAAAACCATGTCTCGGATCTTGCAACTTATTAGCTTCCAGAAAATTCACTATCCTTTTCTTCAGCATCGCTTCCATTACTTTTCCAATAACCAAAGTGAGGCTTACCGGCCTGTAGTTTCCAGCTTCTTCCCTATCACCACTTTTGTGAAGAGGGACCACATCCGCTTTTCTCCAATCCCATGGAACCTCTCCCGTCCCCAAGGATTTATTAAATAAATCTTTAAGAGAACCCACCAGAACCTCTCTGAGCTTCCTCAATATCCTGGGGTGGATCCCGTCCGGCCCCATGACTTTGTCCACCTTTAGATTTTCAAGTTGTTCATACACACTTGCTTCTGTGAACGGTGCTATATCCGCTCCATTCTCATATGTAGTTTTGCCAGTCAATCGTGGTCCTCAAGGATTTTCTTCAGTGAAAACACAACAAAAGTAACTGTTTAGCAAATTTGCTTTTTTTTCATCATTATCCACATAATGGTTCGCAGCATCTTTCAGTTTCACAATTCCATTTTTAGTCTTCCTCCTTTCACTAATATACCTGAAGAAATTTTGTCACCCTTCCTTACAATTCTAGCCATTTGTTCTTCCACTTTCGCCAAACGTATCTCTCTCTCTCTTGACTTCTTTCAGTTTCATCCGGTATTCCTCTCTGTGTTCCTCTTCTTGAGTTTTTCTGTATTTCATGAACGCCAACTCTTTAGCCTTTATTTTCTCAGCCACTTGCTTGGAGAACCATATTGGTTTCCTTTTTCTCTTGCTTTTATTTACTCTCCTTACATAAAGGTTTGTGGCCATATTTATAGCTTCCTTCAGCCTGGACCACTGCCCTTCTACTTCTCATATGTCCTCCCAGCCCATCAGCTCCTTCCTCAGGTATTCTCCCATTTTACTACACATTTGACACACTATCCCCATTTATGAACACTAGATCCAGCGTTGCTCCCTCTCTTGTGGGTTCTGTCACCATTTGTCTGAGCAGAGCACTTTGAAAAGCATCCATGATCTCTCTACTTCTTTCCGATTCTGCAGATAGAACTTTCCAATCTACATCTGGCAGATTGAAATCTCCCAGCAACAGACCTCTCTTTTCTTTCCCAACCTTTTGGATATCTGTAATCAGATCTTTATCTAGTTCCTTTGATTGTGTGGGAGGTCTGTAGGCAACACCCATGTGGACAAAGGTTCTATCATCTCTTTTTAAGGTGATCCATATCGCTTCTTCCTTTCCCCAGGCCCCTGTCATTTAAGTCTCTGCGATATCATTTATCAAACACAGAGCTACTCCTCCACCTTTACGACCATCTCTATCCTTCCTAAATAGCTTCTAGCCTGGTAGGTTTGCATCCCATTCATGAGAATCATTGAGCCATGTCCCCTTGATTGCAACAACGTCTAAGTCTGCCTCTAACATCAGGGCTTGCAGGTCATGAACTTTATTGCTTAGATTGTATAAGCAGCCTATTAAGATGTGCTTGAAAAATGGCTTTTCATCAAACTCATGGCACCCCAAACGATTTGTGTTTTTCTGCCACATTTTCTTGGCTTCTGACTATATTTTGGAGGCCGATCTTCTCTCTCTCTCTCCAAATGGTTCATAGAATAATTACTTGGCACCTCTCTTATGGATGTTGTTCTCCTGTTCATGGCTTACTGTTGTGTCAGGAATGTTATCTTCTGAAGATTTTGCACTATTATTACTGTCAACTTTATTCCTAGTGAGTAGGCCATAGGTGGGCATCTTTTTGTCTTGGGTGACATGCGGTCAGTATACATCCTTTTTTCTTTCCTACTCAACTTCTACTGTAGTATCTCCTTGCTGAGATTTAGTTAATTATTTTAGATGCCCTATTACAATTTGGACAGGTATAAACTGGCATTTAAATATGTATATTGCATTCATGGCTAAATCCCAGTTTTAGAAAGCCAGGATACACATGTTCAAATCCTATTTCAGAAGAGGAATGCATGTTTATGTTTGCCAACATAAGAACATAGGCACTGCCACACTGAGACAGACTGAAGGTCCATCAAGTCCAGTATCCTGTTTCCAACAGTGACCAATCCAGGTCACAAATACCTGGCAAGATCCCAGAACAGTATAACAGATTTTATGCTGCTTATCCTAGAATATGCAGTCGATTTTCCCCATGTCCATCTTAATAATGACTTATGGATATTTCTTTTAGGAAATTAGCCAAACATTTTTTAAAACCCTGCTAAGCTAACTGCTTTTACCACATTCTTTGGCGATGAATTCCAGTGTAATTACTCGTTGAGTGAAGAAATATTTTTTTCCAATTCATTTTAAATTTAATACTTAGTAGCTTCTTTCTGTGCCCTCTAGTCCTAGTATTTTTGGAAAGAGTAAACAAGCAATTCACATCTACCTGTTCCACTCCACTCAGTATTTTATATCTCTATCATATCTCCCATCAGCTGTCTCTTCTCCAAGCTGAAGGGCCCTAGCTGCTTTAGACTTTCCTCATAGGGAAGTCGTCCCATCCCCTTTATCATTTCCGTCGCCCTTCTCTGTACCTTTTCTAATTCCCCTATCTTTTTTGAGATGTTGTGACCAGAAATACACACAATATTTGAGATGCGGTCGCACCATGGAGCGATACAAAGGCATTATAACATTCTCAGTTTTGTTTTCCAATCTTTTCCTAATAATTCCTAACAATATATTTGCTTTCTTAGCCACCATTGCACATTGAGCAGAGGGTTTCAACGTATCATTAACAATGACACCTAGATCCTTTTCCTGGGTGGTGACTCCTAATATGGAACCTTGTATCACGTAACTATGGTTTGGGTTCCTCTTTCCCACATGCATCACTTTGCACTTGCTCACATTAAAAGTCATCTGCCATTTGGATGCCCAGTCTTCCAGTCTCGTAAGGTCATTTTGCATCAACCTTATGATTTATACCTGCTCCTTGGGTCATCTAGTATACACAAAGGTTCTCATTTTTTACAGCACTTCAGTGGAGGAATTAGGAGTGGCTTCCCCGTAATCCCACTGGGCTTTTTATCTCCTACCTCATCTGCAAACATGTGTCTTCCCTGTGCCTCAGGATCCCTTCTCATGTTTTTGTGTTGCCGTGTTGACTTTGTGGATATTTTTGATGTTGATGCTTTAAAATGGATGCTCTCACCACACATAACTGGCGCATACATGCCCATTCCTGAATGAATTTCAGAAAAGGCTCTATGTTGGCAGATCCTATTCTATAACACTAGAGCAACTTGACACATCCTGACCTAGAAGTCTCAATTCTGATTTTTACTTTCTATCTAAAAGGTGTCTTTTAATATAGATTATAAGCAATAGGGTCACCATATGAAGGTACTCAGCAAGCTTTTGGGGAGAAAAATGTTTTCTTTCTCCCTCTGAGACTCACAGCAATTCACCAGCTTACTGCTGAATTTTATGTTATGCTCCCTGTTGTCCCTGGTGTAAGGCTGTAGCTGTTTCTTTTGCTCATTTATTAGTAATGTGTGCAGAAATATATTTTCCAAGATTAGTGTGCAGAATGTTATTAAGTTTGGATTCATGCTGTCTTACTTTCTGTTTTATTGCTTGATCTCATCTTCGGTATGCACCATTTAGGAGAGGAGATTGTTTTTAACTAGTTTTTAATTGAGAGACTTAGCACTTCAGTCATTTTAGGATGAAGTAATTTCAAACAACCATGAAATTGTTGCACTCACTAACAGGAAAGCTCTACCTCATTCCCGACAGTTCATCAAGATATATAGATATGCAGTATTCTGACCAAGTAATGTTTACAACAGGCTTGTCCAACTTCTTTCTAATGGGGACCACATTTTATATATTGTAGCATTTGGAAGGCCAAAACACACACCATTGTATGTTTCATCAAATAGTGGCAAAATCTGACGGTGCACCATCCTCTCCCCAGTTTTCACCCAGTCTCGCTCTCGCTCATGTAGCCCCTTCCCCTAGCCTTCACCCAATCTCTCTTGCTTATGTAAACTCCCCAGCCTTCACCCAGTTTCTTTCACTCACCTGGCTTCAGCTGCAGAACAGACAGCAGGATTCCTGCTTCCCCACCATGACTTGGCTCTCTGTAAACTTGAGCCATGCGGTGCCAGACGTTTGGGTTGGTCTCACAATTTCAAGTGCCACGGCTTCTGCTTACAGCAAACCGAGTTGCAGAGGGGAAGCAGGAATCCTGCTGTAAGCACCACAAGAATTAACAAGTTTCTGATGGCCAGAAAAAAAGCACTTGGTGGGCCAGGTTGTGGCCCATGGGCTGTAGGTTGGATAAGCCTAATTTGAAATGAGGCTACTGATGTTTTCTGTTTCAAATTATTCATATGACATTTAGGGCCACAACGTTTCAGTTTTAAACTGATATTTATATGACTCCCATAGGTGCCCTATAAGTGAAGGGATAATCCTCAGCATGTTTCCCTTTCTAATGGATTGTATATTAATTGACATGCAAGGTTATCACTGGCATTAGCAGCTAATGATATAATACTACAACTAATAATCAATTCTATAGCACTACTAGATGTATGCAGCGCTGCACAAATTATATGCAGGTACGTTTTCTGTCCCTAGTGGGCTCACAGTCTAAGGTGGGTTATTTTTTTTTTTGTACCTGGTGCAATAGAGGGTTAAGTGACTTTGCCCAGGGTCACAAGCAGCTGCAGTGGGAATTGAACCCAGTTCCCCAGGATATCAGATTACTGCACTAACCATTAGGCTACTCCTCCACTCCTAATCTCCTTATCTCTTGCTTAACTATACAAAGAATTTGCTTTGAGGTTAGCTAACCATCAAATTATCCCAACAGACTCTGTACAACGCATCTTGTCCCCATCATATATCTGCTCTCGGTCCCTCAGCTATATGGTAAACTGTATTATGGAAAATCTTTAGCATCATATATATGTTAGTTGAATGTTCTAATGCATGCTTATTAGGTGTATCATACTTACTAGGTATATAATTAGTATTAAGCTAACACTGTATTATCTCTCTGGTATTTGAATTCCAGTACTGTTAAATGTGTATATTATTGATACTGTTTCACGGTACTTCTATTTCGTTTTCAATTTACTGTTCTATTGTTAGGTTTCAATTTATTGTATTTATGTTTATTTTTGGTTATTTTACTATTGTTATGTGCTAACAAAATTATAAGTTTGGTGTTAAACTGTAACTGCTGTACACCACCTTGGGTGAATCTCTTCATAAAGGCAATAAATAAATAAATAAATAAAAATTGTGGGTGTGAAGAATTTTCTAGTTGTTTCTCCCACTAGGAGGTGCTAAGGGAGGAGTCGTGGAGGGGAATAATCGAACGGCGCCAGCGATGTATTTTGGTGGCGCCTCAAACAGCTGGCCAGACCCGTATTTTCAAAAAATATGGCCGGCCATCTTTTGTTTCGATAATACGGTTCCGGCCAGCCAAATGCATTGGATTTGGCCGGGGTTTGAGATGGCCGGCTTCATTTTTTAGCGATAATGGAAAGTTATGTTGGCCATCTGAAACCCCGGCCAAATTCAAGGCATTTGGCCGTGGGAGGAGCCAGCATTTTTAGTGCACTGGCCCCCCGACATGCCAGGACACCAACCGGGCTCCCTAGGGGTCACTGCGGTGGACTTCAGAAAAGCTCCCACATGCATAGCTCCCTTACTTTGGGAGCTGAGCCCCCCAACCCCCCCCCCCCAAAACCCACTACCCACAAATGCACCCACTAAAACTGCTCCAGGGACCTTCATACAGCCTCTAGGACTTATTGCTGCTGTATAACTTTGGCACACCAGTTCACACCTGAATACTAATCTCTCTGAAAAAGTCCTTTCTTGAAATAACCACCTTTACTCACAGTTAACTGCAGATCAAAGGTTGTGCCCCACTGGCAAAGAGTCCCCTGGTACTAAGATTAGCAGTAGGTCAGAGCTGGCACAATGGTGTACAATGCCCTCTTTCAGCACCATTCAAGGTAAGAACTACGTTCTCTGACGTGGGTAACACAGGAAAGGGATCTAAAACTGTCTTACAAAAATGGCCACTACCGCATGGACTACAACAGGAAACAAAACAGGGCACACTCTGACCCAGTAAGCAGGGGGAAAAGCAGAGCCTACCAACTACCAATACCTATACCCACCACAATGCATTGCTGATGTGACTCTGCAGTGCAAATAACAGAAAAGGTGCCACACTCACCCCAGAGCCACATCACAAGCAGGCAAAGGCTGTCGGAGGACAGAACACATTCTGCTGTCATGGAGGTGGGTATGACATTTGAGGCTAGCATAGAGGCTAGCAAAAAAGTATTTGTAACCTGTTTTATATGCTGGGAGGGGGTTGGTGACCACTGGGGGAGTACGGGGAGGTCATCCCCAATTCCTTCCGGTGGTCATGTGGTCAGTTCGGCCACCTTTTTGAAGCTTGGACCTGAAAAAAAAGGGACCAAGTAAAAGCGGCCAAATGCTCTTCATCGCCGGGTTTTTTTTTTGCCATTATGGGCTAAAGCCGGCCATTTCGTAACCCCGCCCATGTCCCGCCTTCGCGTCGCTGCCAACACGCCCCCTTGAACTTTCACCGGCTCTGCGATGGGAAAGCGGCGATGGTGTCAAAATAGCGGCTTTTGATTATACCGATTTGGCCGCTTTTGCGAGATCGCCGGCCATCTCCCGATTTGTGTCGGAAGATGGCTGGCGATCACTTTCGACAATGAGCTGGATAATATCATGGGATTATACATAGCAGAGTTTTGGAGGGAAAGTTGTCTTTTTCTTTGCTCTTTTTCTTCCTCCCAGAAGCTGGCTGACGGCTCAGCACTCAGGAGTCTTAGGCCTCATAGAGTGTGGACCCCCAATCACTAACTCAGTTTTCGGGTAAATGAAAAATGAGTGATAGCCTACATGAGAGAAGCTCTTGTATCTTCTATGTCCTTTCATGACAGCCTCTGCAGGGGTCACAGGTTCCTGACAGTATGGGTGTCCTGGCACTAAGGACTGGATAAGGAGTGGGCAACCATGATCCTTGAGGACCATAACCCAGCCGGGTTTTCAAGATTTCCACAATGAATATGTAAGAGATCGATTTGCATGTACTGCTTTTTTTTCCATTGTATGCAAATTGTTCTGATGCATATTCATTTTGAACATCTTGAAAACCTGACTGGGTTCTGGCCCTTGAGGACCGTGGTTGCCTGTCCCTGGCCTAAATCTACAGGACAGTAGGATGGTTGGATTAAAAATTGACTAGATTTTAAATAGCAGACGGACAAAAGAGGGGAGCATTGTGCAAAGCATAAGACCAGTTGAAAGAACAGGAGGAGAGGACTGACAGAGGCATATGCTGAGAGGCCCATGACCAGTAGAAGTTCTGGGATAGAGGGATATCTAGTAAGAGTTTGTGTGAAAGGGTTTTTTTTTTAAATATATTTTTTGAGAGAATGCCAAATAAGAATTCCTACTACTACTAGTACTAATCATTTCTATAATGCTACTAGCATAGGAGCCAACTTTTCAAAATGATTGGGGGGGTGCTGAAATTTTTGTTTTTTACAGGTGGTGCATTCCCCCTCCCCCTTCTCCCCCTCCATCTCCCCCTCCTCCCCTCCCCCTCCCCCTCCCTCCGAGTTCCAGGCCCCCCTCCCTCCCTCTGAATTCTAGGCCCTCCCTCCCTCCCTTCGAGTTCTGAATTTTAAAAGACGTCGTACCTCGGGGTCCCTGCAGCAGCGGTGAAAGGCATGCAGGCTCAGCGCTTCAGCCTCCCCTTCTCTCTCTCTCAGCTCTGGTCCCACCCTTATGGAAACAGGAAATGAGGGCGGGACCAGAGCGGAGAGAGAGAGAAGGGAAGGCTGAAGCACCGAGCCTTTTCGTCTTTCACTGCTGCCGCCGAGACCCCGAGGTAAGATGACTTTTAAAATTCTGGGCGGCACGCAGGAAGGCGAGGGCGGGCACTGGGCAGGTTGGGCTGGTGAAGGGAACTTCTGGTTCCGGCGGGTGAGATATTGGGGGTGCTCGAGTACCCACAGCACCCATGGCTACTAGACATAAGGAGCACTGTACACTAATCATGTTTGAGACAGTTCCTGCTCAACAGAGCTTACAATCTAATCAAAAGAGACAAACAGGACAAATAAGGGATAAGGGAATTACTTATGGTGGGAATGATTAAGACAGACATGGGTACCAAACAAGTGAATAAGAGTTGGAAGTTAAGCACAGCCTCAAAAAGATGGGCTTTTAGCCTAGATTTGAATACAGCCCGAGATGGAACTTGATGTACTGACTCAGGAAGTCTATTCCAGGCATATGGTGCAGCAAGATAAAAGGAACGGAGTCTGGAGGAGAAGGGTACAGATAAGAGAGATTTACCCAATAAACGGATTTCCTGGGGAAGAGTGCAGGGAGAAATAAGAGTGGAGAGATACTGAGAAGCTGCAGAGTAAATGCACAGGTAAGTCAATAAGAGCAGTTTTAACTGTATGCACAAACAGACATGGAGCCAATCAAGTGACTTGAAGAGAGGGCTAATGTAAGCATAGTGACACTGGTGGAATATAAGGCATGCAGAAGAGTTTTGAAGTGAAGCAAGATAGTTTAGTGGTAGACCTGTGAGAAGCAAGTTGCAGTAATCTAAGTGTGAGGAGATAAGAGTGTGGATAAGGGTTTTGGTAGTGTGGTCAAAAAGGCAGGGACAAACTTTGGCAATATTATAGAGAAAGAACTGACAGGTTTTAGCAGTCTTTTGGATTTGCACAGAGAAAGAGATACAGAGGAGTCAAAGATGGCCCCAAGGTTACAAGCTGACAAGACAGGGAAGATGAGAGTGTTATCCACAGAAATAGAGAATGGGGGAAGAGGAAAGGTGGGTTTTGAAGGAAAGCTAAGAAGCTCAGTCTTGGCCATGTTCAGTTTCAGATGGTGGTGAGACATACAGGCAGCAATGTCAAAAGCAGACTTGGGCCTGGATTCCTGCTGAAATTTCTGGTGTGGAGAGATAGATCTGGGGGTCATCAGTATAAAGATGATACTGAAAACCATGGTAGGGAATAAGTATAGATAGAGAAAAGAAGAGATTCCAAGGCAGACCGACTGACAGTGGGACAGCAGTGGAGGAGGAACCACCAGAGCATACACTAAAAGTGCAATGAGAGAGATAAAAAGAAAACCAAGACAGAACAGAGCCCCAAAATCCAACTGAGGACAGCATATCAAGGAGTAGGTGGTGGTGAACAGTGTCAAAAGCAGCAGATACAGTAAATTCAAGGAACCCAACAACAAGAGTGTGTGAAGTGTGGGGTGGAAGAGTAGCTTAATGATTAGTGCAATGGTCTGAGAACCTAGGAAACTGGGTTTGATTCTCACTGTAGCTCCTTGTGATTCTGGGCAAGTCACTTAACCCTTCATTGCCACAGGTACAAAAGCTTAGATTATGAGCCCACTGGGGACAAAGAAAGTATCTGCATGTAATAAAACTAAGTCGCAATGATTGTAACACAGAAAGGCAGTATATGGGTGGAGAAATAGGTGTTTCATGGGCATTTTGAAATTTACGCGCGTAGTTATAGAATATGGCCCAGTGAGTGTAAATCTACATGTCAAGATTTACACATAGTTTTAGATGCTGAGATACCAACTAAGCATATTCTATAATCAGTGCCGAAATCTAGGTACCGATCATAGAATATGCTTAGTCAGCACTGATTTCAGCGCCAATATTTTAGGTGCCATATATAGAATCTAGCGCCTAAAAAACTGAAGAGGCTAATAATGCAGGTTATTGCTATAACGCAACGCAGCTTGATAACTTCCCACTAATGCAACTACAATAGATCAATAGAAAATGTAAAGAAACAGCCAGGCATTAGGAGAAAAAAAAAAATCCTAAAATGCAATTATATAAAACATTATGCTGCTAGCAAACATAAAAATGCTTCTCACAGGCACTCCCTGAGGGTAAAATGACTTCAGATACCCAGTGCTGTTTCGCTCAATTGCCGAAATGCACCGCTCCGCTCTGCCGCTGGTTAATTAATTTCCAGTGCGGCTATTGGCGGGCATCCTCATAAGTCAAAAAACCCCTCTTCAGTGCTACTTCAAAGCTACTTTTTTTAAATATACTTTATTTTTATGTAAGAATTAGCACTTATCTTGGCTGGGCGTGTTCTTGTGGGTTTCTCCTCAGAGAGTGACTGTGAGAAGCATTTTTATGTTTGCTAGCAGCATAATGGATTATTTAATTTGAAAGCAAACATTAGGTAGATAGACAAAATTATATAAAACAGTTATCTCTAGATAATAAAGACAGAGCGTCTGGTCCTGCCGATGCTACAGCGTAATAATAAAATTTAACGCACACTGGAACAATTTATAGCCCACCTAGGTACAAAGTCCATAGGTAGCTGCAGAAGTTGTGGGAAATTTTCAAAGAGGAACTGCCCTTGTAGTGTTTCCTCAAAACCTTACATAGGTACAAGGACACAAAAGTCCCTTTTTTCTGCATGTGGAGGAATGGAAGAAAATGTATACCATGCAGAGATGAAAATTAAATTCTCTGTGTGTACTTTACTCTCTGAACTAAACATGCCCTTGGGAATGAGTTTTCTTATTATATCTGGCTAAAAGGGCACATGCTATGAAGCCCCATGCATACTTTTAACCAGGCAGAAAATTACAAATTGCAAACAGGCCAGTTTACCCAGGTTATTGGCTTTCAAAACTGCCCTGATCACACACAAAAAAAGGGGATTTAGATGACTGTTGAGATGAAATCCAATGAAATTTGGGGCCCTGTTTATTAAGGCGCATTAGCATTTTTAGCGCGCACTAAAATTTAGCGTGTGCTAACGTTAGAGACACCTATCTATTCCTATGGGTGTCTCTAGCATTAGTATGCATTAATTTTTTAGCATGCTCTAAAAATGCTAACACGCCTACGGTGAAGCTTAGTAAAAAGGGCCCGTTGAGGGGCATAATCGAACGCGAACGCCTATCTCCATGGGCGTCTATCTCCGAGAACGGGTCCGTGAAGGGGCGGGCCGAAACGTATTTTTGAAAAAATGGACGTTTTTGAGCTGGGCGTTTGTTTTTTTTTAACGATAATGGAAACTAAAAACGCCCAGCTCAAAAACATCCTAATCCGAGCCATTTGGTCGTGGGAAGGGCCAGGATTCGTAGTACACTCGCCCCCCCCCCCTGACATGCCAGGACACCAACTGGGCACCCTAGAGGTCAGTGCGGTGGACTTCAGACAACGCTCCCACATGCATAGCTCCCTTACCACGGGTGCTGAGCCCCCAACCCCCCTCCCCCAAAACCCACTACCCACAAATGTACACCACTACCATAGCTCTTCGTGTGAAGGGGGCACCTACATGTGGGTACAGTGGGTTTTGGAGGCCTCCCATTTACCAGCACAAGTGTTACAGGTAGGGGGGGGATGGGCCTGGGTCCGCCTGCCTGAAGTGCACTGCGGTACCCACTAAAAGTGCTCCAGGGACCTGCATACACGCAGGCCTCTAGGAATAGTTGCTGGCATATCAGAGGGGCGAGTGTACTACGAATCGTGGCCCCTCCCATGACCAAATGGCTCGGATTAGGACGTTTTTGAGCTGGGCATTTTTAGTTTCCATTATCGCTAAAAAAAACAAACGCCCAGCTCAAAAACGTCCATTTTTTCGAAAATACGGTTCTGCCCGCCCCTTCACAGACCCGTTCTCGGAGATAAACGCCCATGGAGATAGGCGTTTCCGTTCGATTATGCCCCTCCACGCCTGGCAAGATAAATATGTTTCTTTAAAGATGCAACGTGTCTAGGGCATGGGAAAAGATGAAATTCCAATTCCAGGTCTGTTAAGAGAGTGGCAATAATGACAAATCATCGGGAAAGGAACATTTGGTGAAAAAATGTTCATGTTGTAGATCTTTAAAATTTTTCAAGCAATACGAATGAGCTGATTTGGTCCGAAAAAAAATCTTGCTAATGCAGTAGACCAGAGAAATTAAAAACTCAGGTCCAAAGAATGGCCCTGACAATGAGTGGGACCTACAACACATTATGCAAGATCTAACTCTTCCGTAAGCGAACAAGACTATTATTAACGGTTACAGGGTCATCATAATGCACATTAAAGTCACCAAAAACACAAAAGTTAGAATATTGTTTTGTGACCCCTATCAGCAACTAGATATCCCACTAGCCAGGGAGCTAGGGATGGGGACAGAAAGAAGTAAAATTAAACAGGATTCAAAATGTCAGTTTGGCAGAGAAGGGCCTTGTCATAGGACCAAGAAAGTGATTATTTCTCTAATTGGTAATGCAATATGTTGTAAAGAAGTGCAACAAACTAACTCCCACACTTTGCTCAGTGTTTAGAAAACAAAAGTAAAACCTGATGGATAATTTGGGGCCAAATAAGACAGCCTACCTTCCATCAAGATATATAGATATATCAGGGGCGTAGCCAGACACCCAATTTTGGGTGGGCCTGGGCCCAGGATGGGTGGGCAGAATAACTTTGCCCTGTCCCACAAGTGATTTGGTCTCTCCCTCTCTCGCCTGCATGCCATTTGGTCTCTTAAACATCCTCCTTCCCTCGCATGCAGCAACTAATACACACTGCTCTTGTTGGCCCAACAGCCTTCCCTCTGATGCAACTTCCTGTTTCTGCATAGGTGGGAATACATCAGAGGGAAGGCTGTGGGGCTGGTGCGAATGGTATGTATCCGTTGCTCCTCGCTGCAGGCGATGATCTGCTATTTACAAGGTATGCAGGAGGGACAATTGTTGGGAGTTTTTGGCTGGTGAGGCTTAGGGATCCCTGTCAGTCACATCATCGGTGTGCTGCTACTGGGTGGGCTTGAGCCCAAAGTGGGTGGGCCTGGGCCCATCCAGGCCCACCCTTGGCTACGCCACTGAGATATATATAGATATAGACAGATAGATAGACAGATATAGATAGGTATTTCATAGTTAAATCATGTGCCAGTGCACATTTACCTCTCACTGAACAGACATCCAGTAGTCCAAGTTTTATGTCACAATCCAATTTTTAGTCAGTGTGGTTTTGGCAAATTTGAGGCCTATAATTTAGTACATAAAGTAAGCACCCTTACCTGAGGTTTAAAACAACAAAAGGTGGTTTGAGGTCTTCTATGTCCCCAGACTGAGGTGATGGGGATGATGGAAAAAGTAATGCAAGATGGAAAAAAACAATGGACAAAAATAATTCTTGTCTCAACAGCATCATATCTAACAAACGAGAAAATCAATAATATTTAAAAAGCTTATATGAAAGGAAACATAAAAGAATAGAGATGTTCCTCAGAGGCATGCCATGGAGCACTCAAGGATCACGTCCGACCCTTGGCTTGCTTCTTCAGCACATGCCTATGTCATGCACCTCTATGGCGTAAACACTGCTGGACAAATGAATTAAACAAAGGTACCTCTGGGGGAGTATGCACATCACCTCCGGATGATGCAGCTCAAAGATTGGCACAGTGACAGCATGCCCCAGGGCAAATAATATAATCATGCCTGTTCTGCTCAATACCACTGGAATAAATTCTGTATCCCTCTGCTACAATTTCTTGATCTCTGATTGTATTGCCGAACAGGATAATCATTTGGCACTAACCAGTTTGGGTAAGAAAACAAGAAGGCAATCGGTCCTCAATATCCACTGTGAAACAGATGACAAAGAGCAAACCTTGATGAAGAAAATGCAGTCTTTAATAAGTTATATTGATGATCCCAAGATTCACAATCTTAAATGCCCGACATGGCCATGTTTCGCCTAGAACACAGGCTGCATCAGGGGAATAAAATACTTCAGATCAAGGATGTGAAAAATACTTAGTTCACTGTACAGTGAAGGCGATGCTCCTTGGCCAGTAGGGCTGCTCTGGACCCCCTGACCCATATATAAAGACTCACACGGCAACCGTGTTTCGGCATGGGAGATGCTTGCCTCAGGAGTCTGTTGTTTGGTATAAACAAATGAATAGTGTTGATGATAACAAACGAAAGTTCTATGTAGGTCTTTAAAAAGACCATATACAACGGACAATACTCTGTCAGGAGAGCAGACAGTTTGGTAAAACCTCTGAAGCATTCAGTGTGACAAGGCAGGGGGGAATCTGCCTCTGTGCAATGAATATGTATTTACCAACTACAAATTTGCTAGCTCTGAGGAAGGAGACACACTCTCTCTCCTGGAAGCTTTCCTTCCCCAACCTCCACCCCATATATATTTTTAGAAAGTTTTATGGGACAACTAAATCATTCCTAATAATCCACCTAGAGACTTTACATCTTTTCTCTGTTCTTCCCAAACACCTGTTTTGTCCAATCGTCTGTCTAGACTAGACTATAAGCGCCACAAACTAAAAGCTGCCTCTTACATATATCGGTACACTGCTACACACACCACGTAATATTATATGAATGTTTAGGATAATAGCTGAGTGCTGTGGCTCTTCTGGGAAATTATTTCTGCTTAGTTCCAGCCATCTGCATTCATTGGGGTTTTCTGACACAGGCTAGAAAGAATTCTTCATGAAATCTGAAACCCGTTAGAGACGGAAACATACTCAAGGGCAGAGAAAAAAGGTGACTGATGGCTTTACTTAAATCTTCCAAATCTGTTTGAATCACAGGGAAACATCTGGCATGTAAATTCAGACCTCTATGGACAAACAAACCCCCAAATTTCTCACAGACACCTTTCCAGAGAACATTCCATAGCAAAGCCTGGATATCCTCAGACCGGTTCTCAGAACAGTCTGGAACTCTTGCATGTTGCAGCTAAAGACCATAAGTTATCTTATTGGATTTGTAGATTAGATGCATTAGGAAAGCGGGGGGGGGGGGGGGGGATCTAATAGCCATTTTGAGAGTTATAATGGGGGAGCTGTACAGTTTTCAAGAAGTCATGTTCAACGATATTTCTGATAACTGAAAAAGGGGGTCGAATGGGCGTCAAAGATCATGACATCTTGAGATCATTTTTATCTTGGTTTAATAAAGAATATTAAAATCTCTGAAGTCCCCTATCAGGCAGCAGGTGTGTCTTCTACAATACATGTGATAACTCATTTTGACATACATACAGCATTCTGAATTCATATACATATAGAACTCTGAATAAGCAACTTAATCAGCAAGAAACAGCTCCTGGCCAGTTAAATCGCCTGTTCGGGGCTAACCACTAATTTCAGCAGCACATACAAACATAAGTGTTGCTATACAGGGACAGACTGAAGGTCCATCAAGCCCAGCATCCTGTTTCCAAAAGTGAGCTATCCAGGCTACAAATACCTGGCAAGATCCCAAAACAGTACAATACATTTTATGCTGCTTATCCTAGAAATAAGCAGTGGATTTCCCCAAGTCCATCTTAGTCATGGCTTATAGACTTTTAGGAAGATATCCAAACCTTTTCTAAACCTTGCTAAGCTAACTGCTTTCGGGTCATTCCATGCCAAGTGGTCTAAACCTTCCCACCATCATGTCTCCAATTTTGTTCAAATTTTATCTGTTGCGCGAGTCAGGTGTTAAACGAAGTTTCCCAAAATTTGAGGTCTCTAACTGCAATAGTTGCAGATCTAGACCCCCTTTTCTGAAAGGTTGTCAGTCCATGAGCGCGCGACATTTACCAAAATTCCATTTTTGGGGTCTAATAAAATCCAAACACATTTATAAGAATGGCTAAAAAATTCAAATCCTGTACAGTTTTTGATGCTAATTCCGATACATAATGGATGGAAAATCCAGTCAAACAAGTTGACTCAAAGTGTGCATCAAAATTGGTCGCGACTCATCGGAACATATTTGAACCAATATTCAGACCGCAACAACTTCCATGCAAACAAAGATACGGACTTGAAATTTTGAACAAGCATTATGCTTGTGCTGGACATAATACTGCCAGATTTGCAACTAACCAGCATCTATAACCGTCCTGCAGGATCTCTTCAAAGTTGGCACTGTAAGCGCAAATGGTAAAATATACCAAATTTCAAAGCCAATTATTAAAAAAGAGTCTGCCTGAATCAGCTTGTGAACAGTATCATCTGAAAGAGAAAACTGTGCTCTACAACACTGATATGTTTTTGTTTTGCAATGCCACCATTAAGTAGCTACAATAATTTTTGAAGTTGTTTTAGTGATATTCAGTTATGTTTTTTCTCTCCACCTCATAAGGCACTGCCTATCCAACAAAAACAATGTTTGTTACAGATGGACCGACAGTAAAGAATGACAACGTGGATGCAGCAGCTCACAGATTTGCTTGCTGTGTTTTGAGTGTTTTGAGCGACGGCTGAGTGGGGGAGTGGAAACAGAGATTAATCAAATGTCTTCCTTACTTACAGTGGACTAGATAGGCTCATTTCCACTCCACTCTCTATTTACCGAAGTCGCAGCGGCGAACCGGCGGGCGGTGGCAGTAAAGGCAGCAAGCAGGCAGGCTCGCCTCCGTCCTTCGCTTCCCTGCCCTCTCAGCGTCCCGCCCTCGTGGAAAGGAAATGACATCAGAGGATGGCAGGACGTTGAGAGGGCAGAGAAGCAAAGGACGGAGGTGAACCTGCCTGCTTGCTGCCTTTACTGCCGCTGCCTGCCGGTTCACCGCTGCGACTTCGGTAAATAGAATATTTTGCAGGGGGCAAACAGAATGTAGGGGAACTGCTGACCCTCAGAAAAAAAGGTGCCGGTACGCTGTACCAGCGCGTACTGGCACAAAAAAAGCACTGGAAGTATTAAGCTTTTAAGTCTGGGGCGCCAGCATATCAGCCTTTCCAGATTTACATTAGTAACTTTTGTACTAAGCTCAGCAGAGATCTATAATCAAGGATTCTTTTTCCACATTACACAGATGAAACTTTAGTGACTGCTTGCAGATGAATGACATCACTCTTACCAAAACCCTTAGGGGCCCTTTTACTAAGGCATACCGAAAAATGGCATGCCCTGGTGTAGGCACTTGTTTTGCACACTCACAGGTCCATTTGGCTTTTTCTTTTTGGCCAAAAATGGACATGCAGCAAAATTAAAACCAGCGAGCATCCATTTTTGACATGTGACCTTACCGCCACCCACTAACTTAGCGGTAAGGTCTCATGCGTTAACCGGGCAGTAATCATCAGGGAGCGTACACTGCCAATTACCACCAGGTAAGCGCCACATGGTAGAAAATTTCCACCCAGGGCATGTGGCAGCCAGGCGGTAGTTCCAATTTGACGCGCGTCGTACGCACACAGGCACCTATGCGCCTTAGTAAAAGGGCCCCTTGGTGATAAATCTCCTTTCATAGATTAACTGGATATGCAGACTTAGTGGGAGATGCATCAAAGTCCCAGATAACGTTCACTCGCTATTTCCATCTCGGAAAAAATTACAGAGGTGGAAATAGTGAGGGATGCTCAAAATAAATCGCATGCATGGACTTTTACTGTGCAGCTCAAGCCAGTGCATGCCCAGGGTAGCCAATTGATAAGTGTGGCATTCCCACAGCTTTCATACACGCATACACGCTGTGTGTATGAAAGTCATGTGTATTTTTTTTTCAAAGCTTCAGCTCTGTCGTGTGTGTATCTTTTTTTTTTTTTTGACTGCCACTACAGCTTCCCCCGGTACACTTGATGGAGCCGCGATTGTAAGGGAGAAGGGTGAAGCAGAAAGGAGTGGCAGAGGACCCTGAGCAGCTGTGGGCTACCTGCAACGATGAAGAACTGCCACAACCCCTTGTTAAAATTTCCACAGTAAAGGTAGGGGCTGCTTCTGGGCATTGCTCACAAAATGGCTGTACATTGCTTGGAATGCACATTTGAATGTTTAATACCTCATTTAAACAGTTTAGCATAGGACTCCTGTTCTCTGCTGCCCCACTTGGTAAAAAGCAGCAGCGTAGCAAGGGCGGGGTGGTGGGAGCGGTCCGCCCCAGGTGCACGCTGCTGGAGGGTTCAGAGAGCAGCCGTGTGCCTGTCGGCTCCACTGGTTCCCTGCTCCCTCTGCCCCAGAACAGGTTACTTCCTGTTCCGGGGCAGAGGGAGCAGGGAACCAGCGGAGCCGACAGGCGAGCGGCTGCTCTCTGCACCCTCCAGCAGCCAAGAATGCACCCGGGGGGGAGGGGGGGTGTCATTGCACTGGGTGGGGTGTCGTGCTGCACCCTGGGGGGGGGGGGGACGCTGCTGCAACTGGGGGGGGTTGCGCAGCGGCAATTCACCCCAGGTGGCAGCCGACCTAGGATTGCCACTGGTAAAAAGCCCCTTTGCACATCTCTCACTGAATAACATGCTCGCTAAACCGGCTGCAACTGGTCTAGAAAGCACATTGCTGGCTCAATAAGTTTGTAGCTTCTCCCCTTTGAATATTTCTAGTCATCCCTCCTGCACGCAACATTGTCCTTTCCTAGTCTTTGCTTTGTTACCTGCCACCGGGTACTTTCTGAGAAGCACAGCAAGGTCAGGCCATGACAGAAAGAACACCCTCTACACTTGCACGCTTATGATCCTAAACACAGAAAAGTCGCAGAAAGTACTAAGAGAACTGTATGTAGCAGAACAGCAGAAAACCCCACAGGAAAATAAACAGGGGAATACATGCGATTATCATCTACATCAGTTCACTGGTGCATTCCAAACCTACAATTCTGATGACTATCAAAATTCAAAGCAGAACAGCCACCCAAGGAAGGACAGACCATGCCTCATTTCAGTTTTGACTTCACTAGAAAGGACATCTACATCCCTCTGTTGAAATCTCTCAAATGGACAATTTCCTGAACGTCTACAGATTAAACTAGGGCACAATCAGTATTGCTCAGTGCCTTCTTTTTGTTGTTTATTTTTAGCTTTTCTCTTTTGGACTTCCATCTCAGCTTGATTCAGCCTTTGCTAAGCCTTCATTCCCGACTACCCAGGGCAAATATTATTGGTTTTTTGATTGGTTTGGGTTTCAACCCCCTCCCCCCTCCAGTTAATTAATTAATTAGGCTTCATGTCACACATTTGTTATAATAAAAAATAATGCACATTTGAACTTTTTTTTAACTGAACCTGCATTCATAGGTTAATGTGTGTACATGAATTTAGCATGCACTACGTTTTCTACGACAGGCTAACAAACTGAAAACATGCTAACAAATAGCTTCCTACCCTATTTCATATCCCTTTCCCACTTAGCACAATTATTGCAATGATAATCTTCAGCTGGGAATCATGCAGTCTTTTCCTGCAATCATGGACCATTTTTTTTTTTTTTTCAAACATTTGGCAGTCCTTTAGGGCATGGACTCCTCTGTCCCTGAATCTGATCACTAACAGGCAGATGATCAAAAGCCCTGCGCTGTTCCAAACAGCGCTCTAAAATAGCGCTGGAACAGTGCGGGGTGCTATTAGACCTATGATCAGAGATAATGCATGCAAATTTAAGCAGCGCAATTATCTCTGATCAGTGCAGGAGAATTGTGCCTGAGCATGTGTTCAGCACAATCCTCCCACACTTGTTTGACAGGTCTGGGCTGGAGACCAATGAAAAGAGAAGGACGCCCATCTTTAACTACTACTACTACTACTACTATTTAGCATTTCTATAGCGCTACAAGGCATCGGAAGATGGACGTCCTCAACGGCCCTGTTGCAGGGACATCCAAATTTCAAGGGGGTGCCAGAGGTTTAGCGACAGGGCAGTTGAGGACGTCCAAAATTTGGATGTTTCTGTGACGGGGCAGTAGTGGACGTCCAAATTTTGGATGTTTCTGCAATGGGCAGTTAAGGACGTCTAAAATTGGATGTTTCTATGAGAACGTCTTTCTCATAGAAACATCCAATTTTGGAAGTCCTTGACTGCCCATTGCAGAAACGTCCAAAATTTGGATGTCCTGTACTGCCCCGACACAGAAACATCCAAATTTTGGATGTCCTCAACTGCCCTCGCTGGCAGGTTTGCTGTAGGGGGGAATGGGGGCCTGCCAGCATTCAAATGCATGCTGGACAGGGCTCACCATTCCTCCCCAATGATCTGCAAACCCTAATGCCAGCTCTGAGCTGGCATAGGGTTTGTCGCGGCCAGCGACCCAATCTTTGGCGCGCTGGACGCTGATCATTGGGGATGAATGCGTTAAGCACTGATTAGCATGCATTTGCAAGCTACTTGTGCTAAGAGCCCTGTTTAGCATACATTTGCATGCTCCTTGCGTTAAGAGCCCTCAAGCGCGTTGTTTCACGCTCTTGAGGGCTCTGATCATGGGTCGGTAGCAAACGCTGGCGCTAGTATGGCGCTAACAGCCTCTAGTGCCGGCGTTTGCTTTTGATCATCTGCCTGTAAGGGGCTGATGAAGAAAGCTATCATAGGTACAAGAGCACTGTTAATGAAAGGTCTATGCACATGATGTAGAAAGGGGTTCAGTGCAACAGTTAACTTGTGTGGTAAACATCAGCAAATTAAATTAATGGTAATAAGGCTATTAGCTATTCTCCCCTCAACAAGAGAACTGCTGCAGATAACTGTAAGGTGGGCACAATGTGCTCACCTTTCTACAGCAGTTGTATCAATGTACAAAACTCCCCCCCCCCCCCCCACCACCACCACCGAGATGATTCTCTGATCCTCTGACTCCACCCTCCATCCCCACCCAAAAAAGAAAGAATAATCTTGGTATCTAGTGGGCCCCCTCCTCTCCCAATCCCCTAACCTTTCCCCCCCCCCCTGAAAAAATAGCCCTGGTGTCTTGTGACCTCCCCCCAGAGGAAGCCTACCAAGTAAGTGGAAAAAAATCCCTTATTTGGCAGGATGCACCGCATGGAGTCAGGTGACACATTTTCTAAGATGGTGGCATGGAGGCAGAAGCAAGTTGACAACACTAGAAAGTATGCTAGGGGGTTCTGAGGGGCCCAGAGAGGTTGTGGGGAGTTGAGAGAACCACTAGACACCAGGGCTATTTTTCAGAAGGATCAGGGATGGGGGGAGGGTCCACTAGACACAAAGGCTATTTGTTTGGGGTGGTAGTCGGGGGAATCAAGTATCTCAGAGGGTGGGGGGACTGGATGATCAGAGGGTTAATAGGGGGGGGGGTAAGGAAGTGACCCCTCACACAGCAGCAGTTTTTAAAATAGCTCCCTTCCTGTCAGTGTGTGAGCCAATCAATAATGGGGGCATTTTAGCAATGAGTTGAAGATTACCACATTGTTTTTTTTCAGACAGGGCACACTTTTTAATGGAGCAGTCATTTCAATACCCATTGACTACTACATCTCAGTGGTAAATGTTTGTGAGATCTTGCTTTAGAAGATGTGCATTCAGTGGCTCTAATGCCCTGCTTTCTGTGTCAACCCCTTAGTGGGAACCAGCAGGAGGGCTACCTCCCCCCAGGAGATGGGAATATCACTTTTGCAGCCACACCAGCTAACATAGGAATAAAATTCAGCTCCTCCACACAGAAGCATCTTATCACTATGCCAGCCCTGCCCCTGCCCAATGCATTCAACATCAAAGAAATTTATGGAGAAGATCCATCAGACAAGCTAGTTGTTCTCCTTTGCTTAGGTGTATTTCTCTCAATTTATTTTTGTTTTGTTTTGTTGTTAATACAGTCAGTCTATGATCCAGCTAAAATTGCTGTAAAGCAACTGAAGCCTCAGCAGAGCAATTATCACTGAAAATGTAACATCATCGAAACCTCCTGCTGGTAGAACTTGTGCTATTTTTATGGTTTTTTCTTCCTTTGTCTACAGAGATCCCATTTGCTAAATATAGTATCTCACTATGCCTTACTATTTAGTGCAAATCATTTCTCACCACTCCTTCTACTCTCTCCTAACTTGAAGATCCTCAATTAAAAAAAAAAAAAAAAGCTATCATTCCATCATTCAAAAACAATCAGTTCAGATATAAAAGCATCAGGGGTACAAAACTAAAAATGTTCACACTTAAATTCAGCTATGTGCAGAGTCTTTGCTGATACAGCTTTTCCAAGATTCAGCTGCAACTATGTGGCAGATTTTCAAAATTTCCATGTATTTGTAAATAAAATATTGTAAGTTGTCATTTCCTGTCAATTCTTGTGTTACCTGTTCATTTATTTGTTTCTTTACTAGGGTGGAAGATTACAGCTGGGAAGGAAGTAGGTAGGTAATGAACAGGAGAAGGGAAGATGTTGAGGAAAAATGAAAGAAACAAAAACCGGATTTCAGATAAGGTGTGGGTAAATGGGATAGAGGACGAAGAAGACATAGAGTACAGGGGGACAGGAAGATGGGGGAATCACAGAGTGGAGGCAAGAGAGAGGAAGGGGATCATGGAAGAGTGAAGAAAAAAGGGAATCCTGGATTAGGAAGGGGGAAGATCCCCCCTCACAGCCCATAACCTCCTCTCTATTCCCGCTCTCAAACCTATGCTTTGGATAGTTTCCTAAAGGAAAAGGTCATAGACCATTATAAAAATGGACTTGGGGGGAAATCCACTGCTTATCTATAGAAGAAGCAGAATAAAATGTATTGTATTGTTTTGTGATCTTGGAAACAGGATGCTTGATGGACTTCCGGTCTGCCCCAGTATTTTATTTATTTTTTATTTATTGTCATTTATATCCCACATTATCCCAAGCAGTTTGAGTTCAAACTTTGTAAATATCAGATAAAGTAACTATCTGATGGCAATACTTATGTATTTATATGTATCTGATACCCATTCCACCTGAGTTCCTCTCACTCACTGTCATCCCACATTCAGACAAATCTTTAGATCCCATTGCTGTCTTCCCATATCCCCACCTACCCTACAGTCTCTCACTTACAAGCTTATTTTCGAAAGAGAAGGACGCCCATCTTTCGACACAAATCGCAAGATGGGCGTCCTTCTCCCAGGGTCGCCCAAATCGGCATAATCGAAAGCCAATCTTGGGCATCCCCAACTGCTTTCCGTCGTGGGAATGACCAAAGTTCCTGGGGGCGTGTTGGAGGCTAGCAAAGGCGGGACTTGGGCGTGCCTAACACATGGGCATCCTCGACCCATAATCGAAAAAAGAAGGGCGTCCCTGATGAGCACTTGGACGACTTTACTTGGTCCTTTTTTTGTTACGACCAAGCCACGAAAAGGTGCCCGAACTGACCAGATGACTACCAGAGGGAATCGGAGATGACCTCCCCTTACTCCCCCAGTGGTCACTAACCTCCTCCCACCTCTATGCCAGCTTCAAATGTCATACTAAGGTCCATCGCAGCAGTATGCAGGTCCCTGGAGCAGTTTTAGTGGGTGCAGTGCACTTCAGGCAGGCGGACCCAGGCCCACCCCCCTACCTGTTACACTTGTGGTGGTAAATGTGAGCCCTCCAAAACTCACCACAAACCCACTGTACCCACATGTAGGTGCCCCCTTCACCCATAAGGGCTATGGTAGTGGTGTACAGTTGTGGGTAGTGGGTTTTGGGGGGCTCAGCACACACGGTAAGGGAGCTATGCACCTGGGAGCAATTTCTGAAGTCCACTGCAGTGCCCTCTAGGGTTCCCGGTTGGTGTCCTGGCATGTGAGGGGGACCAGTGCACTACGAATGCTGGCTCCTCCCACGACCAAAGGGCTTGCATTTGGTTGTTTCTGAGATGGGCATCATCAGTTTCCATTAATGCCAAAAATCAGAAACGACCAAGTCTAAGGACGAGCATCTCTAAGATTGACCTAAATTTTCAGATTTGGGCGTCCCCAATCGTATTATCAAAACGAAAGAAGGATGTCCATCTTGTTTCGATAATATGGGTTTCCCCGCCCCTTCACGGGGACATCCTGCGAGGACGTCCTCAGAAAAACTTGGGCATCCCTTTCAATTATGCCCCTTAGTCTCCTCCTGCATCCTACACAACCCACAGCTCATTGAATCCCCCCCCCCCTTCCTCATGATCACCTTCAGGTGGAGAGCTACCATTCAACAAGCCTAGCAAAATGCCCAGGGCCACCCAAAGGGATAGCCTGCGGTTAAACCCTTCCCTTCCCTGCAAGTCTGGCATCCCTCCCTCAACCCTGTGGGTCAGGCATCTCTCTAGCCCTCCCCCCACACCTCTCTAATGCAACTTCCTGTGGGCAGGACATGACAGAGAAAAGGGTTTGGCAGGGCTAGTTGAAGGCAGGGGCGTATCTGCGTGGGGCCACAGGGGCCTGGACCTCCCTACCACCGACCCTCTCCACCTCCCCCTCCCCCTCCCACCTGCCCACCCGCCACCAACCCGTCGCCGATCTTTGCTGGCGGGGGACCCCAAGCCCCCGCCAGTCGAAGTCCTCTCTTCCGTGCAGGATGCAAGTTGCAACGCTTCCTGTCTTTCTGAGTCTGACGTCCTGCACGTACAATGTGCAGGACGTCAGACTCAGAATTTGGAACTCAGTCTGACGTCCTGCGTGTTGTACGTGCAGGACGTCAGACTCAGAAGAACAGGAAGCATTGCAACTTGCAGCCTGCATGGAAGACAGGACCTCGGCTGGCGGGGGGTCTGGGGTCCCCCACCAGCAAAGGTAAGTGACAGCAGCGGGGGAGGGTTGGAGGCGGCGGGAGGGGGTGGAGAGTGTCATTGGTGGCGAGGGGGGGGGTCTGGCAGTGGCGGGGGGTCTGGAAATGGCAGGGGGGGATCGGTGGCGCTGGGGGGGGGCTAAAATGTGCCCCCTCCCTCTGGCTCTGGCCCCCCCCTACCGCCAGAGTCCAGATACGCCCCTGGTTAAAGGCAGCCTGTTTTCATCACTGTCTCTGCTAGTGACCTCATTTGGAAGAGAAGGTGATGAAGAAATGCCAGTCTGGAATGCGGAAGTGTGGTGGTGATGGAGAGATGCCGGATCCGTGGGGTGCAGAGGTGATGGAGAGATATGAGACCTGTATGGGTGGAAAGAGAGAGAAGGAGAGATGCTGACTTCGGGGAAAGAAATAAATAGAGATGCTGTGCCTGGGGGGGGGGGGGGGGGGGGGGGGGGGGGGGGGTAGCACAGGGAAGAGAGAAAGACAGACTGGACCAGGGAGGAGAGATGGAGTGAGAAGCTGAACCAATGGAGAGATGATGGACCACAGGGGAGGGGGTCAGAGATGGGGGGGGGGTTCAAGAGGAAGGGATGAGAGAGGGCAATGCTGCACACAGTAACATACATAGTAACACAGTAGATGACGGCAGAAAAAGACCTGCACGGTCCATCTAGTCTGCCCACGATAAACCTTGATTTGTACCTGTCTTTTTCAGGGCACAGACCGTATAAGTCTGTCCAGCAGTATTTCCCGCCTCCCAACCACCAGTCCCGCCTCCCATCACCGGCTCTGGCACAGACCCCGTATAAGTCTGCCCTCCCCTATCCTAGCCTCTCAACCACCAACCCCTCTTCCCCCCACCACCCAATTTCAGCTAAGCTTCTGTGGATCCATTCCTTCTGCACAGGATTCCTTTATGCCTATCCCACGCACGTTTGAATTCCGTTACCGTTTTCATGTCTACCACCTCCCGCGGGAGGGCATTCCAAGCGTTCACCACCCTCTCCGTGAAGAAATACTTCCTGACATCTTTCCTGAGTCTGCCCCCCTTCAATCTCATTTCATGTCCTCTCGTTCTACCGTCTTCCCATCTCTGGAAAAGATTCGTTTGCGGATTAATACCTTTCAAATATTTGAACGTCTGTATCATATCACCCCTGGTCCTCCTTTCCTCCAGAGTATACATGTTCAGGTCAGCAAGTCTCTCTTCATACGTCTTGGAACGCAACTCCCATACCATCCTCGTAGCTTTTCTTTGTACCGCTTCCATTTTTTTAACATCCTTCGCAAGGTACGGCCTCCAAAACTGAACACAACACTCCAGGTGGGGCCTCACCAATGTCTTATACAGGGGCATTAAAACCTCCTTTCTTCTGCTGGTCACACCTCTCTCTATACAGCCTAGCAACCTTCTCGCTACGGCCACCGCCTTGTCGCACTGTTTCATTGCCTTCAGGTCCTCAGATACTATCACCCCAAGATCCCTCTCCCCGTCCGTGTCTATCAGGCTCTCCCCACCTAACACATACGCCTCCCTTGGATTTCTACTCCCTAAGTGCATCACTTTGCATTTCTTCGCATTGAATTTTAATTGCCAAATGTTAGACCATTCTTCCAGCTTCTTCAGATCTTTTTTCATGTTTTCCACTCCCTCCAGGGTGTCCACTCTGTTGCAAATCTTGGTGTCATCCGCAAAAAGGCAAACTTTACCTTGTAACCCTTCGGCAATGTCACCCACAAATATATTGAACAGAATGGGCCCCAGCACCGATCCCTGAGGCACTCCACTACTCACCTTTCCCTCCTCCGAGCGAACTCCATTTACCACCACCCTCTGGCGTCTGCCCGTCAACCAGTTCCTAATCCAGTTCACCACTTCGGGTCCTATCTTCAGCCCTTCTAGTTTATTCAAGAGCCTCCTGTGGGGAACCTTGTCAAAAGCCTTGCTGAAATCTAAGTAGATGACGTCCATAGCACGTCCTTGATTTAATTCTCCTGTCACCCAGTCAAAGAATTCAATGAGATTCGTTTGGCACGATTTCCCTTTGGTGAAACCATGTTGTCTCGGATCTTGCAACTTATTGGCTTCCAGGAAATTCACTATCCTTTCCTTCAGCATGGCTTCCATTACTTTTCCAATAACCGAAGTGAGGCTTACCGGCCTGTAGTTTCCAGCTTCTTCCCTATCACCACTTTTGTGAAGAGGGACCACCTCCGCCGTTCTCCAATCCCTCGGAACCTCTCCCATCTCCAAGGATTTATTAAACAAATCTTTAAGAGGACCCGCCAGAACCTCTCTGAGCTCCCTCAGTATTCTGGGGTGGATCCCGTCCGTCCCCATGGCTTTGTCCACCTTTAGCTTTCCAAGTTGTTCATATACACTCTCTTCCGTGAACGGTGCTCTATCCACTTCATTCTCAGGTGTACTTTTGCCAGTCCCTCTCGGTCCTTCCCCAGGATTTTCTTCAGAGGAAGGGATGAGAGAGGGCAATGCTGCACACAGGGAGGATCAGAGACACAGAAAAGAGATGCTAGGCATAGAGGGGGCATAGGGACAGGGACAGGATACAGAGGAGGAATGCTGCACACAAAGGAAGGGATAGGACACAAAAATACTAGGACTTAGGGCGCACAATGAATCTACTAAATAGTAAATTTAAAACAATTCAGAGAAAATATTTCTTCACTCAACATGTAATTAAACTCTGGAATTTGTTGCCAGAGAATGTGGTAAAAGCAGTTAGCTTAGTAGGGTTTAAAAAAGGTTTGGATTATTTCCTAAAAGTCCATAAGCCATTATTAAGATGGATTTGGGAAAATCCACTGCTTATTTCTAAGATAAGCAGCATAAAATTTGTTTTACTCTTTTGGGATCTTGATAGGTACTTGTGACCTGGATTGACCACTGTTGGAAACAGGATACTGGGATTGATGGCAATGCTTATGTTCTTAGAGGGCAATGCTAAACATGGGGGGAGGGGAGGGGCAGGGACACAGAGGGGAGATGCTGGACAGAATGGATAGGAGACCCTGGAAAGAGAGTTAAGAAAAAAAACACACTGGGACCAAAGCAAAGCTGTTTTTTTTTTTTGATGAATTTATTAATATGTGCATTTCCTATATCTTGTGTTTCAGTTTATTTCTATTACTATGACAGATTTTCTAAATAGTTCTGGAATGTGTTTGCTTTTTGCAGGATTTGATTACTGGAGCTGTGTGGCGAAACAATGTGCTAAGGCAGTGGTCATGACCTGAAGGATGCTATGCTGCATAGAGAGGGGCATAGCCATAGCCTGCAGAAAGGAGGTGATAGAATCCCTATACAAATCATTGGTGAGATTACACTTGAAATATTGTATTCAGTTTTGGAGACCATATCTTGCCAAGGACATAAAGTGGGGCATAATCGAAAGGGACGCCCAAGTTTTGCTGAGGACGTCCTCGTAAAACGTCCTGGTGGAGAAACCCGTATTATTGAAACAAGATGAACGTCCGTCTTTCGTTTTGATAATATGGTTGGGGATGACCAAATCTGGAAATTTAGGTCGTCCTTAGAGATGGTCGTCCCTAGACTTGATCGTTTCTGATTTTCGGCGATAATGGAAACCAAGGACGTCCATCTCAGAAATGACGAAATGCAAGCCCTTTGGTCATGGGAGGAGCCAGCATTCATAGTGCACTGGTCCCCCTGACATGCCAGGGCACCAACCAGACAACCTAGGGGGCACTGCAGTAGACTTCATAAATTGCTCCTAGGTACATAGCTCCCTTACCTTGTGTGCTGAGTCCCCCAAAACCCGCTACCCACAACCTTAGGAGTGAAGGGGGGCACCTAGATGTGGGTACAGTGGGTTTTGGATGGCTCACATTTACCACAGGTAGGGGGGATGGGCCTGGGTCCACCTGCCTGAAGTGCACTGCACCCACTAAAACTGCTCCAGGGACCTGCAAACTGCTGTGATGGATCTGAGTATGACATTTGAGGCTGGCATAGATGCTGGCTAAAAATATTTTTAAAGATGTTTTTTGAGGGTGGGAGGGGGTTAGTGACCACTGGGGGAGTAAGGGGAAGTGGTCCCCGATTCTCTCCGGTAGTCATCTGGTCAGTTCGGGCACCTTTTTGTGGCTTGGTCGTAAAAAAAATAGGACCAGGTAAAGTCATCCAAGTGCTCGTCAGGGACGCCCTTTTTTTCCATTATGGGTCGAGGACGCCCATGTGTTAGGAACGCCTTCACTACGCCTCCAACACACCCCCATGAACTTTGGTCATTCCCGCGAAGGAAAGCAGCTTTCGATTATGCCGATTTGGGCGACCCTGTGAGAAGGACGCCCATCTTCTGATTTGTGTGGAAAGATGGGCGTCCTTCTCTTTCGAAAATGAGCCTGATAAAGACTTGAAGCTGTTCCAAGGAAGGAAACCCAAATGGTATAGCTCTGACAGAGGATGTATGAAAGACTTGAAAACTTGAATATGTTTACCCTGGAGAGGAAGGATAGGGAAGATATGATACAGACATTTAAATACCTAAAAGATATAAATGAAGAAACAAACTTTTTCCAAGGACCAGGACGCTATAGAACTGAAGTTGCAAAATGGAAAACTGAAAAGCAACATCAGGAAATACTTTTTCATGCAGAGGGTGGTGGATGCCTGGAATGTTCTTCTGCAGGAGACGGTGATAAGAAAAACAGTGACAGAATCCAAAAAGGTATGGGATATACACAGAGAATGGCAAGAGGATGGAATAAAAACAGAGCATTTCAACGCAAAGAAAAACAAATGATCCTCACAAAAAAAAGAGCATAGAGGGGGGAACCTGCACTTGCCGCATGTAAAACAAAAGGGGGTTGGGTAACGTGCAAAGAGTGGAGGGTACAACCCTGAAATCAAAAGGGGGAGTGGCAGGTATAACCTTATAGTTACTTTTCTGTGCAGACTGGATGGACTATACTGGTCTTTATCCAATTTCATTTACTATATTACTATGATATATTCTCACATGAACAAGAGATCAAGCAAAAGTGTTGACACCTTAGGAAGAGCAAACTAACTACTAAGGTGTTTTCATTAAGCAATATAATCTATAATACAATGAAACTATTACCATTATCTCCTAGGCATTTAATTAACACTTTTTAGTGACTATCTTTGAGCTCTCTGTATCCAGAGAAGATTAAGGCTACCCTTGCCAGCACATATGTATAATTCCTACAATTGATGGGATGACTTATATCAGCCTGGACCAGATCTCTTATCATATTTATTCCTTTTGTTTCCACTCATGGAAAACTACATTATTTATCCCTAGGGTAATTGCCCATCAACAGCAATGAGAGACAGCCCACAAATGGGAATCTCTGGAGTTTTCCAATGTTCTGAACTGATGTTCTTGAAGTTCACAAAAATATATTTTTTCTTTGTCGTTCAAATTTTAAAAGCAGGGTAGAAAGAATCATGACTAACTTATTTTAGTAGACCTGTATCCTTCCCTTTCCCACAACCAGTGGTGATTCTGACATGCCAAATTATACTATCAAATTTTGGGGAATTCGATGCTCCCATCACCAAGAGGAAGTACCAGAATACCACAGACCAGTCCAGATTTCTTCCCTCTCCACGTGTTTACTGGGAATTTTCATGTCCATCTCCTTTAACTAAAGGGCTAGCAGTAACTATAGAAATTAGGGCATCAACACCATTTTAAACAGGGTTACTCTAGCATACAGAGGCAAAGGTTGCAATTTCCATTCTTTCAGTTACCCAAATAAATGTGGCAGAGGATGAATGCTTTGCCCACTCAGTTGAAAGATAAATTTGGAGTGACCTAGTGGTTAGGGTGGTGGACTTTGGTCTTGAGGAACTGAGTTTGATTCCCACTTCAGGCACAGGCAGCTCCTTGTGACTCTGGGCAAAATCACTTAACCCTCCATTGACCATTGAGCCTGCCATGAGTGGGAAAGCGTGGGGTACAAATGGAACAAAAAAAAAATTTCCCTACCCATCCGTAGCTCAAATCTTGGTGCAAGGTCAAAAGTTTATTTTCAAACCAAAAGTTTTCCAAAGAGATTAATGGTGCAATTATACAAAGTACCACCAGACTGCCGCTAGAGGTATTGACAGCCATTTTGAAGGCACAGTTGCCATGGGCAGTAGCAAGTTAGCAACATGCCTGCCCGTTTTCCACTAAACCACCAGGAGCTGAAAAGGTAGGCCTGGGAATTCGGGGGGAGGGGTTTTGGTGATGTTCTAGGAAGGGAAAGTCATTTTAAAAAAATGTTTATCTTTTTTTTCGAAAATACTGTTTCCAACAAGGTTTTCTGCTTTGGATATTTTGTTTTTTTGGTCCATTTTCGAAAATAAAAACCCAAAAAAACCGAATAAGTGCAAAACGTAGAGATTCATGCCATTGGATGTAGGAGGAACCAGCATTTTTAGTAGACTGGTCCCCCAGGCATCCCAGGAGAGCAATGGAGCACCCTAGAGGGTATGGATATAGAGCCTAACATTAGACAGCATATACAAAATCTGGGGGATAATCATTAGCAACAAAGACAAAAAAAGAAAATGAAATCCGCTAAGTTTTAGGCAGAAGAAAGAAAAACAGAGGGGAACTCCTAGTGTGACTGCAGCACAAAAAACCTGTCTGGTTAGAAAAGACAATGAGGAGAGTGATTTACAGGGTGGAGTCTAGATCCACAAGCTAGAATGAAACCGTGAAAGACTGATAACAGGGAGAGAGGCCGCTGCCCATCCTAAAAAGAGAAAATAGACACTTTCAGAGAAGTGAGGGTGCAATATCTGTTCTATCAACAGGTGCGAAAGATGCATGAGCTTAGAGAAGGGACCAAGACTCACACAATGATTTGTTTTTTGATGTTCTTTGCAACTATTTCACTTTTTTCAGCTAGACTTTTTGCCTCATTGCTTTCCTGTTTCTTCTGTTGTAAATATTTGTACATTTTTTGAGAGCCCAATAAATTGGAATTTTATTCATTCTCAAAAGAATCTCCCTGCTTACATATTTCCTGTTGATTTGCTTTGTCTACCTATTTCTAATTACCACTACCAAAAAGTACCATTAGGGGATCCTTAACTGTTTCTGTACTTTTAGAAGGCAGTTTTAAGGAGATTGGTGTATTTTAGCCAGAGACCCTACTGAAACTGTTTGTGCACCAACCTCTGGTGTATCCCTCAGTCCCACAGATCTGAGTGATCCTCTACACAAATATCTCAAATTCCAACCCTGAAATACTCAGCCTCTACTAATGTAGTGTTAGCCCAGATAGTAACAAATTCATTTACCAACACTTGCCAATTATAAATGTTTCCAGGTGAGAAGGGCACAGAAATATACACTTATTTCCTTGGTAATGAACAGTATCCCCCCCTGTTTACAACAGGGGCGTAGACACGCCTGATATTTATTTTTTTGGGGGGGGGCAGAGTTAACATGGGGTACTGCACCACCAGCCACTAATGCAGCTTTGTAAACAGGGGCCTATATTAACAAGGGAATGTCATGAAGAAGTGACACCTAAAGAAGTTACTCACTGGTGCCTCTGGAGGACCATCCTCCTCCAAATCTGAGTAGAATACACCATTCCAAGATTCTATAAACGGCGTGCAAATTTACGTGTGCAAGATTGCATGCTATTCTGAGATGCATGTGCAACTAATTTGGCTAATGAGCCAATTAGCGCCAATATTTGGGTGCTAACAATTATCGGTGTTAATTGGCAACAATTTGGATTTGCATGTGCATCTTGTGAAGTGTTATTCCATGTGCAAATCTTACAGCGCACAACTCAGAAGAGGGCGTGGCCATGGGAGGGCAAAGACAGGTCAGGGGTGTTTGCTAAAGATGCACGCAGTATTACTGAATACCGAGGATCCGCGCCAAACTTACATTCCAGGATTTACACCAGGTTTCATTTGGTGTCAATCCTCGTGCCCAAAGTTTGGTGCAGAAACTATCTCTAAGTGCTATAAGCAGCAGAGCACAGTTTATAGAATAGCACTCCACATGGATTTTTTCACTGGCCAAATTTCGGCACTATTTACTGAATCTTGTCCTCTATATAGAAATCTTCATTTTCTGATTACAGAAATTAGCATCTGTCAGGTCAAAATTCAGCCACTGAAGTTTTTTTTAACCTGGCTGGGGTATTAAAACATGGATAGGCAGCAGTGGTGAATATATGGATAGAGGGTAATTCTATAAGGGGTGCTCAGTTTTAGGTGTTAGGAAAGCACCTATTTGAAGTCTATTCTGTAAAGAAAATAGGCGCCTACTTGTCTTTATAGAATACTAGTGTAAGTGGCTGAAAATGCAGTTATATTTAAGGCGCAAAGACACCAGCCATAGTGCTGCTATAAATGCTTGCATCTAGATTGCAAAAGATTGCGCATAGATACCAGTGTTTCTCAACCTCTTCAAGTTAAGTACTCCTTAGGTCAAACAAATTACTCTGATCAGCAGAGATTTTGAAATGGACATTCCAAAAACTGACACATTATAATAATGAAATAGAAAATAAAACTACTTTTCTCACCTTTGTCGTCTAGTTATTTTATTTTTCCACTAACATTGGTCTGAGCTCTGATTTCTGCTTTTCTCCATCTTCTCTTGTCATTTTTCTCTTTCCTCCTTTTCCTTTCAACTTTTTTCAATTTATTTTTTCTGCCTCTCTGTCCAGATTTAATTCATTTTTAATATCCAATATTCAAATTCCCTCTTTATTACATCTGCCTACAGCTTTCCATCTCTTTCCCTCACCCCCGTTCACTTATTCTCTGGTCTTTCACTATCTCTAACCTCTTTCTCCCTTCCATCCAGCATCTCCCCTCTTTCTCTCCCTGTTCTTCCATCCAGCATCTCCCCCCTCTCTCCCCCCACCCTTCAATTCAGTGTCTCCCCTCTTTCTCCTTCTACTTTTCTATCCAGCATCTACTCTCCCCCTCCATCTCTCTCCCCTCCTGTGCCACTAGGACAAGCGAGAACCACTAGGGCAAGTGATTGCAAAAATATGTTTCAGTTCTGTTCACTAGGCAAGCACAGGCTTTAGTGACAAAGTTATTCTCATACTAGACTGTTAATACAGCTGAAGAGGAGGGGATGGAGAGAGGGATAAAGGACATGCATGCTATGGGATAAGTGTAATGCATTTTAAAATCCAAAACAGTGGCAAGATTCTAAAATCCCATACAACAGTAAGGTCAAAGTTTCTCAAGATAAAAAAAGGATGGAGTCGGTCCAGAGAGTGACTACTAAAATGGTCAGTGGTCTTTGTCATAAAGCGTATGGGGACAGACTTAAAGATCTCAATATGTAAACTTTGGAAGAAAGGCAGGAGAAGGGAGACATGATAGAGATGTTCAAACACCTCTGTGGCATACATACTCAGGAAGCAAGCCTCTTTCAATCCACAGGAAGGTCTGGAATGAGGGGGCATAGGATGAAGGTGAAAGGGGATACACTCAGAAGTAACTTGAGAAAATACTTCACAGAAAAGGTGGTGAATTCATGGATATCTAAGAGGGAGGGAGGAAGGGATAAATGGTGTGGATGGGCAGACTGAATAGGCCATATGGTCTTTATCTGAAGTCATTTTTCTATGTTTCAATGTTTCTATGTTTCATGGAAAATGGTACCTCCATATGGTTGTGGAGAGACTCTGGGATGAGCCAACATCACTATGCAAATAGCTATAAGCTTTATGGAATGGTAAGTGTCTCATGTGTGTGTCTGTATAGTCCCGAGTATGTCTACTAGAATTACAGAAATAATTAATGCTAATAGAAGGCAATAGCAGAGAGCAACACAAAAACGACCACAGAGCAATGCCTATTCAGAAATGACGTAAGCGTACATCTATACCTTACAGCCTTATAAATTTTGGAAACCGCATCAGCAACAGACCAGGAGATTAAGGTCTAATAATTTTAAAAGTGAATTCTTAACATATTATCTTAAAAATGAATAATGGTCTTAACTTTGGGTATTCTGTATCAGTTTAGGTAATATTGTCCCTGTTTGACTGTGTGCATGCTAAATTCACTGACAAGTTTATTAATTTGACTGCATATTTCATAGTGCCTGCTAGACTGGTGGTTAGTGCTAGATAACAAATATATCTTCCAAGTTTATTTTCTTTGGCAATTAGTTAAATATGCTCTATTATACTGAAAAGGTTGGGATCCTTGGTTAGTCTTTCAATGCAGCACATCATTCATCTCTCGTCCCTTCTTTAAAAGCATTCTTGGCACATAAAAGAAGGCCACAAGATTATCTGGGAGATGGGCAGTGACTATGAAGTGAAAGCCCACTTTTCCACCAAGCTTTTGTAAATTCCCCAGTTGTAAGGAAGGAAATGTGCCCTAAAGCTAATCCAGGTTATCCTTTGATACAAAACCAAAGGGAAAAAAAACCTGGTTTTCACTCACTACGGTGCACTGCTGAGAAAAGATCAGTAATCTCCAGCATCCATACACTATAAAAATAATCTTTGCTGGGTCTAGATGGGTACCTTGAGGACAACTCCATTCCAAAAATAATTCTACCAAGTACATATCACCTACTTCCAAAGTTTGTCAGAAACAAAATACCCCCCAAATTCTATATATGGCACCTTATCTTTTGCGCACTAGTTTGGTCACATGGTCACATTGCATGCACAACTTAATTGATTAGCAAGCCAATCAGCACCAATAATTGGTACTTAACCAATTAGCGGCACTCACTGGCTTTAATTAGAATGCAGGCGTACAATTTTCTAGCCATATTCTACAATGCGGTGCGTGTAAATTCTAACGCACGCAGTCAAAAAGGGGGTGTGACCAGGAGCGTAGAATGGGCAGGTTGTGGGCATTTCAAAAAAACTATGCGCACTATTATGGAATACACTTGATCTGCACCTAACGTAGGAGCAGGTATTTAGGCCTAAATAGTTGTGCCTAAATTTTAGTCACAAGAATGGCGCATAAGCATATTCTGTAAATTATGCCTAACTTTAGGCATAGTTTATAAACTCAGGATAACTGTGTGGCTTTTTGCTGCCGATTTTTAAGGTACCACTTATAGAATCTGGCCCTAAGTGTCAGTCAGAAAGGTAAATTCTGACATTCATCAGGTAAAACAGAGAAAATAACAACAGATCTGCCCTTCCATGCCTCTCCTAAAAAGATCCTATGTGCTTTTCCCATGCTTTCTTGAATTCAGATATAGTCTTCGTCCCCACCACCTCTAATAGGAGGCCGTTCCATGTATCCACTACCTTTTCTGTAAAAAGGTATTCCTTAGATTACTCTTGAGTCTATCCTCTTTCAAGTTTATCTTATGCCCCCTCATTCCAGAGCTTCCTTTCATTTGAAAGAGACTCATCTTCTGTGCATTTATGTCATAGCAGTGGCGATCCTAGCCAGCATGACACCCGGGGCGGATCGCCGATGCGCCCCCCCCCTCCCCGGGTGCAGCGCGGCCCCCCCCCCGGCTAAATGACACCCCCCCCGGGTGCACACCGCTGGGGGGGGTGCCACGGCGTGCACCCGGGGCGGACCACCCCCACCGCCCCCCTTGGTACGCCACTGTGTCATAGAGGTATTTAAATAATCATATTTCCCCCTTCTGCCTTTCTTCCAACATATAGATATATATCTGTTCCCATGTGCTTTATGATGAAGACCACCGAACAATTTAGTAGCCGTCCTCTGTGCCAACTCCATCCTGTTTATATCTTTTTTGAAGGTGTGATCTCTAGAATTGTACACAGTACTCTAAATGCGGCCTCACCAGAGATTTATAAAAAAAACTACTATGACCATTCCTTTCCATTTGCACCCAAGCATCATTCTGGCTTTTGCCATCAACTTTTCTACTTGTTTGGCCATCTTATGATCATCTGATACAATTATCACCAAGTCCTAATCTTTTATGCATAGAAGTGTTTCACCCCCTATTCTGTATTGCTCCCATGGGTTTTTGCAGCCCAAATGCAAGACCTGTTTTTTTTTAGCATTAAATCCTAACTGCCAAACTATCGACCACCCTTCAAGCTTCTCTCGATGCTCCCTTATGCTAGCCACACCACCAGGAGTGTCTACAATATTACCGAGTTTAGTATCATCCACAAAGAGGCAAATCTGACCAGACAGACATTCTGCAACATCGTTCACAAAGTGTTAAAAAGAACTGGATCAAGGACCAATCCCTGTGGCACATCACTGGTAATGATCTTCATTTACCACTGCCCTTTATCACCTGCCATTCAATCAGTTTCTAATCCAGACACTTTAGGGCCCATTCCAAGGGCACTCAGTTTATTTAACAATCACCTATGCCAAACCGTGTCAAAGGCTTTGCTATAATCTAAGTACACTTCATTCTGCACACCTTCTCAGTCTGTCTGATCACCCATTCAAAGAAATTAATCTGATTCGATTGACAAGGTCTATCTCTAGTAAACCCATGCTGCCTTGGGTTCCACAATAAACTGGATTCCAGAAATTAGGTGTGGTGTTACAGAATACATCCATTTCCACACCTAACTGACAGTAGTTAGGGACAAGCATTTCCATCAGCCTTTGGCAGGCAAAAAAGGTTATGTCTAAAGTTAGGTGTAAATATGACAAACTAGCATTCATGAGGAACTGCCTTTATGGAATTGGCGCTTAGTGTTCATGCTCTCAACTCCTAACCTTGGGCATCCTATACAAAATTCCCCCCTAAATAACAGCAGTAAAGACCTGCATGGGCCATCCAGTCTTCTCATCAAGTTACACTCTTCATGATTATATACTGGTATCATAAACAGGGAAGTTGGCAAATTCACCACCATGCCAACCACATATAGGCAGTTATATATGATGTAATCTTGGAATGCAATACCATAACTCTATGCTAATAGTCCGAAGAGTGGTTTTATTATGATGACTGCAGTATAGTCACACTTATTATTACTACATGACTTAACTAAATCTAACAAAGCTGCTAACAACATTTTTCTGCTAATTTCAACCCTTTTCTCACTAAGCTACACAGCACTCATGTTCACAGTATATGATTTGAATGTGACATAAAATATACATTCTTCATCCTAATCTGTTATTTGGGACATAGACTATAGAAATCTGCCTAGCACTAGCCCTACTCCCCAACTACTGGAATTGCTGTTGAAGTCCACTCAAGACCATCCTGATCTGTCTTTGCCATTTATAGAACATAAACTATAATAGTCTGCCTGGCACTGGCCTTACGTCACAACAACTGCAATTGCCACTCCTGCCCATCATAACACATCAACAGACATGGGATCATTTAAGTTTTGAGTCCACCCTCTTTCTATTTAGAGTTCCTCTGTGTTTATCCAATGCATTTTTGAATTTCATCAGTTTTTGTCTTCACCACCTGTACCAGGAGGGTATTCTAGGCATCCACCACCCTCTCCATGAAAAATATTTCCTGAAAGTCTACCACCCTGCAAGTTTGATTCACATTCTCTAGTCCTACAGCTTCTCTATCTCTGGAAAAGATTTGTTTGTATATTAATAGCTTTCAAGTATTTATATTCAGATCTTCAAATGTTTTTTTGGCACAAAGTCCATACCTTTTTTGTCACCTTCCTCTGAACCACTGCAAGCCTTTTTAATTCCTTAGTAAGATATGGCCTCCAAAACTGAACACAGTACTCTAAGTGGGACTTCACCAATGACTTGTAGAGGGGCATTAACAACTGAAGACACCCCTTTTGACACCTGCCTAAGATGTTGCCCCCCCCCCCCCCCAGCAAGTCCTGAACTGTCCTTGGGACTCACCCATGGGTCTGTCCTAAAGTTTTGTGTACAGGGCAGAAGATGTCTCCCTCCGCTCCACCCTGGAGTTACTCCAAGTTTAAAATGATAGCTATGACCCCTATCAGTAATACTAAAAGATTACCACTAGGTGGTGATAACTACCATTTGAAACCAGGGCAGCTGTGGGACAGGACAAGAGGGGGACGTCTCCTGCCTCTCCAATAGACTACCAGGGAGACCTTCCAGGTGGGTCCGAGATGGGCCAGAGGGATGGAGGAGAGTGCAGGATTGTAATTGGTCTTCTGTGAGGAGGGTCTTTAGTTAAGGGGTTTGGTTTGATTGTGGGGTAGGGGGTGTCCTGAGGGAAGTCTGTATGAGAGAGATGTTGACGGGGAATGCTGATGGGCTATCTTCTGCTTGACTTGGGCTATGATGGGGAGGGGTTTGATTGGGGGGGTATGTTCCTTTCCGGTTAAACTGTACTGACCAGAGCAAACCTGGCAGTGCTGGGGTGGTCTGGGAGTAGAATCTGGGCAGAGCCAAGAGTAACCCGGGGCTGAATATTGCCAGTTTCCTCCCGGATAAATGCTGGTGCCTGCATTATTCCCAGACATTCAGTGCTGGTATCTAGGTATGACCCGGTACTGAATACCTAAGTATAAAACTGCTCATAGCAGCTGGCATTTAAAAATATGCCAACTGCCGTGCAGTGGCATAGCCAGACAGCCAATTTTGATTGGGCCCGAGCTCAAATTGGGTGGACACAACATTTTCCCTGCTCCTGCCCTACTCCTACTTTTCACCCCTCCCCAGACACCTCACAATTCATAATATAAATACTATAGCTAATGAGGATTCCCAAGTTCTGAAAGCTGAAGACTTCTGAAGGTGGCCAGAACCCCCTTTTACCAAGTTTGGCAGGTAGCAGCAATGTCCCTGAGCTACCAATGTCAGCACCCCACGCATGTGTAGTTGTCGATGACTCAAGTATGGTGCTGCACACGGCAGAAGGGAAGTCTGGCCACCTTTGGAGTATGTCCTCAGCTAGCACTGCTTGGAAATCCCCACCAGCTACAGCAAGGGTCAGGGCAGGTGTTAAACATGCTGAAGCCCAGGTCAGAAAATAAAAGAGGGAGCCGTCCTGATCCCCTCTCTTCCCTGCCTCCCCTACAATCTCCCAGCTGCCATTACTATAATACCATACAGTTCTTATTCCCATCCACAAAAGGATGTAATGCATAGTACTGAGAATAAACTTTTGTATATTTCAAAAACTTTCCATGAAAACATTTTTTATAAAAACGTTTTTTATATATAAATCACAGCACAACTCGTCTATAAATTAGTGCCCACAAGTACCAAATAACATGTTTTGTGCAAAAATATATTTAAATTCTCACTTCACTTGCTAGGTGAAAAGAATAAAATGGGTCCTAATATGGGCCATGTTTCGCTGTTTCAAGGCACCCACTGTTAAATCTTTAAACCTTTAAATGTGAAAAGCGTCCCTCATATACAAAGCTTCTAACTAGCATTCTATTTAATACATTCAAAATAAAAATGCGTTTTTCTATCTTTGTTGTCTGGACATTTTATTTTTCCATGTTGGTTCCAGTTTCTCTTTTCTGCTTCCTGTCTGTCTTCTGCTAATTTTCCTTCAAGCAGCTCCTGTCCATGTCTTTTCTCTTCTCTCCTTTCTTTTTCCGTTCCATCACTACACCTATCTTTGACATATTGATCTTTCCTTTTTAGCTCTTTCCTCTCTTTTTTTTTACTGCCCCTCTGTTCCCTCAAATGTCACCCTCTTTCTCATCCCTCTTCTTTTTACTTTTCAGCTTCATATCAAATTACATCTCTTTCTCTCACTCACTAGCTATCTCATTACCCACCTCACTCCTTCCCCTAGCCTTCCATTCCCTATCATCTTTAATCAAATCCGCATACTATATTTCTACCCCTGTAATCACTACCCTCCTCTCATTCATTTCCTTGCCACCCCTACCCCCACAGTTTGGCCTCTCCCACATAGTTTCACCATTTCCAGTATCTTCCTCCTCCATTCTTCTAGCCAAGCACCTGCTCCCTCTTTCTCCCCTCCCTACCCTTGTAGCCTATTTCCCTGTCCCTTGCTCTTCCCCTCAGCATCTTCCTGCCCCTTCTATCTTCCCTCCTGCCCCATCCCCCATGATCCAGCATTTCTCCCTCTCTCTTCCTTCCCTCCAATTGTCCAGGATCTTTCCTTCACTCCTTTCTGTCCCTAGATCCAATATCTTCCTCTTTCTCCCTCTCCCCCCATGCATATCTCTCCCTTCCTCTCTTCCACCCCAATGTCCAACCTCCTCCCTTTCTCTCTCTCTCACATGCCCCAGGTCCAACATCTCTTTCTTCCTCCTTCCCTCCCCATGCAGTATCTCTCCCTGCCTCCCACACTCCCACCTCCATGTCCAACACTTCTCCCTTTTTCTCCTTGTGCATCTCCCCCTCCCCTCCACCCCATCACCCCTATGTCCAACATGTCTCCCTCTCTCCCCATCCCACCTCCAACAATCCTCCTTCCTCAAACCCATGCAGCATCTCTCCTTCCCACCCCACCCCCAAAATTCTCCCTCTCTCTAACCCCACACCCCATGCAGCATCTCTCCCTCCCCCCATATTCAACAATTAACCCTCTCTCTTCCCTCCCCCATGTGCAGCACCTCTTTCCTTGCCTTCCCTCCCCTCCACCCTCACGCATCTCTCTGCCAGACAGAATCGCTCCCCTGCCCCCATCTACCTTCACAAAGATTTCTGTCAAAGGGTTACCGCCGGTAGCAGCAGCGATTCTCACACGCTGTCTGCGGCTAACCTGGAAGCCTCCCCTCTCTGAAGAGTTCCATGCAGGCAAAAAAATAAAAGAGAAAGTTGCGTTGAGTGTGAGTAACTGAACGGGAGGGAAGGAGATGCAGAATTGCAGGAGTCTCCAGAGCCCAGTCTGCTCCCTCTATGCTAGCGCTTGCAAGAGTACAGAGCTGCTGACTGGGCCTGAGCTGCTCCCCAGGCTAGAAAATAGAAAACTATTTCTACCGCAGGAAACAGCGCACACCAAAATCACATCTAACACTGGGCACCTGAGAGCGCCCGGCGGTAGTGCTATGTTGGTGCACGCGACCCGTGGAGTAGCCCTACCACACCTTCATATATAAGCACAAAGTTACAAATGCCTTGGAGAAGATACAACTTTATTCATCAGCTTTCCAAGCAAGGTTGCTATGTAAATACCCATAAGCACTTGTGTTGCCTTTATAAATATATGTAACATATGCGTCGGATATAAAATTATCCTCCAATTACTCATTCTGTGCAAAAATTCAAGAAAAGAAATGATGACATATACAGAACACAAAAATAACATTATTTCTAAGCAAAACTGGCTGTTTTAAAAATTCAGTGGCCAGAAATGATAAGGAGACAAAGCTGCATGTCTGCAGTATTAAAGATTTCAGTTTGTTTGCCAAGTATGTCATAAATATGTCTAAGTTCACTTTACATTTCATTCTCCACCTTGACAGAAGTTATTAAAAATTGAGGGGAAAAAGTTGAAGTTAATCTGCCAGACATCAGAAACAAAAATGATTCATAGGAGAATTTATTTTTTTTACGGTATGACTTATTCCCTGAACTAGGCATCCTAATCATCATAGGCTCAAGTCAGTCAGCTTCAGAACCCAGAAAACTTTCACAGTCCTACCACAACCAGCATCTGGAACTGAGTACAAGAAGTGAAATAAGGACATGTTTGTTTGACCTAAGGAAAGAGGTAAAAATAAAAAAGATTGCTTTTCTACAGTTAGCCATGCAAATAGAGTAAGGGAAATGGGTAACAAAAAAGATAAAATCTAGAAATATCTTGCTTAGATTTTAAAAAATAACACTTATGGGCAAAATTTTCAAGCTAGTTACAATGGTACAAAGTTCATGCATACTTTTAATTCAAAATCTCTTACTTTTTTTTGTTAATTAACTTATTTAAATAGACAAAAAAATCAAAGTTCACAACACAACTTAAAAGAGTCTGGGTCTTCAACAGTTTCTTAACCCTAAGGACTCACAAATTGAGTGAAAGAGAATTTCTCACCCCAGGACTGACCACAGAAAAGATTCATCTCCATATGAAGTTTGTGGAACAGCCTTCAAAGAAGGTATCATAAGAAATGAATGCTGAGAGGAATGTAAGATACAAAATGGGTGGAAAGGACCCAAGGGGCCAGTTGGCTGCAATGGAACAGCAGATGTAGAACCTTAGAAACTAGAAAATCAAGCTGAGATACTAAGCATTGGAATATAGGCAACAATGCAAAACTTGCAGGCTTGGCATAACATGAACCTACCAGGAACAATTAATTAAAAGCCCCTGGGGCAGCATTTTCACAAACTGAAAAGGCCATATAGCATGAAAACCGGTAGGTCAACATTAATGGCACTGTAGTAATCCAAAACTGAAGAACTGTGGCTTGAAAAACAATCCTATAGACTGAGGGGCTCTAAGTATGATTTCAACCAATGTAATATTAGAAACTTTGAAAAGATTAAAGGAAGAACTTTCCCAATCTGTGGCTTTGTAGTTAACTGAGAGACCAACATTATTCTAAGGTACAGTACACTTCAGAATGCAGAGGAAGGGCAACATTTCAACAAACAATCGGAGACAGAAACCCCAAGATAGATACTGTCCAGCAATTCACAGACATACAGCTAGAAACTTCTCCTAGGCACTCAGAAAGTTTAGGAAAGGAAAAGATGGACTCGTGCTGAAAAGAGAAAATAATCATGATATCACCAGCATTACATCAGTAACTAATTTCCAAATTGTTTAACATAAAACACACCAAAATAGCTGCAGTTTGCCTATTGAGGTTGCTTTCAGTTTATCAGCTCACTTTACACTGATTTCCTTCATTGTAAACTGCAAGTTGTAGCCACAACATATTTATTTATTTCAGTACATTTATACCCCGCCTTTTGCCACAGTGATGCAGCCCCAAAGCGGCTTACAATGAACCAATTAAAATAAATACATTACAGTTACATTTTCGTAATTAGAGTGGGAAAACAGGAAAAGAAGGGAAAAGGAATAGAGGCAAAGGGGGACAGAGATGAACGGCGAAAATCCTGGCAGGCCAAGGGGAAAGATGAAAGTCCAGGCTGACACAGATAGGACCAGCAAGATGATCCCTATTCGGGACTGCAACAGGGCCCAGGTGGAACAAATGAAGCTGAAAACAGGCATCCACAGCAACGGAGTCAGCAGAGCAGGAAACAAGATGGCGGACCAACGGGCATCCTCCGCAGCCTCAACATATATCTAAATAAGTGACCGTTGCTTTGCTACTAGTCCCTGAAGCAAGCATCAGTGCCAGGGCCACAAAACTCTAGTCAATAATTTTAAAAAAGGAAAGTGTTTGAGAACAGAGCTCACTGTACCTGCTGATGATGAAGTAGAACATGAAAAAACAATTTATGGGCGTAGACTGGGGGGGGCGAGGGGGGGCAATGCCCCCCCAAACGCAGGGCCGGCAACAGGCAGCTCTCCCTTCACCCCACCCTCTCCCCGTTCCTTCTACTCCCCCCCTGGCCCCCCCGTGAGCCGGCTCTCCTCCCTCCCTCCGTATCCGTCCCTCACCGACCTGATCTTCGAATCCTTTGCCTGCCCGCTAGGCGCTAGCGCTCTCTCCCCTGCTGGTTCGCGCTTTAAAAATGGCCGCCGAGACTTTCAGAGGCGGCCTCGCGAGAAGTCTCGGGGCCATTTTGAAGCGTGAACCGGCAGTGGAGAGTCAGCGCTAGCGGGCCGGGCAGGTGAAAAATTCGAAGATCGTTGGTGAGGGACGGATCCGGAGGGAGGGAGGAGAACTGGCTCACTGGGGGGGGGGGGGGGGAGAAGGAACGGGGAGAGGGCGGAATGAAGGGAGGGGAGAGGAGGGTCACTGCTGGACTAAGTGGATGGAGGGCAGGGGAAAGGAGGGCCGGCCACTGGGTATGGGGGCAGGGGAGAGGAGGGTCACTGCTGGACTGAGTGGATGGAGGGCAGGGGAAAGGAGGGCCACTGGGCATGGGGGCAGGGGAGAGGAGGGTCACTACTGGACTAAGTGGATGGAGGGCAGGGGAAAGGAGGGCCACTGGGCATGGGGGCAGGGGAGAGGAGGGTCACTACTGGACTAAGTGGATGGAGGGCAGGGGAAAGGAGGGCCACTGGATATGGGGGCAGGGGAGAGGAGGGTCACTGCTGGACTGAGTGGATGGAGGGCAGGGGAAAGGAGGGCCACTGGGCATGGGGGCAGGGGAGAGGAGGGTCACTACTGGACTAAGTGGATGGAGGGCAGGGGAAAGGAGGGCCACTGGATATGGGGGCAGGGGAGAGGAGGGTCACTACTGGACTAAGTGGATGGAGGGCAGGGGAAAGGAGGGCCACTGGATATGGGGGCAGGGGAGAGGAGGGTCACTGCTGGACTGAGTGGATGGAGGGCAGGGGAAAGGAGGGCCACTGGATATGGGGGCAGGGGAGAGGAGGGTCACTGCTGGACTGAGTGGATGGAGGGCAGGGGAAAGGAGGGCCACTGGATATGGGGGCAGGGGAGAGGAGGGTCACTGCTGGACTGAGTGGATGGAGGGCAGGGGAAAGGAGGGCCACTGGGTATGGGGGCAGGGGAGAGGAGGGTCACTACTGGACTGAGTGGATGGAGGGCAGGGGAAAGGAGGGCCACTGGGTATGGGGACAGGGGAGAGGAGGGTCACTGTTGGACTGGGTGGATGGAGGGCAGGGGAGAGAAAAGAAATGCTGGACATGGATGGAGGGGAGGAAAGAGTGAGGAAGGAGATGAGATGAGGGAAAAGGAAGAGAGGAGAAAAACTGCACATGGATGAAGAAAATAGGCAGAAGCTGAGGACCAGAAATGAAGAAGAAAGGAAGAAAGAAATAAATGGAAAGGAAGCCCTGGAAACGGAGTTAAGAGGACAGATAGCAGCAGAATCAGATACTGCACCAGCATGATCAGAAAAACAGTCACCAGTCAACAAAGGTAGAAAAAAATCATTTTATTTTCATTATAGTGTTTGCAATATGTTCACTTTGAGAATCAGGTGCTCAACATTAAAAGTTTATATTTACTTATTTATACCCCCCCCCCCCCAGGCTCTCTCCCCGGCTATAGCCAGCTCTGCAATTTGGGGGGGGCGCAGAGGGGGACTGGGGGGAGAGCCTGTTGTTAAACATTTGCCAGCACACCACTGCCTGTTGCCAAACCCGCTGCCTCTCTGATTCAGTGGCTATCCATTGGCAAACGAACACTGGTTATTCCCAAAAAAGCCAGCTCTTGCTCCCTTCCTTCCTCCATATTAGCATAATTTGCATATACATATATGCAAATGAATATGCTAATATGCCCCGCCCCTTCCTTTGCCCCCCCAAATGAAACAGTCAAACTACGCCTATGAGTAGCAGCTGTCAACCAGATAAACTGTGGTACGAAAGAATAAAGTAGAACTCTACACTGGTGTCCTTATATGAGAGATGGAGCAGTATTTGATGACATCATGGAGTTCTTTTCTTCAGTTTTCAAAAGGGACATTACCACTGAAAATGACTGCATGTAGAAAGCATGCAAGGACACTTGCACCAGATTTTTCTAGAGGAGGAATTTTGCTGGAAAACAAGGGAGTAAAACAACGCTTATAAAATTACCCCTGATGTGTGGACTTTTACAAACCTTGGTCAGGTATATTCAGGGCTGGATATATGGTGGGAATGTGAGCAGAGTTGTAATTTACACAAGTACTTTATAAAATACAGTATCTGAACTTCATTTACACTTGCTTCTGAGTGGCTTCATTTTAGGCATGATTTCTGCAGGATTTGTGCTGGTAGTTTATAAAGACATATACCACCGGATTCTGTGTAGGTTGCCCAAAGTTGGGTGTAAAATTCTGAGTAAGGATCACAGATCCGCACATAAACTAATTAACTAATTAGGCTATAACCATCAATTATTGGTGTTAAGTGCCAACTGGCTGTCATTAGTAGGTATACGTGGATCTGCAGTGTGCCCCTATTCTTTAAATTGCAAACCTAACTTATCTCACACGCAACTCTGAAGGGGGCATGGATAGTGTAAGAAGGAAGAGGCTGTCCTACCCTGGTTAGGCCCCTAGAGGGCGTAGTTCCCCTAAAATGTGGATGGGTATGTAAGAAGGAAGAGGCTGTCCTACCCTGGTTAGGCCCCTAGAGGGCATAGTTCCCCTAAAATGTCCAGGGAAAAGGGCTGGGTGAGTTGCTGAAGGGAGCCAGAAAGGGGAGGTATAGCTGGAGGTCGCTAGGACCGGGGAGAGTCCTGGAGGTGGAAACAGGTGCAGCAGGTTATGGGCTGGGTCCTGTTTGGCCATTAACCACTTAAGACCCCACCTGAGTTGTGAGGGGGAAAAGGAAAGCTGGCAGCTGAAGAAGAGGGCTGGTAACTGAAGCAGAGGGATCCCCATGAGAAGTACTGGCTGAGCCCTATGGCCTGGTGGTGAAAAGTCTGTGTCTAGATCAGTGAAGAGGTACTGTGTGTCCCAGGTGAAAAGACTGTGTCTAGAACAGTGAAGAGGTACTGTGTGTCCCAGATGAAAAGACTGTGTGTCCAGGGACTGAGTTAGTACTGAGCCCAAATGCCTGTGTGAGAGGGCTCAGGGGGGAAGAAATCTATGGATAGTGAACTGTGCAAGAAGAAATGTTTAAAAGGGAAGATTGCACTGAGTAGAAAGAAAGGAAATGTTTAAGCTGGAAGAACTGTTTAAGCTTGGGAAAGTGTTTTAAGCTAAAAGAAGAAATGGTTAAGCTGGAAGAACGGTTTAAGCTTGTGAAAGTGTTTTAAGCTAAAAGAAGTGTGCCCCAGAGGCTGGAATAAAGATGTGTTTGAAAATAGCCTGATTGGTGAGACCTGACTATGCTGACTATGTTTGCCTTTTGAGAAGCAGGTCACCCTGAGCAGAAAAGGGTAGTCGATTAATTTGCATAAAATCTGCATATTGAGAACCAGCTCACCCTGAGTGAAAGAGGGATCTGGGATCCTGAGGTGGGAGCTTCATCATCACAGTAGCCTCATCATTTTCACAAATGGTGTCAGAAGTGGGATCTTCACTGAACATCCACGTGGGAGCAGTCAGATTCCAGATCAGACCAGATGAGGGGTCGGCGTGAGATGGAGGTACTCTTGCAAGGTTCCGCGTTAGGAGTTACGGATCAAGAAAGGGATCTGGGTGTCGTCGTCGATGATACGCTGAAACCTTCTGCTCAGTGTGCTGCTGCGGCTAGGAAAGCGAATAGAATGTTGGGTGTTATTAGGAAGGGTATGGAGTCCAGGTGTGCGGATGTTATAATGCCGTTGTATCGCTCCATGGTGCGACCGCACCTGGAGTATTGTGTTCAGTACTGGTCTCCGTATCTCAAAAAAGATATAGTAGAATTGGAAAAGGTACAGCGAAGGGCGACGAAAATGATAGTGGGGATGGGACGACTTTCCTATGAAGAGAGGCTGAGAAGGCTAGGGCTTTTCAGCTTGGAGAAGAGACGGCTGAGGGGAGATATGATAGAAGTGTATAAAATAATGAGTGGAATGGATCGGGTGGATGTGAAGCGACTGTTCACGCTATCCAAAAATACTAGGACTAGAGGGCATGAGTTGAAGCTACAGTGTGGTAAATTTAAAACGAATCGGAGAAAATTTTTCTTCACCCAACGTGTAATTAGACTCTGGAATTCATTGCCGGAGAACGTGGTACGGGCGGTTAGCTTGACGGAGTTTAAAAAGGGGTTAGATAGATTCCTAAAGGACAAGTCCATAGACCGCTATTAAATGGACTTGGAAAAATTCCGCATTTTTAGGTATAACTTGTCTGGAATGTGTTTACGTTTGGGGAGCGTGCCAGGTGCCCTTGACCTGGATTGGCCACTGTCGGTGACAGGATGCTGGGCTAGATGGACCTTTGGTCTTTCCCAGTATGGCACTACTTATGTACTTATGTACTTATGAGGTTCCAGAGGCTGTGGTTCCAGAAGCCCGTCGAAGGGGCCAACACTAGCAAAAGCGCTTTGCTCACCTACCCCAGGTAAAGAGTATTTAGGGGGGAGGTGAGAATGGATACGTAAGTGAGAACTGGAGGTTTGGGAGTGGCTGTAGGGGATGGAGGAGGCCACAAACCCCTTCCCCGGAGGGGGAGGCGGACACACAGGGAAGTGCAGCACAAGTGAGGGGGCCAGGAGAGTAAACAGGCCACACTTGGATTTTGTTTTGTGTGATTGCAGGCTGCACCATCGGACGGCCAGGAAGGATGGAGGCCGGAGAAGCTGGAGAAAAGTTCAAGCCAGAGAAGTCCAGAGCACTCACCGGAGTCAATTACCGCTGGAGAGGATCTATTAAAGAGGAACATTAAGAACCAGGTTTTGGGACTTGCAGGGGGAGGGTCAAAAAGGACCTACTGCAGGGGCCCTAGCCTGGGGGAGCATGGTAGTGGCGGGCACCCTAGTGAGAGGGAAGGGCCCGGGCCATGGGAGGTGCTAAGAGAAGAGTCGTCAGGTGACCCCTTTCTCGGAGGGATCGTGGTGAGGTCGGAAGCCCCAGGCGGTAGGAGGTGGCTGCAGTTGGAGGGTCAGATAGGACCTGCTGCGGCGGTTAGGCACCTCAGGTCCCCGGGAATGGGGGGATGGGCCAAGCCATGTGAGGTGCTAAGAGGGCTCATGGTAGCGTCGGGTGGCCCAAGAGGCGGGAGGGGGCTGCAGGAGAAGAGGGTCAGGAAGGGCCCGCTGCAGCGGAAACCCCTCGGGCCTGGTGAATGGGAGGGGCCCGGGGTCATGGGATGTGCTAAGAGGGGGATGAGGAGCCTAGATGGGGGTTGGTGAGACCCAGGGATAGAACAGGGATGAGCCTGGAAAAGTGTATGCCCTCTTGGAAGAATTGCTGCTCCTCAGTGGAAAAGGCTTACAGAGTGGCTGAGGTTGAGTAGCAAATATCTTAAGGGTGGGGGTATGTAAGAAGGAAGAGGCTGTCCTACCCTGGTTAGGCCCCTAGAGGGCGTAGTTCCCCTAAAATGTGGATGGGTATGTAAGAAGGAAGAGGCTGTCCTACCCTGGTTAGGCCCCTAGAGGGCGTAGTTCCCCTAAAATGTCCAGGGAAAAGGGCTGGGTGAGTTGCTGAAGGGAGCCAGAAAGGGGAGGTATAGCTGGAGGTCGCTAGGACCGGGGAGAGTCCTGGAGGTGGAAACAGGTGCAGCAGGTTATGGGCTGGGTCCTGATTGGCCATTAACCACTTAAGACCCCACCTGAGTTGTGAGGGGGAAAAGGAAAGCTGGCAGCTGAAGAAGAGGGCTGGTAACTGAAGCAGAGGGATCCCCATGAGAAGTACTGGCTGAGCCCTATGGCCTGGTGGTGAAAAGTCTGTGTCTAGAACAGTGAAGAGGTACTGTGTGTCCCAGGTGAAAAGACTGTGTCTAGAACAGTGAAGAGGTACTGTGTGTCCCAGATGAAAAGACTGTGTGTCCAGGGACTGAGTTAGTACTGAGCCCAAATGCCTGTGTGAGAGGGCTCAGGGGGAAGAAATCTATGGATAGTGAACTGTGCAAGAAGAAATGTTTAAAAGGGAAGATTGCACTGAGTAGAAAGAAAGGAAATGTTTAAGCTGGAAGAACTGTTTAAGCTTGGGAAAGTGTTTTAAGCTAAAAGAAGAAATGGTTAAGCTGGAAGAACGGTTTAAGCTTGTGAAAGTGTTTTAAGCTAAAAGAAGTGTGCCCCAGAGGCTGGAATAAAGATGTGTTTGAAAATAGCCTGATTGGTGAGACCTGACTATGCTGACTATGTTTGCCTTTTGAGAAGCAGGTCACCCTGAGCAGAAAAGGGATCTGGGATCCTGAGGTGGGAGCTTCATCATCACAGTAGCCTCATCATTTTCACAATAGGGGAGAGCACGGATGGGTCGGGTATCCCAGGATTTAGGTATGAGGTTCAAGAATACCTGAATTTTAGTGCCACACAGTACATAAGTAATACCACACTGGGAAAAGACCAAGGGTCCATCGAGCCCAGCATCCTGTCCACAACAGCAGCCAATCCAAGCCAAGGGCACCTGGCAAGCTTCGCAAACGTACAAACATTCTATAGATGTTATTCCTGGAATTGTGGATTTTTCCCAAGTCCATTTAGTAGTGGTTTATGGACTTGTCCTTTAGGAAACCATCTAACCCCTTTTTGTAGTTGGGTGCAAGCATTTACATCAGCCTATGGCTGGCATAAGTGTGTGCGCCCATAGTTGGGCACAAAATTGCACATTAAGTGTAGCGTGAATCATCCCGGTGCCTAACTTTGGAGGAAGGAAAGGTGAGTAGCAGTGGTGTAGCTATGTGGGGCCATGGGGGCCTGGGCCACTGTAGATTTGGCCCTGGACCCCTCCCCCCGCTGACGACCCTCTCGATTCTCCCTCCCGCTGCCAATCCGCCGTCGCCTACCTTTGTTGGCGGGGGACCCCAGCCCCCGCCAGCTGAGGTCATCTTCTTCCGCGCAAGGCTTTTTTCTGTTTCTGAGTTTGACATCCTGCACGTACAACGTGCAGGACATCTGACTCACAGAAACAGAATGAAGCCTTGCAGATCAGCCAGCAATGCGGCCGCTGGCTGATCTGCAAGGCTTCGTTCTGTTTGTACGTGCAGGACGTCAGACTCACAGAAACAGAACGAAGCCTTGCACTGGAAGAAGAGGACCTTGGCTGGTGGGGTTTGAGGTCCCTCGCCAGCAAAGGTAGGTGACGGCGGTAGCGGCAGCAGGGGAGGGTTGGCGGTGGGAGGGGGGGTCGAGAGGGTCGTCAGCAGGGGGGGGGGTCAAAGTTGGTGGTGGTGGTGGTGGCGGCGGTGGCAAGGGGTGTAGGCAATGGCAGGGGGGGGTCGGCGGCACCAGGGAGGGCTAAAATGTGCCCCCTCACCTTGGGCTCTGGACTCCCCTCCTGCCGAAGTCTGGCTATGCCCCTGAATTTAGTTACGCTGACGGGTGCTCTATAAACTGCATGTAAATTTAGGCATATTCTATAAAGTATGCCTAAATTTTGGCATACTTTATAGAATACGCCTAGGCATTTTACTTTGGTGGTGATTTTTTAGGTATGATATTTAGAATCTAGTCCATTATGTTTAAAGAGGGCACGCACTCTTCTAAAAGAATCCACATGCTTTTCTGATAGCGTGTGATAGCTCTCCTTCACAGTGTGCTGAACCTTTTGCAAAACATGTACACGCTTGACATTTGTTCGGGGGGGGGGGGGGGGACAGAAAAAAACATGAGAATTTTTGGCTACCCAATCCCACTAAAAGCCTAAAGAGCACTGGGGTAAGGTGAATGCAGTGACAGTTAAACAGCCCTACACAACAATGATATGATTGCATTAGACAACCAAAAAGTCTAGGGTAACATGCATGGAGCAACCACAATTATAATCTAAAGTTCAATGAGCATGGAGCAGCCTGAACTGTTTACTACAGCATCATTAACCTTGGCAGCTGTAGGGATTACTATAAAACATGGTAAGAACACTTAGAAGGAAGCCTGGGTGGTGGTTTAAGAAATGGATTTGTAAAAGGAGTGGAGGAGTGGCCTAGTGGTTAGGGTGGTGGACTTTGGTCCTGGGGAACTGAGGAACTGAGTTCAATTCCCACTTCAGGCACAGGCAGCTCCTTGTGACTCTGGGCAAGTCACTTAACCCTCCATTGCCCCAGTTACAAATAAGTACCTGTATACAATATGTAAGCCACATTGAGCCTGCCATGAGTGGGAAAGCGCAGGGTACAAATGTAACAAAAAAAAAAAATACAAAGCTGGCCTAATAGCAGAGGTGATGAGTTAATCTATATGGCAGATTGTAGGCATTTTTGGTTCAGAGGGACAGGATAGTGCAGGAAAAGGTTTGAGAAGTTATGTAAAAGACATGAGAAGGGATGAATAGGTGAAAAGTTCCATACTGTAATCTATATAAGAATCAATGGACAAATCTATACCAGGCAGAGATGATAAAACAACTTGGGTCTTTATTTGCAGGCATTTACTATGTGATTGTGCTCATGCTATTGTTTTGAGCCATATGGAATGCATAATTTTATTGAACAATTCTATTGTCCTGGGGTATTCTGCTGATGATGTCACTGTCCCCCCCCCCCCCCCTTCTGTAAATCACCTACCTTTTTCTGAGCTATGCTCCTATATGCACACATGGCTGTGATTGAGGAAAGCTCTGAAGAAAGGTTTTTCTGATTAATCCTGCTCAGAGCAGAGGTCTGGGTCCCAGATGGAATCAAGCAAGGAGGTGCTTTTTATAACAACCTGTAGTGCAACCACACTTTCCCCTGGATTCTGTATAGGTCGCCCAAATTGGGTGTGTAATTTTGGGCACGGATTGCTGATCTGTGCGAAAACTAATTAGGCGACGTCAATTATTGGTGTTAACTAACATAGCAAACACATAGATGGCAATAATTAGGAGTTACGTGCCAATCTGCCCTACATCCTATTTCATAGCATACTGCCTAAATTTCATAGTGCACAACTCCAAAGGGGTGATGGCCATGGGAGGGGCGCAGACGGTCAGAGGCATTCTCAGAAATTAGGCGCGATATTATATAATACCTGCATTTGCGCATCTAACTGCCATCAGTTGGGTTCAAGCATTTACACCAGCCTTTGGCAGCCATAAATGTTCGCGCCCAAAGTTAGGCAGAAAATGCACCCTAACCTAGTATGTTTGTATTTTTTGTTTTCATTATGTATGTTATCATTGTAAGCCGCCAAGAACACCTTGGATTGTGCGAGTTAGTAAGTGATGTAAACAGGGGCGTAGCCAGACTTCGGCAGGAGGGGGGGTCCAGAGCCCGAGGTGAGGGGCACATTTTAGCCCCCCTCCGCCGCCACAACCCCCCCCCCCCCCCCCCCCGCCATTGCTGAACCCTCCCCCGCCCCCAACTTTTACACCCCCCTGCCATTGCTGAACCCCCCCCCCCCCCCCCGCCACCAACTTTGACCCCCCCCTGCCGACGACCCTCTCGACCCCTCTCCCGCCGCCAACCCACCTACCTTTGCTGGTGGGGACCCCAACCCCCGCCAGCCGAGCCGAGGTCCTCTTCTTCCCAATCCCGCGCAAGGCTTCGTTCTAGTCTGACGTCCTGCACAGGACGTCAGACTAGAATGATGCCTTGCGCGGGATTGGGAAGAAGAGGACCTCGGCTCGGCTGGCGGGGGTTGGGGTCCCCCGCCAGCAAAGGTAGGCGACGGCAGGTTGATGGCGGGAGGGGGGTCAAGAGGGTCATCGTCAGGGGGTCCAGGGGCAAATCTACGGGGGCCCAGGCCCCCGTGGCCCCATACTGGCTACGCCCCTGGATGTAAATAAAAAAATTAACTCTAACAAGGCGCCCTGTACAGAATACCAGCTTAATGCGCATCATATCGGCACCCTATCTTTAGGCACCATTTATAGAATCTAGCCCTTTGTATATTGGGTGAGGTTCTAGTGCTCCTACTGCAAGATACTGCAAAGTTAAAACCATACTGAGAAAGACTACAGTAAGAGAAAGAAGGCACAGAATGTTGCTCTGTAAGACTAAAAGCCAAAGTATCCTATGAAGACACAACAGAGACCTCAGAAGCCCTATGTAATCTGAGATGAGCAAATTGGAAACCACTATCCACGTCCGCAAACTGCATCCCCTTAGGACCTTTCATGCAACACTACTGACGAGCTGTTTTTTTTTCCTAATCTGTGCACAGTGAAACTGTGGGAAGGAGGATAACCAGCTTGCAATGGATCCCACACTTTGCATTTCCTGTGGCTTGCACTCGATCCAAACCTTCTCCACATTCTTCAATTATCTAACCCTCAGTTTGGGTACAGTTTCAGTGGGCTACACAAATGTATTTTTATTGGACTGGTTGAGGGCAGAGCCAAGGAGCTAGAAGGCCGATTGGCACAAAATCCACTCACTCAGCATTCCTTCTCTCAAGCAATAAACCAGTCCACACAATTAGATATGCTTCAGACTGTGAAGGGTTTAACTTTAAACTTGGAGACTGGGTAACTGCATAAGGGCTATCTACACTACTTGCCTATGTCACTAAATATAAATAATGTAAATACTAAATTTAAACACTTATGTGACCCCCCCCCCCCCCTGAAAAAGTGCCTCGGCTGCAGGCAGAAGGTAGGAGGATTTTCTGGAGGTCACTATGACAATGAGGGCCAGTAAAGCTGGCCTGGTCAGTGGAAATGAGGGGAGCCCTGCCTCCAGGCGGGGTGGAGAAGTGGTAAAAGGGACTGTGAAAAGTGGATTCAGGTTTTTGGATGACTTACCCCCTGCCAAGACCCTGAGTACTGAGGGGGAGTCCAGAAGCTGAACAGTTGGACTTGGCGTGGCTGGTTGCTGGAAACCTCTGCCAGGGAGGCAGAGGGAGTCTGAGTAGGGTCCTTATCAAGGGGGTTTGTGAAAAGAAAGGAGTGCTTGGTGGAAAAAGACATTCCAGGTGGGAGGGACGTGGGTGCAGAGGAGCCCCACTCCCGCTAGGACTTGCCAGCCAGCCAGAGGATCCCTAATCTGGGATAGGACAGGCATATGAACATTGAGTGGATGTGACTTTGGCCTCTTATGCATTTGAACTGAAAAAATGAGGTTTGAGTTATGAACATTTGTTGGTTTGATGTTGAAATTTGAAGTCACTTTCTGAGACTGCTGGTCATTATTTGAGAAAAGTGGACTTTTGCATCCCCCAGGGTGAGAATACCTTTTGGTCTACCGGAGGATTGTCTTTGGCCCTGGCCTGCGTCTAGGTCATCTGAAGTATAATTTGTTTTGTGAGCCCTGATCCCAGGTAGCTGACCCACAGAGCGTAGCCAACAGCCCTGACTGAAGGGGTAAACCAGGGTTACACTTAGTCAGTCCTTTATATTTTTCTTCTTAATTCTCCTACCTCAGTTACCTCCTTAGAGTGGTTAGTTCTTCCCAGAGCAATGGCTGGGGTGTAGAAGCTTTACTTTGATTGTTGTTCTGCACCAGCTAGATTAAGTAGCACTTCTTCTCTCTTGCCTCCTTCTATTGCTCAGCAGGCAATAGCTAATAGACAGGTTCCCCGTTCCTGTGTTCCCTTGAACAGTCCAGCAGCTTTATAGGCTCTGAGGCTGGCTCCTTGGGGTCACAGACTGAGCTAGTAAAAGACCTTCAGTTTAGTAAATAAGAAAGTGATGCAGCTCAGAGGTTAAAAGTCCTTTAGTCCCTTTGCATGGATGTTAGGAGAATGGCCAGGGGCTTTGAGCAAAACCCTGGTTCCCTTGCATAGGTGTTCAATGGCTTGGGATCTGAACCAAAGACAGTACTTCCCCCCTCCCAGGCTTTGTATTTACACTGCTGAGTTTCACTCCAAAGGTGTCTCTTCCTACTGTTGTTAGTAGGCAGGGTCAGTCTTAGACAGGACTCAGGAGCAACTGGTGCGGCTGCCCAGGGCCTCGCACTCCCAGGGACCCTGTGCTGCTGACCAGAGACCTGCACGGGAACAGGGTTTGTGGCTTTTTTTCCCTATTTATGTTTTCTTCCCCTCTCCTGCGGCAGACACAACACTGATCCCTTCCCTCCCCATGAGTCCAGTGCCCCTCCCCCTTATGATCTAGCATTTACTTGTCCCCACTCTCTTCCCTCCACCCCTATGGTCCAGCACTTCTTGTCTCCTGTCTCCTCTTCGCCTTATAGCCCAGCAGGTCTGTCTCCCCTATTTTCCCCTCCTCTCCCACTGTGGATCCAGCACCTCTCTCTTCTCTCCCCTTCAAACCAGCACCTATCCCCTGCCCCCCCACCAGATTCTTGCACCTTCATGCCCCCCCTGGTCCACGAAAACCTGATTTTTCTTTGCTGGTGCTGGCAGCGGTAACAAGCATAAGATGTCTGGATCAACCTGTCCTTTCTCTACAGTGTCCTGCCCACAAACAGGAAGTTACATCAGAGGGGCGGGATGCTACAGAAGGAAGGACTGGTTGGCCCAGACAGCCTGTTCCCATTGCTGCTGCTGGCATCAGTATCAACAAAGAAATCAGGTTTTTGTGGACCGGGGGGGGGGGGGGGGCAAGGATATGAAAGAATCTGGTGGGGGGGGGGGCAGGGGACAGGTGCTGGATTGAAAGGGAGAGAAGGGAAAGGTGCTGGATCCACAGCAGGAGAAGAGAGGAAACAGAGGGTAAAACAGGGACACATCGCTGCTGAGCTATAAAGGAGAAGGGGAGACAGGACAAAAGAAGTGCTGGACCATAGGGGTGGAGGAGAAGGGCAAGAGGACAAGAAAATGCAGGATCATAAGGGAGAAGGGTGGGGAGAGGGGACAGGGAGTTGTTGGTCCATTGGGGTGGAGGGGGAGGAAGAGAGAGAATTGCAGGACCTTAGGGGTGAAGTAGAGGAGAGAGGGAATTGTTGAATCGTAGGGGTGGAGAGGAAGGAGAGGGGACAAGGAAATGCTGGACTATAGGGGTGGAGGAGAGAGAGGGGTGCCAAAAAACAAGATAAGTGATCTGCAAAATCCAATGTGGAAAACAAACTAGCAGATCAATATAATATCCAAAAAACTTTATTGAAGATACCGTATGTAAGACAAATGCCCGACACAGGCAATGTTTCGCCCAACAATAGGGCTGCGTCAGGGGCTAGTCTATACCTTCATCGAATAGAAGCAGTAATAAATAATGTATCAGGACAAGGATAAAAGGAATTTCCTTTATAAAAAACCAGCATAGACACCACAAACCAGCGTATTCTATATGACGCCCAGCAATTGATGAATGGTCTACTGTCAAAAGGCTGGGCGTCATATAGAATACGCTGGTTTGTGGTGTCTATGCTGGTTTTTTTATAAAGGAAATTCCTTTTATCCTTGTCCTGATACATTATTTATTACTGTTCCTATTCGATGAAGATATAGACTAGCCCCTGACGCAGCCCTATTGTTGAGCGAAACACGGCCTGTGTCGGGCATTTGTCTTACATACTGTATCTTCAATAAAGTTTTTTGGATATTATATTGATCTGCTAGTTTGTTTTCCACTGAGAGAGAGGGGTGGGCAGGACAGGGAGATGGGCTACAAGTGTGTGTGGAGAATGAGGGAGAGGAAATGTTGGTGTAGAAGAGTGTAGGAAGGAAGAGGAAATACATGGAATGGTGGAACCATGTGGGAGAGACATTCAGGGTTCTCAGGGGAGATGAGTGAGGAGGATAGTGAGTACAGAGGGTAGAAGTGAGTCATCAGGAGCGGGGCTAGACAGGAGCAGAGTTGGGCAAGGAGCTTGCGGGGCCCCACTGAACTGGTCTGCACAGGATCCTGCAATTGCTAAGACTGGTCCTGTTAATAGGCAGGAGTGGCACTAGTTCTCGCTTGAAACTGTCAGAATCTTCTAAATCAAAAGTTCACACAACTTACAGACCTAGAGATTACTGCCTCCATTATATATCTACTTGTCAAGGCTCAGTCTCTATGAAAGACGCTGCAGTGTATGATTAGAATAGCTCGATACCAAGAGAATCATCATCAATGAAACAGCATGCCTGACATGGTTTGACTAAAACTAACAATATTTCTTGGTTGCTATCTAAGAACCTTTTATCAAACAGCTCAACAGCCGCCTGGGAAAGGAGTGCGACAAGCTTTTTCAGAGTAAAATTCACAATTTTCTAACAGCATCTTAATGGCCTTTCCTTTTATTCCCTCTGCCTTCTGCAAACACAATCATACAGTACAAGCAGCTATTGTGGGGCTAATTCTATAAAGCACACATTAATATTTATGTGCCAACTGCACATAAATCATTAGAACAGCTATTCCCAACCCAATCCTTGGGACACATCTAGTCCCATCAGGTTTTCAGGATATCCACATTGAATATTCATGAGTTAGATTTGCATGCAATCGAGGCAGTGCATGCAAATCTATCTCCTGCATATTGTGGATATCTTGAAAAACTGATGTGTCCAGAAGACTAGATTGGGAATGACTGCATTTGAATAAATTTTTCTTTAACGGCAAAATATTCTCATGTGGGATTAACTAAACAACCATATTCGACATATCAACTTCCCACCATATTCAATGATTTACTGTGTAACTCAGCGATGTCAGTCACTATTATACGAACTTCATGAATAGCAAGATTTACACACCCACCTCTTCATCATTAACACAGATAAACTCTCCTTTTATTAGCCTTATTGACTTACAAGTGCATTCACTCTGCAGCTCCTCAGTACCTCTCCACTCTCATCTCTCCCTATATTCCTCCCCGGAAACTCCGTTCACTGGGTAAATCTCTCTTATCTGCACCCTTCCCCTTCACTGCTAACTCCAGACTCCGTTCCTTGTATCTTGCTGCACCATATGCCTGGAATAGACTTCCTGAGCCGGTACGTCAAGCTCCATCACCTTTTTGATGCTGCTTTTAACTCTTAACCCTTATTCACTTGTTCAGAACCCTTATTTTTATCATCCTCATTTTAATATTCCCTTATCTCTTGTTTGTCCTGTTTGTCTGTCCTAATTAGATTGTAAGCTCTGTTGAGCAGGGACTGTCTCTTCATGTTCAAGTGTACAGCGCTGCGTACGTCTAGTAGCGCTATAGAAATGATAAGTAGTAGTAAACTTATCAAACACTTTTTTAAATATAAATATTCTTTTTAAATATTTGTTATGTCTTCATCAAATGTATAAATAAATTATTACACATCTGAACTTATCGTTTCTCTGCTGGATCGGGGACTGAGTATCCCCATTAGAATAATGGCATATACATGCATATGTATGTACCTATGTGCATGAATGCCAAAATTCCAACCAAGTGCTACTCTATGAATATACATATCTCACGCAGAGCATATTTTATAGGGCGGACTGCATGGAGAGGCATAATTGAACGTCGCCAGCAATCTATTTTGGCGGCGGCGCAACTGCTGTCCGGAACCGTATTATCAAAAAAGATGGCCGGCCATCTTTTTTTCTGATAATACGGTTTAGCCAGGCCAAATAAGTTCACCGGGTTTCAGATCGCCGGTTTTGTTTTCAAGTGATAATGGAAAAAAATGCCGGCCATCTCAAACCCGGCGAAATCCAAGGCATTTGGTCATGGGAGGAGCCAGCATTTGTAGTGCACTGGTCCCCCTGACATGCCAGGACACCAACCGGGCACCCTAGGGGGCCCTTCTAAAATTTTTTTAAAAATACAAAAAAAGCTCCCAGGTGCATAGCTCCCTTACCTTGGGTGCTGAGCCCCCCAAATCCCCCCCCAAACCCACTCCCCACAACTCTACACCATTACCATAGCCCTTATGGGTGAAGGGGGGCACCTACATGTGGGTACAGTGGGTTTGGGGGGGGGGGTTGGAGGGCTTAACATTTACCACCACAAGTGTAACAGGTGGGGGGGGGGATGGACCTGGGTCTGCCTGCCTGAAGGGCACTGCACCCATTAAAAATTGCTCCAGGGACTTGCATACTGCTGTCAGGGAGCTGGGTATGACATTTGAGACTGGCATATAGGCTGGTAAAAAAAGGTTTTGATTTGTATTTTTTTTAGTGTGGGAGGGAGTTGGTGACCACTGGGGGAATAAGGGGAGGTCATCCCCCAATCCCTCCGGTGGTCATCTGGTCAGTTGGGGCACCTTTTTGAGGCTTGGTCGTGAAAATAAAAGGACCAAGTAAACCCAGCGAAATACTGCTTAACGCCACTTTTTTTTCCATCATCCGCGAAAGTCGGCCATCTGGTAGCCATGCCCATGCCCGCCCATGCCCCTCCTTCACTACGCCGCTGACACACCCCCTTGAACTTTTGCCGGCGAGGCAACGGGAAAGCGGCGATACTGTCAAAAAAGCCGCTTTCGATTATACCAATTTCACCACTTTTGAGAGATCACCGGCCATCTCCCGATTTATGACGGGAAATGGCCGGCGATCACTTTCGAAAATAAGCCTGATAGCCAAAGTACATAACTTATACAATACTATGTTACAGGTGTGAGCATTTACACCAGTTCTATGACCTTCTGGACACTCTCAGCCATTCAGGTTTCCAGGACATAATTAATATGCATGAGATAGATTTGCATACGGTGTAGAAAACAAGCTTACCAAAGCCTATTTCCTGTAAGAAAGAAGTCAGCCTGGAGTCTGGGGCACCAGAGACTATATAGAGATACTAGTTCTTGGAAGAACAAGACCAGATTTTAAACTTCAGTGGAAATTGAACGAGCTTGGTAGGTATGAATGAAGCATAGAGGTCATACAGGCCTATCTCTGCCCCGCATCAAATTTAAGATTCTCATCCTTGTTTTTTAAAAGGTCGCTCTCCTACTTCACCTGCTTACATTAATCTTCTCAACCTCTACATTCCTCCTCATTCCCTTTGCTCCTCCAATAGCAATCTATGCACCTTCCTTCCTCCTTCTTATTTACGTCTCACTGTTTCACGTGAAACAGCTTGCAGCTACCTCAGTCCCAAACTTTAGAGCGCCCTTCCATCTCACCTCAGAACAGAACCCTCTCTCCATAGTTTAAAGCACTCCTCAAAACTTATCTGATCTCTGAGGCCTTTGGGCTATCTCCTTCATAACTCTCTCCCCTCTACCTTCTCCCCCCCTCACCTTCTCCTCCCCCCTTTCTCTCCTCTTTGCTTTTATTTTGAAGGCCGTAAACCACATAGATGCCATTGACAATTCCCTTGCAGAATATCAAGCTTTGTTAAATAAAAAATAAATACATTTTAGAAGCTTTCTTTTGCCTGCAAAATCCCTTTTATAAAATTATTCCACTTGTTAAGTTCATAAAAGTATGTGCAATACCGAGAAGGCGTGTATTTTTATGCAACCTATGTGTAGGTAATCTTTTTGGGTGGAGCAAGAGCAGTGTTGTGATTTATGAGTGTACTTCATAAAATGAGTGTGTACATTTTGCATGCTAACATTTCCACTTGAACAGAAATATATGTTCATGGCTTCAATCTAGCTGCAATTTCTGCCAATTTACATCTGGTATTTTATAACAACACATAAGCATCCTTGTGTCTATATTTTTTTTTAAAGTCTAAAGAAGGACCTGCTCATCCTCAAAATATTGGTGACTTATTTACAAATTACATTTTAAACCTTTAACTACATTTACTCTACTGAAAATCCAAACATAATCCATCCCACTTTCTGCACAACTGTTACTTAAGTATAGTGACCCACAGGGAACTACAAAGGTATTTTTCTGTGTGTGTCTGTGTTGAAACACAAAACTCTCCGGGCATGGGAGGGTTGATTTCTGGTGCTGTAAGACAGAGGGAAATGTCCCATTTCCCCAAAGGGTAAGTTATAAAAATGGGATTCACCAAGTCCTAAGAAATTGGTGACCCAGGGAGCAGTAAGAAGAAGCCAAGGGGACTATGGTCTCAAGTTCTCCACAGGAGGAGAAGAGAGGAGCCTCTTACTATCCACCAGGAGAATGAAGCTTTCCAATGGAGTCTGTAAATGCTAGATAGAAAAGTATCCTAGAAGGCGAGGATCCCCATGTTAGATCCTGGGAATTTGTCTATGAAGAAAGGTATCAAAATGATTTTTGTATTTGAACAGTGATTTATAGACTTTTTTTGGTTATCCTGGGGTGGAAAAGAGAAGGCCCCAGAGGGAACAGTGGAAGGTTCAAGTCTCATTTCAGTCAGTAAAAAAGAAGATTGGACTTGTTGTAACTCTAACAGTGGTGAATCAATAAAGATTTGACTTTTGAACTTTAAAGATTTGTTTTCTGTACCATCCTAGAATTTTCTTTTGTGCTATTCTTCCAATTTTCATTGCTTCAGAGAATTGATTTGGAACATATATATGGACTGTGGCCAATTGTTGGAGTGGTGTGCTACTGTCAGTCCTGATCCCAGTCCCAAACGGGAACTCCATTAGGAATTAAGGTGATCTTCTTAACATCTGCCAAGAATATCCCTTACCTAATAAGAGGTTACAAAAGTAACTGCAGAAACTGCCTAATGCTATTTGCAAGACTAGCTTTTTGAATCTAAGGATTAAAAAAAATTTTGACCAAAATGTTTTGGATTAAATAAGGAAAAATAGTCATCATGTCTATTAAACCAAGGAACAGGCAACATGCCAAAATATACTCTGAACAAAATGTATCAGATGCAACTAAACCAGACAAGAAGAGGTGCTCGGATAAGATTTGACAGCTCATGCTAAGCCAGATAAAATGTGTACTGAGTGCAGAAGGAAACACTGAGTACACTGCACAGACAGTGAGAGAAACAAGATGTTCTCATGTATTCAGTTATTTGCATTTATTTAGAGTGGAGGAATAGCCTCATGGTTAAGAACAGTGAGCTAACAACTAGGGAAGCCTGGTTCAAATCCCATTGCTGCTCCTTTTGATCTTGGGCAAGTCATTAACCCTTCATGGTCTCAGGTACACACTTACATTGTAAGACCTCAAGGGACAGGGAAATATCTACTGTATCTGAATGTAACTCACCTTGAGCTACTATTGAAAAAAGTGTGAGATAAGGCCTATCCAAACCAATAGATTAATTACACAACGAACTACAGAAGATGTGCCACACTGGGTCAGACCAAAGGTCCATCAAAACCAGTATCCTGTTTCCAACCATGGCCAGCCAAGCCTACAAGCCCCTGGTAGAATCCAAAAGAGTATACTCATTCCTTACTGCTCACACTATAGGTGTCAGTTCTGAGGGTCAGAGGCATAGCCAGGTTTTGACATCGGGGGAGCAAACTTTTGTAAAATAGGCACCAGTACAAGGCTGAATGGCCAGGAGAGAGGGGGGGGGGGGGTTAAAATCCGTGTAGGCATATGCAGTCAGTGACTCAGCTGTTTGGGGAGGCTAAGGTGGGCTGGGTCAGGGCTAGTTAAAATCCTTAGGGTGGAAGTAACACCAATGTCAGCAGTCAAGGGACAGTTGGGGCACTTTTGAACTCCCCACTGAAGGACCCCTGCACTGTGTCTCTGGTGCATACACACCAGCTATTTCCCCCTAGTATCTCTATTACTGATGGTATTATGCACACTCAGATGCGCCGACTCTGTGGGTGCTCGAGCACCCCCAATATTTCACCAGCCGGAACCAGAAGTTCCCTTCGCCAGCCCGACCTGCCTCCAGATCTTTGTACAAAAATAACATTACAGTAAAATTAAACAAAATCATGAAAGTTATCACATACTTCATATCATATATTCAAACCGATATTATGATGGAACCTTCAGGAGAAAATGAACAGAAAAACAACAAAAGACCTATCCATATCAGATACATCTGCAGAAATTCCTAGATAGCCCTAAAAACCAACCTGATAACACATTGACCAATTAAGAAGTTATACTGCCTTCATTGAAAGAAAATTCTCTAAGTGACTAGGGTCACGAAAAATAAAGGAATTATTTTCATATTTAACCAGGCACTTACAAGGGAATTTAAGGAAGCAGGTACACCCAAAAGCTAAAACCTTAGGCTTGAGCTGAAGAAAAGCCCTTTGCCACAGCTGGGTAGACCTGGCCACATCAGGAAATATAGAAATGACCACAAAAGGAAATGACTTTTTAGGAAACAAATATTTAAGAATAGCCATGTTTTGTTCAGGTAAAGCTAAGGTAATTAACAAAGTAGCCCTTTTTGAAATATTATCTTGAGAAGATTCCAAAAAATTAGACAGATCCAAACTATCCAGAGAAACTAAATTATCCACCCCCATTCAGTATTTTGGGATCTCACCAGAGTCCTCACCCCTAAAATTTCAAAATTAAGTCGTAAAACATCTTTAACATACTTTTTAAATAATTCAAGGGGAGAAAGAAAATGGGTGATAGAAAAGTTCAACCATCTCAAATTACATGACCTAACTCTATTTTCCAAAATCTCCATTTGTAAATTAATCATAAAACTCTCTTTAGATGCTGCAGCTAAGGCAGAATGGAATTGAACAGTCTGAGAGTTGAGCATTTGTATACCCTTCTCTAATTTGGCAAACTTCAAATCTTGATCCATAAATTTAGAAGTAGTTTCCTCAGTAAACTTGTTAACATAGTAACATAGTAGATGACGGCAGAAAAAGACCTGCATGGTCCAGCCAGTCTGCTCAACAAGATAAACTCATATGTGCTACTTTTTGTGTATACCTTACCTTGATTTGTACCTGTCCTTTTCAGGGCACAGACCGTATAAGTCTGCCCAGCACTATCCCCACCTCCCAAAATTTTATCTAAAGATAAGTGTAAACATTTTTGAGAACTGTTTTAAATAAGCTATTATATATATGTACAGTATCAAGACCGATGATGAGATAGCACCTAAAGCTTAGAGCAATGAAATATTGGAGCTCGAAGCTGTGCTTGAGTAAAGGTTCATCTTAGAATCCTGAGTGGATGCAGTTACCATTTACTTCCAAATGAAGCTGCCTGGTATATAACATTATTGCCTACAAATACTGGTATTGTTTTAGGGTCCTGTTTACTAAGCCGTACTAGAGGCGAGTTGGTATTTTTAGTGCGCGCTAACCGTGTAGATGCCCATAATATTCCTATGGGTGTCTACACGGTTAGTGCACTAGCGCACCTTAGTAAACAAGGCACTTAGTGTTTAATATTGCATTTATCACGTTAGCAGTTTGATTTATATGTCAACTCATTTTTCCATGCTGTCTTAAATGCTTAATGTGTTAAACACCTCATGCAGTTTAGTAAATAGGCCCCTTAATGTACTATGTTATACATTTTATCAAAAGCACATTAAAATATCTGTCTAACTCAAGACTACCTCTACTTCAGGAAGCAGGTGAAAGCCTGGCTCTTCTCCCAAGTCTTTAATAAATGTGGTGACTGACTATCTGTCCACTCCATACCAAGACTAGCTTGTTGCATACCCTGTAACTTAGACCAGTTCCTCATATCTTGTTTAACTGTACAAATATTTTGCTTTGGGTTTAGCCACCCATCTATTTATCCCAATTGACTCTGTACTACCCCATCTTGTCCCCATCTGTATATCTGCACTTGGCCCCTCAACTACATAGAAAAGCATTAGCATCATATGTATGCTATTTGAATGTTTTATTGTGTTGCTCATTCGGTGTTTCATTGGTTATCTATGTTTGAATATTCTATCATGATATTGTTTGTGCTGTACTGACATCATATTTCCAAGTTTAACTCATTAATTGTACTTATGTTTATATTTGGTCATTTTACTACTATGTTAAGAAAACTGTACGTTTTATGTTAAAATGGACCTGTTGTACACTGCCTTGGGTGAATCTGTTCATAAAGGCAGTTAATAAATCCCAATAAATAAATTATCTGCCGCAACAGCATGACCACTGTACCAGCACAAATATTAGCACAAAATAGTATAGCATCTATCTTGTCATTAAATCACCTGTTATTAACTGACTTAAATCTAAAGAGCTGAGTAGAAAGGGGGATTTCAATCAGTGTACCCAACCAGGACATCAAGATTAGAAAACCCCTCCCAGCAGCATCACCAACTACCTCTCCCCTAGTCCATCTAAACCTCCCTTTGAACTTGACAAGCTCCACCCACCTCCCCTATTGTATATCAAATTCCCCTGCATCACTACAACCCCCCTCCTATAATCAAGTACAGCACTTTACCCAAAAAAAGCATCTAACCAACCCTCTCTCTTCCTCTTGTGAACAGAGACTCTCTTACCACTTCCCCCACTGCTGCAGGATGAATTTTCACAATTCAAGTTATCTCCTTCTGCCGGCACTGCTACTAAACAGACACTATCACCAGGGGAATATCAACCTTATCATGTGACCTCATTGACTGCCCCAGTGTTCCATCTTCCAATTAATAAACTAACTTCTAATACAGCTGTTTCGGGTTGAATGTAGCTGTCATATTCCGCACCATCATTTACTCAATTTGACTCTCCAATATCAAATTATATCTAAGTGACCAGAGATGCTCTCCTGCATCACTTAATTCCAATTCCATAGCAGCATTTAATGTTATAAAAATGAAGATATTAATTTAATTGCACTTAGAAGTCCATAAATTAGTGGCTTAAATAAAGGTTTTTGCATGATGATCACTCAACCCACATACATTGCATGAACATTCTTATTTATATATTAATTTTGGACAAGTAGAATAATTGCTCTGGCCTGGCTTTGCAGATACGCATTTCCTAGATAAACAAAAGATGATTATGGTGATTGCATTAGGATCTATTTTTGGTCTACTGAATCTTAACTCAGCTGTTTTGTTTATTTTAATGTATGTCGGTTAGTCTAATTTCCCATAAATGGACAGGGTGAAAATATTTATAGTTTTGCCTGCTATTTACTGTTAGCAAAAATAAATAAAGTTTGCTGTCACAGAAAGAGAGGCCATAGATTAAAAGCTGGAGAGCACTCACAAATATATTTAGGGGCCCTTTTACAAAGCGGTAGCACAGGTACCGCTGCTTTGTCGCACGCCACACGGGAGCGTGGCCATTTCTGGACGTGCGGGAAATTATGTATTTTTTCCGCCAGGGGCTTACCCGGCAGTAATTGGGCAGTGCCCAGTTACTGCCTGCCGGGTTAGTGCAGGAGCCCCTACCACTTCCTAAATAGAAGGCAGTAAGGACTTCCCCCCCAGGAAACGGCCACACAGCAAGTATATATTTACCGCACAGCCATTTCCTTTTTTTCATAAAACTCCCATTGCGGTAAAAGAGGCATGCCTCCGTGCGCGGCAAATCTACATGCCAAGGACACCATAGGGCCCCTTTTACCGCAGAGTAGTAAAAGGGACCCTTTGTGAACTTAAGTTAAATAATGTTACTAGAAATGAGAAACACAGGTCCTAATTACATAACAAACATGGGAGTCTTTCATTAAAGAGAGTTAATTTTTTGCATGTGTAAGTGCAAAGGCTGTGCGCTAATTGTTGGGGGAGAGTGCCCTAATGTACCTTCTGGAATTTATACATGGACATGTGTATTAGTATGCATAGAACCTGACTGCAATTAGCATGGCTGCATGGCATGCAAAACCAGGCTAACTGCACAAATGAAAGCATGCTTTAATTACCGTGAGCTCACTGCATTATACAGTCCAGACCCGTTCTTTGCCCACTATCCACCTAGTTTCTGTCCCCTAATATAATATGCCATTAATGCGCAAATTAGCATATACAAACCATCATTCCACTGGGGTAGTTGATACCGTGCTGTTGAGATACTGTTTAACAAGTCTTCATTTGCATGTTAATGGCTTAATGCACTTTAGTAAAAGACCCCTATAATCAACTCAGAGAGTCTGAGGCATTTGAAGACCAGAAACTCACAAGTAGAATCTAGGAATCTGTTGGCAAGGCCAACTAGTCAACTTTCTAAACAAGAGTTAACCTAGACCACAGACTACAGGAGAATTGTTTTCATGCACAAAGCAACAAATGAGTCAAAAGACTTCCCAAGAAAAAGTGTTAGTAGAAATGGACATTACCTTCATTCAAGACACAACACAACATCAGAAAAAACACATAGCACTTATCACAGCAGCCGTGGTTGGATAAATGGCCTACAGAACGCATTTCATTCCAACCCTATCCAGCAACTGCTTTGTATAGAAGAAAGCTCCAGCAGTGACAAATCTTTGACTTACAAAACAAAGTCAGGTCTGTACATAGGCATCTAACAGCAGGACATTTCTCACACTGACAATGAGCTCATATGGAGTTCTGCCTTTCTACGTTCGTTTTATTCAACTTTAATGCTACAATCTAGACATGGCCCTTTAGATGTACACCACTGCACTTTTTAGTGTGTAATTTAATCAACGGAGATTCCAATATCATCTTCATTTTGCTATAACTTCGCTATAACTCTGTTTTCAAAGGGTTTACTATATACCCAAGTGCATAAGCATATTCAAAATTTCACTTCACTTCTAAATTTAGGAGAGCCAGAGTGGCAACAGGGGCAAATGTAAAACAAAGGCAGAAAACTTAGGATTTTCAATAATTTTAGTATTCTTATTATTACAGAATAGGTGGCAGTAAGGGCTCCTGTGGTAATGGCCATGCACTAATTGAGAAATTAGTGCGTGGCTGTTGCAGAAAAATATACAGATGTGGCCAAAAAGAGGGGATAAATTTAAGAACCTAAAAGGCCCTTTTACTAAAATATGCTACACTCTAAGCTTAACGCATAGTACCACAGGATTTTACAGCGCAGTAATCCAAAATTAATGCTACACATTTGGTGAATTTAAAAAAATATATTTTAGTGACAGTCGTTAGCATGTGGCACCTGCTTAGAGCTAACCTGGGAGTACTTGCCGTCTCCTATTTAGGAAGAGCTAAGTGCTCCTGTGTTAACTCAATTTTAGCTACTTAGCTCACGTTAAATACAACATATTAACTGGCCAATACTTCCATGTCTACATTCTGCCTGCCCCCCTCCCCCCAAAAATATATTTTTAAAATCTATAACGTGTGGGTAGTGTGCGCAACCAGGCAAAATACTGTTAAACACTTTAACATGTTTCTGTGGTAGCCTATTTGCATGGATTAATTCCCTTTAGTAAATGGTCTCCTAACTTTGGGGCCCTTTTACTAGGACGCGTAGATGCCTACGTGCATACAACATGCGTCAAATTAGAACAGCGCCCGGGTACCGGGTGCCCCAGGCGGTAATTCCATTTTTGACACGCAGCCAAAACATGTGGTAGAAAATATTTTCTATTTTCTACTATGTGGTGCTTACACAGTGGTAATCGGCAGTTTATGCGGCTGGCCACTTACCGCCAAGTCCATGGGTGGCGATAAGGTCTTGGGCCAACGTGCACTGGTTTTAATTTTGTCACACGTCCATTTTCGGCCACAAAAAAAAAAAAAAGAAAAAGCCCTTTTTCCAGGCGAGCTGAAAAATTGAACTGTGTACGTCTAAAACACACACCTACACCAGCGCAGGCCACATTTATGCGCACCTTAGTAAAAGGGCCCTTTAGGGACCCTTTTACTAAGCTGTGCTAAAAAGTGTCCGGGTCTGCTGTTAGCATGTGGATTTCCCGCGTGCTACGGACACTTTTAACGCAGCGGTAAAATGGCCACATCTGTATATTTTTCTGTAATGGAGATGCACTAATTTCTCAATTAGTGCATGGCTATTATTGCAGGAGCCCTTACCGCCACCTACTCTGTAATAATAATAATAATAAAATGTATTTATAACCCGCATTATCATAAAAATTCTAAGCTAGGAACAAGTCACATACATAATAAAAAAGATAATATAAAAAACAGTTTAGCACCATTTCTCATTACTAGTTACCTACATTGAAAACTTAGGATCCTAAATTTCGCTAGAAACAAGAGAAATTTTTAAAAACCTAAAGGGCCCTTTTACTAACATATTTTTCAATTTCAATTATTACCATTTATATACCTCCCCAGAGAGTAGAATACGCTAGAACCTGGGCTTAACGCATAGTAACACTGGGTTTTACACTGTACTATGGAAACTTTTTACCAAGCCGCGCTAAAAAGTGTCTGGCGCTGATGTCAGCGTGTGGGTTTTCCGCATGCTGCAGCCACTTTTACCATGGCAGCAAAATGGCCGCCGTGCCATATTTTCTTCTTATGACCATGCACTAATTTCCCCAATAGTGCATGGCAGTTACCGCAGGAGCCCTTACCGCCACCTATTTAGGAGGCAGTAAAGGCTCTCAAGTGCGGTAATGTGCCTGTGCTACCCAATTAGCGCAGGGCATGCCTACTCTCCGCTCACTGACACACATCCCGCGCTAAAAAATAAAACCTTTTTAGTGCGGGATTAGCGCGCACTGATCACCACACTACAGCAGGACCTCTCAGCGCATCCTACGACACTGCATTTTGGCGCACAGTAGGCATGTGCTAGTGCCTACCGTGGCTTAGTAAAATGGCCCCATAGGTACTTAAATTTAGAAGCTCAGCATTGTTTGAGTATTGGTCCCAAAATAGTCTAAATATTCCTGCCTCCTGACCAAGGGCGTAGCCAGAAATTACGGTGGAAGGGGGCCAGAGCCCGAGGTTGGGGGCACATTTTGAGTGCCGCTCCAACGCCATGCCTCATGTCCTTGCTCCCCCTCACCTTGCCAACAAATACCTTTGCTGGCGGGGGTCTCCAACTCCTGCCAGCCGAAGCCTTCTTCAGCGCCAGTCTCCGGCGCAGCCGCGTTCGCTGCCCTGCTCTTCTTTCTTCTTGCTCCTCCTGTCCTGTGCACGCTGACGCTCCATCTCAGTTTCACGAAAAGGAGCATCAGCATGCACAGGAGGAAGAAGAAGAAAGAAGAGCAAGACAGCGAACGCAGCTGCGCCGGAGACCGGCGCTGAAGAAGGCTTCGGCTGGCGGGGGTTGGGGACCCCCACCAGCCAAACCAGGGGCCCGGATGAAATTTGCAGGGGCCCAGGCCCCCGTGGCCCCCCATAGCTACACCCCTGATCCTGACTGATAGTCAAAGCCTTACAATATGTGTAACTAAAACAGAGGCTATAGCTCTTCATCAGCTTCGTTTCACTTCCAGGGCATTGGTGGAGGTGACAGCATAAGAAGTGGCCCACCAGGACCCCATGATGGTGAAGACAGCAGTATTCTATAGATCCTGGCAGTGGAAAGGAAGTCTGCTAGTCTCAGAAACGGAAGACGCAGAAGCAGCACCACCAGCATTAATCACACGTCTTTTTTTCAATATTGGCCCAAATATGAAAGGGTTGTTATTATTCAAGGCCATGAGAGGGTGAAAAAAGTCATATATACAAGGGTTTCCTTATCCCTATTTCTTGGCTTGCAGACTACTCTTCATCCTCAAGAAGGCGGCAACAAACGCAAAGAAATAACAAATTTCCAATCTGTGGCAGAAAGACAAGTAAAACAATACTACATCCATCCACAGCTAGATCAATAGAATTTAAAACAGAACTTACCGCCATAGGGAGCTTTCCAGCACTTTTCCCGTATCAGCATGGTAATACTTTGTAAGTATCAGAATTACCTAAAAATTTAAGGAAAATTTAATTTTTCAATAAATATAAGATCCAAGAAGTGGTTTCCTGATCTAAAACACATTAATTGCTATCACACCAGCTCATCAACTGTTGCCACAGCCAGTCAGGTTTTCAGGATATCCACAATGAAAATTCATGAGAGATCTGCATGCAGTGGACGTAGTGCAGGCAAATATCTCTCATGAATATTCATTGTGGATATCCTGAAAACCTGACTGGTTGGGGTGTCTCCAGGACCAGGTTTGAGAACCGCTGCATTAAGGGGCCCTTATGTGAAAGGGTTGCCATCCGGCAACGGCAGTAGTTCCGCCTCAAGAACCATGGAAGGCGCACTGGAAAATATTTGGTATTTTTACCGTAGTGCTAACCCAGTGGCAATCAGGCAGTACCATGCGCTGCGAGGTTACTGTCGGGTTACCCTGCGAGCCCTTATCACCACCTCAGTGGGTGGTGGTGAGCGTTCCCTGCCGCATGGCTATGCAGTAAGATTAATCTTACCAAATGGCCATTTTATTTTTAGAGGCATTTTACCTGCTGCAGTGAAAAGGGCCCTGGCACGTGGGAAAAACGGAGCCACTGATACCAGAGGGCCCTTTTGACCGCAGCTTGGTAAAAGGACCCCTAAGTGCTTTCTGCAATGAAGCGGAGAATAGGGGGACATGGACAGAAAATGGGCATGGATAGCATACAACAGTTGGGCACATAATTCTTGAAACACCCATGATCTACCCGTGTCCCTCCCATGGCCACACACCCCTTTTCATCTGCACACTAGAATTTACGCATGCATTTTAATAGAATACATCTAGCAAGATGTGCGTGTAACTTCTGATGGTTGCAAATTAGCGCCTAATTATTAGCACCCAATTAGATGCTAATTGCTTCGTTATTCAATTAAATTGCACATGCAATTTTGAACACCACATATAGAATCTTGGGGACTAAGGGTCCTTTTACCAAGCTGCGGGAAAAAGGGCCCTACGCTAGTGGCAGGGGCCGTTTTTTCCACAGTCAGTAAAAGCCCCCCAAACAATGGCTACGCAGTGAGAGAACTTTTACTGCCACCCATTGAGGTGGAAATAAGGGATCCTGCGCTAACCCGACAGTAACTGGACATCGCTGCCCGATTACTGCCGGATTATCACTGTGCAAGCCATTTCCGGGGGTTTCTTTTTCCCCTGGAAATGGCGCACGGTCAGGGTGGGACTACTGGAAAAGCAATCGGGAGAGCGAGCAGGAAGCCCGTGTTGGGCTTACCACCGGTCTGTAAAAGAGCCCCCTAAGTGCAAAAACTTAACACGCTTTAGTAAAAGACCCCCTTAGGTTGCTATAGTTGGCAGAAAATAGGAGTCAAATTTAGACATCTAGCTTAGAAACGTAAATTTAGGAGCTCAGCTCTTCTTTGAATATTGGGCCCATTATTATTTTAAAACTATTAATTGCACGTTCTCAGAGTGTTGTAGGTAAAGAACAACATATTAACACAATACAAAGAATGTTCTGGAATGTTTGTCTGTTTATAGTTTAATATTGCTTTCTGGTTTCTGTTCCATGGTTGTATATGTGCTTTTATGTAGATACAATGATCTAGCCAACCTAGTTTTTCTAATATTGAACTGAGAACCTAAACTCATTGCAGTCTAATTCTCTAAAGAACATAAAAATCAAGACAAATTCTAGCCAATTTAAAGCCAGCCCAGTGTCATCTAATTTTAGCACTAAGAGCTAACTGTGTGACATATGAAGCCTTAAATAGTAGCAGGTGAATCAGTTAAATAGGTTGGATATGATAGATGCAAGTATCTAGAAAGACTCAAAAGAGTAAAAAGGATCAACCTAATATATTGTAATGATTCTATGTTAAATTTATGTTATTTAAATCGGTTGGTTCAAGGCTATGAGGTCAACCAGGAAAGACTGTATTTAAGAAATCTGTGAGTTATCCTCGTGTAGAGCCAATTCTATGAGGGGGGCCTATGCGGCACCAATACTATAAAGGAAAGTAGGTGTCTATTGTCAGCATTACCTTATATGGTTCAGAGTCTAACCTGAGAGTTAGCCTAAGGATCCAGGGCCTACCCAGAGGCCTCTAGGAGATAATTCAAGCGGCTCTGACTCCCCCCCACCCCTAGTATTTAATTTAGCATGGCAGTAAAATGGCTGCCTTATCAAATTTTCTTGTTATGGCCATGTACTAATTTCCCCATTAGTGAATGGCCATTACCGCAGGAGCCCTTACTGCCACCTATTTAGGAGGCAGTAAGTGCTCCCACATGCGGTAATTTGCCCGTGCTAACCGATTAGTGCAGGCACGCCTGTAGGTGCTAAGGGTTCTCATGCTAACCAGGCAGCTTGCAGCAATGTGCTCACGCTACCTGATTAGCACTGGGAATGCCTACTCTCCGCTCACTGACACATATCCCACACTAAAAAGTAAAAACTTTTTAGTGTGGGATTAACACGCACTGATCCCTGGTGATGTCAGTATAGGTAGACAGACAGGATGTCGCCTATCCTTTTGGGCTTAGTTTACATACTCAGGAAGAACAATAGAAGCCAGACAACTGGTTTCCATGAACTGGGCCTTCAAAGGAATTCACATCTCTGGCTATCAGGAGATATCAGAATCAAACAAATCAAATTATACACAGGAAGGTACTGGTAAAGAGAATCCAGGTATTTAAACCCAAAGAGGGACAGGAGTGATACAGACATTCAAACACAGGGCACACATACACTCAGATACCTCCCCCCCCCCACACACACACCGTCAGATATCACCACATTCAGACACTGGATACACACACACACACCCCTCCTCAGCCCCAACAGAAGGACAGACACACAGTCCCTCACACACACAGAATCAGAGGGGCAGGCAGAGAGATACACAGAAGCAGCATTGCAATACCTTTCTGCCCTAAGGGATCTTTTTACTAAGCTGTGGTAAAAAGGGCCCTTTTACCGACGGGGGCCGTTTTTACCGAGCACTGACGCCCTTTTTACCACAGTGGGTAAAAAGGCCAAAAAAAGACATGGCCTTGCAGTAAGATTTCTCATACCGCGTGGCCATGCAGGGAGGAGCACTTACCGCCACCTAACCCGATGGTAACCGGGTAGCGTGCAGTGTTGCCCGATTACAGCTAGATAACCCCGTGCATAAATATTTTTTTAATAAATGCCGTGCACAGGGGGCGGAACTGCCCACATTGGTCCAGCGTTAGCTCCAGATTGGCATGCGATAAGCCTGCAGTAGGCTTACCGTTGCTTAGTAAAAGGGTCCCGAAGTGCTGTAAGCCTATTTCTATATAAAATACCTTTTTCCAAGCCACACCTGTGTGTTGTTTTATTGTGAAACAATTGGGAAGCGGACCTGGGACCAAAGAAAGGAACCCAGAACAAGACAAAATCCAAAGCTGACATCTGACGACCATAGCCGACATCTACTTTCCATTATAGAATACTAGTGCAATATATAAAATATCCACCTATATTTTAGGCGCAAGCACTTATGCTGGTCACAGACCTAGTGTCGATCCTTACACCCAAATTGCCAAAACACAAAATTGCCAAAACATACGTGTAAACTATAGTGTCTATAATTTATGCATGCAACTGTGTGTCCTGCCCACACTGGACTAAATTCTAAGGGGCCCTTTTTCAAAGGCACGCCAAAAAGTGGCATGCGGTAGTGTGAGCGTGTGTATTGGATGCATGCTGTACCATTTCTCCACTGCATATGGAAAAAAAGGGTGGGGTTTTGTGGCCGGGAAATGGACATGCAGCAAAATTAAACCCACTGACTTAGCGATAAGAGCAGACGTGTTACCCGCGTGGTAACAGTCCAGTGCGCTCCAACTGTCGATTAGTGCTGGGAATGGCCCCACTGTAGAAAATAGAAAATGATTTTCTACCACGGGTTTTCGGCACGTGCCAAACTCTGACTTACCACCAGACGCACTCGATAGCTGGGTGGTAATGCCAATTTGACGTATGCTGCATGCGCATAGGCCCTTATGCACCTTTATAAAAGGGCCACTAAACTAATGCCGAAAAATCAGCACCAGCAAAAAAAAGCGCTATTCTATAAATGGCGCTCAAATTTAAGCACCATTTATAGAATAGCACTGTGCGCCAGGAACCACGAAAATATTTAAGTGCAACCATTTACAACAATGAAACCTTGGTGTAAATCTTTGCGCCTAAATTAGACGCTGATCCCCCTTGTATAAAATGCCCTGATCTGTCCCTGACTCTCCTATTGCCGTACCCCCTTTTTTGATCCTCACATACATTTACACATGTAGATTTTAATTAATGCCAATTAGCACCAATTGTTAGGGCCCAGTTATCAGTGCTAATCGGCTCATTATTCAATTAAATTGTGTGTGACAAATTGGGTGCAATTTAAAGCACCATTTATCGAATTTGTGGGACTCTGTCCAAATGCACCCTAGGTGTACACCCATCGTCCAACTAATAAATAAATAAATATGTGCTATTTCAGTAAGGCGCCTCTTTATAAAACAACATATAGATGGAATTTTGGAATTTATGTGCACACATATCCACAAATATGCCAGTATTCTAATTGATTGACCAAAAATGGGCTTCAAAATACAATATATGCTGAATTTGTACAAAATAAATTCCCTTCAGATATTCAATAAATCTTACAGATATCAACAAAATCCAGCCAAAAGATAAAGATAAATGTGTTGGACAATGAACTTTGGCAGTACCGCACTGCGCCCAGACTCTTGCGCAGAGACTTACATACTCAGATCGTCATTGGTTCAATGGCCACCAGCTTCCCATATTGTTGTTTTGATATCCACACTCCTAAATTTAATCCAATAACTAACTTGTTTATTTTACTTAATACTCATCTCAAAATATGAGCTCATCAGTCAGCCTGGCAACATGTCGGCAGGCTGACTGACGATATCTGTTAGGGGTCTTCCTTGAAAAGCTTTTAGCGAAACATGTGCCATGTCGACAAAGAGTGCCCCTAAACTGACTAGACCAAGAGCTCTCATTTTAAGAGGAGTATTAAGTAAAATAAATAAAAAAGTTAGTTACCGGATTAAATTTAGGAGTTTTGATGTTAAAACAACAATATAGGAAGGTGATGGCCATTGAACCGATGACAATCTGAGTATGTAAGCCTCTGCATGAGAATCTGTGGACACAGTATGGTACTGCCAAGGTTCATTGTTATCTTTATCTTTTGGCTAGATTTTGTTGATATCTATATCATTTATTGGATATCTGATGGGAAATTATTCTAGCCGTTTACATGTGTACGTGGTTGGACAAATGGTAGCACCTTCTTTACGGAATTACCTTGCTAAAGTCTTAGTATAAACACAATCACTGATTATAACTTCTCACTTCAGTCACATTTCCTCCCTATTATTGCTGGTCCACGTTAGCCCTTCACATGACTGTTTCCATGGCAACATTAGAAGTAAAACTAAAAACCGCTGTTTCCTCATCCAGCTACTGTCTTGGTTAATTTGGGGTTGTGACATCAGTCTCTGTGTAGTTTTATTTAACTGTTGCCATCTAAATTTAACCACCAATGCTACTCTTGGCAAACATATTCCTCACACATTAAATATACAACTAGTGTGATCATTTTGCTACTAAACAGCTCTCATTTAATTTCCAGACAAATTAGAAATACATTCCATTTTCAGTTTCAACCACTTGAAAGGACTGTGTAGCAAACGAAGGCAAATCTTTGGTCAATGGTACACATAGAAAGAAAGAATGTCTCAAAGGATAAATACACTTCTCAATGAAACTACAAATGCACCTGCGAAGGAACATAGTAATTAGAAACTGTGTGTGTGTTTTTTTTTAAATGATAGCACACTAATTAGGTTTTTGTTTTATTGTGATTAGTTACTGTAAAGTGTATTATACCCTATGATAAGCTTAAGCACTCAGCAATCACAAGCACATATTTCCTGGTTTTCATTGTTGTCATTGGATTTAATGGTTTTATTGTTAATCACTGAGGGGCCCTTTTACTAAGCTGAGGTAAAAGAAGCCCTACGCTAGTGGTGGAGGGCCATTTTTGCCATGCACGGAACCCTTTTTACCACAGCGGGTAAAAAGGTCAAAAAAAGAAATGGCCATGAGGTAAGATTTCACTTACTGAAGTGGTGGTATGGGCTCCCACGCTAACCTGGCGGTAATTGCTGTGGTAAGAAATAGGGACCTATTTCCCCTAGTGCCAGAATTGGCACGCTCTGGGGTTGGAACTACCACCGGTGCCCACATTGGGACCGTGGTAGCTCTGGATTGGCGCATGGTAAGCCCGCAGTGGGCTCACAGCTGCTTTGTAATAGGGCCTCTTGAATGACTTGATTCAAAACAGCTGTATATAAGCGTGAATGCATAAGTGTATGTATTTTTCTATTTTATTGCCATGATGTATGATGCATCAATCAATCCACAATGCCCAGCAGTCTTCAATACAAAATCAAGAAATTAGCAAATGAGATAAAATCTTAAAAAAAAAAATCTTTATCCTAACATTAAAAGTCAGGCATTTTCAATTATTCAAATGTGCCTCATGTAAACATCTTACTTGATACACCACAATGTACAAATGTTTATACGATCTTCCCATTATATGGTTTGACAAGATAACTATATAGTATTTTTTTAAGCAATAAACAATGTTAAGCATTTTCTTCTCTCTTTTTACTCCTGTCACTTCAGTTCTGTTTTGCTAGAATTTATTCCTTCTTTTCAGGATTTTTGAGGGTAGCCAAATGGAAGAAAGTGTGATGAATTTAGATCAATACTGCTTTAACGGTAACCCTGGAATAAAGTCTGTGGGCCCTTTCACTAAAGTGAGTTAACCCTTTAGTGTCCAATGTTCCTGTAATAAGCCATATGGGAACAGATTGATGGAAACATTGGACACTAAAGGGTTAAGCAGTTAATGCAGGAATTTACACACACACTGTTGGTGCATGCCTATGCTAACAGTTAACAAAGCAGGTTGTTACTTAGGGCTAGATTCTCTATATGGCAGCAAAACAATCAGTGCTGAAAAAAAGCACCATTCTATAAGCCATGCTTAAAGTTAGGAGCGGTTTACAGAACTGCATGGGAAAATACTGGGCACATGCCCAGTAATTAATGAGAAAGTTTTGCAGTTACTACACATTAATTTTGGTCAGCGGGTAAAAAAACGCTGAAAATAGCCATGGCCATGCAGTAAGATTGCTCTTACCATGTGACCATGTCGGGGAGGAGCACTTACTGCCATCCATTGAGGTGGTGGTAAGAGCTCCCACACTAACCCGGCAGTAACCGGATAGCATGTGGTGCTGCCTGATTACCACCAGGTTAGTGCCATGCCAAAAAGTACAGGCCAATTTTCCCTAGCAGGGGAAATGGCGCACCCTGGGACTGGAACTACCGCTGATGCCTACGTTGGGGAAGTGGTAGCTCCAGATTAGCATGCGGTAAATCCACGTTGGGATTACCACCACTTTGTAAAAGGGCCCCTTAGATTTTGTTAACTGTCTCTCTGTTCACTCTCTATCATTCTGGGTGGATGGACATTCTGAAAACCAAAATTCAGACAACGTGGAGGGCATTTTTGTGAAGGGTCACCTATTCTACTGTATAAAGGAAAATATAAGCCTACTTTCCTTGATAGAATACTAGTGTAACCAGGTATATACACATTTAATTTAATTTTAAAGTTTATAAACTCACACTATCTACAAATTCTAAGCAGGGTATACAAAAAATCCAGACGCAATAAAATGTAAACAGAACTAACACCACAATACAAACTAGGTCATCATTATATAACATTTCGGCTTGCTGCAAAAGTCCTTTACCATCACTTACTGGATATCATCATAGGTTATTCAAAGAAAAATGTTTTTTGAGATTTCTTGAAAGCCTCTAGACCTTTGATTAATCTCAAATTACAAGGTAAATTGTTCCATAACTTTGGGTCAGCAATGCGGATAGGAAAGAGCACTTACCGCAGACCTAATATAAGTGATCAAGCCTATATGTCAGAGAAACGCATGTAATTTACAGAATTCTACTACTACTACTACTTATCATTTCTATAGCTCTACAAGGCATACGCATTCTAAGGGCCTATTTTACGAAACAGCAGTAAAAAGTGGCCTTTGCGTGTCCTTACACAGGTCATTCCCATGCACTAAGGCCATTTTTATCGCTGGGGTAAAACGGCTGATTTTTCTATTTTTCATAATAATTTTCCCATTTGCATGTGGCCATTAGCCCATGAGCCCCACCACCACCACCCATTATGTAAGTGGTAATGTCTCACGCACTAAGTACATGCTAATCATTTAGTGTGTGGCTGTGCTAAGTAGCATAGAACAGGCCCACTGTCTGCCCTCAGACCCACCCAGTGCTAAAAAATACATTTTTTTTTTTTTAGTGCATGGGTAGTGCACGCTGATCCCAAAATTACCGTGGGACATCTGAATGCACCCTACAGTAAGGCATTTGTTATTGCAGCAAACACGCCTTAGTGCTTCCTGCAACTTTGTAAATGGGCCCCTATAAGTTATGGACTAGATTCTATTTATCGCGCCTCAATTTCCACTTGGAAATCAAAGCGTATTCAATAAAGTGTGCTTTAATTTAGGTCTACATTATAGAATAAGCTGAGTGCTGCTCCATGTGACTAAATTTAGCTGCGGTCAATTGTGCCAAGGTTTTTGGTATAAATCCCGATGCCTAAATTAGGCATGGACCGGGGTATTCTATAACAATGTGCATAGATTTTAGAAATGCCCACGACCTGCCCATTCCACTCCCATAACCATACTCACCTTTCAACTATGTGAGTTAGAATTTACACACACCACATTATAGAATACACTTAGCAAGTAGTGCACATAAATTCTAATTAATTCCAATTAGTGCTGATAATTGCTTTTTTTAACATCCAATTATCAGCGCTGATTAGCTTAACTAATTAATTTATACGCATTGTTATGGCATATGAATCGATTTCTGCACAGAAATCAAGGCGCAATATTTAGAATCCTGGGGTATATGCATAACTGTGCACCCTGCCCACGCTCCACCCAGACTCCGCCCATGTGACCAGCCATCTGCAAAATACGCGGAGCTAAATTATAGCTATTTACATGCATTTGTGTTCATGTACGTGTTACAATGACTAGATTACTGGCATTTATGTGCATATCTGTAGCCTAACTTTGGACGGCTCCTTATGGAATTACCTCCTTACGAGTTAATTTTACATAAGCAGGTTGGCTCAGAGCTTCCAGGTCTCTCAGCTGAGTGGAAGCACGGCCAAAAAAGACATTTTTTATTATTGCGGAGGTGAATGATGGCGAAAACGGATGGTTTTTTTCGATGGCCGGCGTCAACTGCACTTTTGTTTTTATTATTGCGGCAGGGGGGTGAGCAACACCGCGTCTTCGCGTATTTGGCATGCGCAGAGCAGCCAGTGTAACGCTTTGCTGCTCTGTTTTACGATGGAATAGAGAATGCAAGTGAGCTACAACGAGTAGCTCATTTGCATTCCCTTTCCTTGATGCATAGCCGTTCCCTACCGATTCGCTATGGAATTTGGTAGGGAACGGCTCTAACGACGACTTTAGTGCATCTGGCTCTTAGAATTTACGCACATCATGTTTATAGAATACGCTTAGTCAGTTGTTCCCAAAAATTCTAATTATTGCCAGTGTTAATAATTGCTTTCAAATTGGCAATCATCAGCACTGATTGGCTTCTTAACTAATTAAGTTTAACATGCAAATACAGAATATGACTGTATTTGCAAATGCAGCTTAAGTCACACTATGTAGAATGCGGGGGGGGGGGGGGGGGGGGGGGATACGTATAGCACAGGCTGAGGATACATGTGTATGTTTCACTACACATAAAACAGGCCCAGATTATAAATGCAAATAGTTTAACATGGTTTTTTTTTTGGGGGGGGGGGGGGAATACATCTATATATACATGTATATCATGATTTTGTAAACTGAAAGATGTGTGTAAGAAACAAATTCTGTAGGTCTGCATGCACAATAGCTGTGAAAAAAAGGAGCATTCTTCAAAAAGGCAAACGTTGACCCTGGGAAGGTAGATTTGCTAGTTGGAGCAATTCTCCACCAACAAGCAGTCTTCCAAGCTGCAGGTACCAAAAGACAAGTGTGTCCATTTATTTATGTATAAGATTTATACAACTTTAATGATACAATCATTCAACACGGTATACATCAATAATAATGATAAAAAATAAAAAGGAGGAAAAAACTAGAATAGAAAAGAGATTTCATGATGATGAGCAAGAGTAAACGCTGGTGGGTAAATGTGCAAAAGTGTATATGAATCACCATTATAAAATACAGACTGCACATATATTTGAAAGGAACGCCCGGAATATCTTTCCCTACACACAAAATCCTGTCTGCTACCATTTATGCCTTTTCTAAAATGACCAGTTCTGTGTGTATATTAGGTTCCACATATAACTGGCCCCTTACACATCACCATTCCTAACATTTATAAAATTACCTCCTTGATTTCTCTCTCTCTCTCCCTCCCTCCTCACCTGTCCTTCAGCATCACATTCTGCATCCATCTCAAGTAGGCCCAAATTCTGTCATTGTTTGGGCTTACCCAGAAATTGCCTTCTGGTTATACCACTGACATAGTTAAGAAGAGTTTGGCAATAATGCTGGTTTTAGTATCATTTACTGGAAAAAATAATTATGCACTAGAATAATATCTGGTCTATGCTAACTAGTATCATGACCTCCCCACAGCCAGTTGAACATCTACAAGGTGAGGCAAAAAAAAGTAACCCCCTAGAATTTTCTTTTTTTTGTTGTTTTCTCAGTAACCGCTTGGAATTTCAATGTGAAATTTAACTTCTTTGTTTGTTTTTTACTATGTTCATGTGCCAAGTGGAACGAGATTAACTTTAAACAGGTGAAGTTGCAGATTTTTTTAGAATGACCACCCAGTGATTTTCACACATTAAAAAATGTTTGTATTGTAAAACTACCATTATTTGAAAAAAAAAACCAACAACAAAAAAAAAAACGGGGTACCAGCTCCACCCCAAACCGCAAACAATCACCAAACTCAAGGATGCGCTGCAGATAATCTGGGCCAGCCTGCCACAGGCACCGATCGACAAGGCTGTTAAGAACGTCCCAAAGCGAATGGCCTGTGTTAAAGCTGGGGGTGGACACTTTCAGCATTTACAGTGATTGCAAAATTCTTACACATTTTTAATTGTTTCATTTGATTAACATTATTTTACTGTGTTTTAACATTAACATTTTTAACACACAAAAATCACTAGGTAGTAATGCTAAAATGTCTGTAACATCAACTTAGCTTAAGATAATTAAATGTTGTTTAATAGTAATACATAAATATGATGACTAAATAAGTACGTAAAATTTCTCATTAAAATTCAAAGCGGTTGCTGAAAAAATGGCAAAAAACTCTATCAAGAAGCCCACAAAAGTGCCTATTTAAAGCCAATTTCAAAAGGCAACAGAGGCACCTATATACCTGTATACAATGGGCACCCAGAACCAGCCCCAATACCTGGAACCTGCTCCTAAGTTAGTGTAACTGTATGTGTATAATCTGTGCATGTACATGCATATTTTATAAAATATGCGCATACATTGTGACTCTGCCCCTGCTCCTCCCTCCAAAAATATCTCCAGAAATGCCTACACATTGTGCACACATAAACATGTGCTATCTTATAAGCACACAGAGGCTGATATTCAAAGCGATTTAAGCGGGCAGGAGCCTCTCCTGCTTGCTTAGGGGCCCTTTTACCAAGCTGCATAGGCACCTACGCACGCACAATGTGCGTCAAGTTGGAATTACCACCCGGCTACCGCGTGGCCCAGGCGATAATGTCATTTTTTACGTGCATCCACATAGTGCACCGGCGGTAATTGGCATTTGAATGTGTGTTGACCATTACCACCCAGTTAACGCGTGAGACCTTACCTCTAAGTGAATTGCTGGTGGTAAGGTCTCAGACCCAAAATGGATGTGCTCCAATTTTCATTTTGTCGCACGTCCATTTTCTCCCCCCCCCCAAAAAAAACCACATTTTTTTTACAGGTGCGCTGAAAATGGGTCTGCGCACGTCCAAAACACGTGACTACACTACTGCAGGCCCCTTTTCAACGCACCTTAGTAAAAGGACCCCTTAAATTGCTCCCCGGCACCTAACCAGGGATATTCAGTGGCATTTAACTAGGCAGTGCCGCTTAATATCCCCTGAGATTGCCCAAACAAAAAGTGGGCAGGTCAGGGGTGGTGCTGGGGGCAGCACTGGGGAGAAGCTCCAGTTTATGCGGGTGCCAGCAATATTCAGTGCCAGCAGCCACTTAGCTATGCAGGTGCCAGCTCTGAATATCAGGCCAGCATCTGTGGAACTTTTTTTTTTTTTTTTTTAAAAAGCTCCGGAGCCCCCTTCCCACTCCAATGTCCTCTTTTACCCTCCTTCCCTGCCCTGGTGCATTAAGCCACCCCACTACAAGACCCTCCCATCCCCTGCCTCCCTCCAATGGCGAAGGTAAGCCCCCAGGCTTACCTACATTCCTGGTGGTCCAGCAAGGTCGTTGGGGGCAGAAGCGCAACTCCCTCGCTCCTGCCCCTTGTGGCACCTCGGTAAAATGGCTGTCAAGTCAGATTGTTAATTTGACAATTAAAGATCTCCAGTCATTCTCATCAATTTTACTGTTTTTCTTTACTTAATGATTACAATGGTACAATGTATCTAGGCTGTGCAACTTAAACACTACTATTCCTACTACTTATCATTTCTATAGCACTACTAGACGCACGCAGTGCTGTACACTGAACATGTAAGAGACAGTCCCTGCTGGATAGAGCTTACAATCTAATCAAAACAAACAGGACAAACGCTGGCATTCACTGAACATTTCAAAATAATCCTGGATCATACTGAAACTATAGATCAAGATAACTGTGACAGTATTAAAATATATATATTTTGTTTTGATTTTTAAAGACGTGTTAATGTTTTTCTGATGAAACAAAGCTGGCCTAAAGAGCAAGGTATACAGAGATTTCCCTCTATACAAGTAGAAAGAAAAGAAGTGAGTGAAAAAGCAAGGACCATAGAGAAAGGCAAACCTGATTGTAAAAGCTCACTATTTGCATATGTAAATAACTGCAATTGGCACAGACTGTAATGAATGTCTGGGCACAGTAAAACCAAACCTTTATTTCCACTTTCACCGGCTTAGGTATTTACCAGCGAGCTGTACGTATGCAGTGTTCTAGGATGCATTCATTTCAGGTCAAATTAATTTTGTGGGATCAGGTGCAACACGGATGAGGGAATAAATTTAATAAAGGAGCTTGCATCCCCAGTTTATGTTTCTGAATAATGATTGTACATCCTACATACAGTATCCCAGTTTGAAGGATATTTACCAGTTGAGATAACGAACATAAAATCACTGCAGAATTACCTACGCATTTTAAGGAAATACAAAGAAAATTGCTATAGTTATATTAATTTAGTGCACACTCATCTCTCATCTGTAGAAGCCACACCAATGTCAGCAAGTCCATAAAATGACAGCAGGGTCAAATAAGAACATGATGACTAATACAAAAATATGATGAAGAAAAGGCAGAAAAAAACCCCAAGAAATCAGCAGGAAAAAAAACCTCAGAAAGGAAGCTTATCAGCATGGGCTACCATTAAGACGGGTTATTTTATCACAATTCATAAGTACATAAGTAATGCCATACTGGGAAAAGACCAAGGGTCCATCGAGCCCAGCATCTTGTCCACAACAGCGGCCAATCCAGGCAAAGGGCACCTGGCAAGTTTCCCAAACGTACAAACATTCTATACATGTTATTCCTGGGATTTTGGATTTTTCCAAGTCCGTTTAGTAGCGGTTTATGGACTTGTCCTTTAGGAAACCGTCCAACCCCTTTTTAAACTCTGCTAAGCTAACCGCCTTCACCACATTTTCCGGCAATGAATTCCAGAGTTTAATTACACGTTGGGTGAAGAAAAATTTTCTCCGATTTGTTTTAAATTTACTACACTGTAGTTTAATCGCATGCCCCCTAGTCCTAGTATTTTTGGAAAGCGTGAATTCGTGCTATTTTAGCACAGGTCCCATTTTATTCAAGGAGACCTAGTTACTAATAACTCAGGTTAACAGAAAAATATCACGTCTTGATGGCGGCCCACGTTGATAACGTCCCCAGAGAGAGCACAGAAAAATAACAGGTGGCAGAACAGCAGAGTCAGGTCAAGGGTATTAAGCACCATAGACAAACTTTCAGCTTTGCCCTCCTCTCATTAACTGTCAAGTCTCTTGTTCCTCTTCCCCTGAGATGTTCATAATTCAAGTCTATAATCATGATTAGTCCCAGAACAATATTGTGCAAAATAGACCTCATACTTTGTTTTGTATATGTTTATTTTATTTATTCATGACATTTATACCCATTAGCCTGAAATAGACTCAAGTGCAATGTGGCTTACAAACAAACAATAAAGTGAATGAAACATAATAATGAGCAGAATATAACACAAATTACAATAAGTTCAAGAAACAAATTCATACATGTGCAGAAAGTAACCAGGGATTTAGACTTTCTCAAGGACAAACAAATAATTAAGGGTGGATAGGTGAGACCATAATTAGGCAGGGCTAGATGGGAAACGAGATTAAGAAAAGGGTGTGGGTAAAATTCAAATAGAGTTCTTTGTATTCAGAAAAGCCAGACTGAAGAAATGTGTGTTTAGAAGACTTCTAAAAATTAGGTAATCATCTGTAAACTAGATAGATTTAGAAAGAGAATTGCAAATGTAGGTGCCTTGATAGGAGAAATTAGCAGAGTGAATTGTTTTATACATCAAATTCTTACAGATAGGGAAATGTAAGACGAGATATTCTCTAGATGATGAAACAGCATTGAGAGGGGGTAATTCAATAAGATTATTCATATATGATGGGGCTTGACCAAACAAAATTTGGTGAATGAAAATACATAATTTGAAAGATATTCTGTCTCTTATTGGTAACTAATTTAGCTCATACAAAAGAGGAGTGGCTTCAGGGCCGTGCCTAGGGTCTCTGGTGTCCCCCTGCAGACTATCAGTTGACCCCCCCCCCCCCCCCCCGTGTGGCACAAGATGCAAAGGAAATAGGAGCTGATAGATGGAGTGCATCTTTGTGGGATTGCTCAACAAATAGAGGGTTTACAACCACTTAGCTATTCGTGCTTTCATGTTCACAAAATTAGTAATTAAATTTTTGATATCTAACTGGGCACATGCATCATTCTCAATAGCAATCATGGCAAGGCTTACAAGCCTTTCTTGCAAAATACTTGATCGCAAATAATTTTTTATGAATTTTAACCGTGAAAATGATCGCTCACCACTTGCCACACTGACAGGAATTGTCAGCAGTATTCTTAGAAACAAATTGCTATACATTGCAAAATAAGATAGCAGATGTAAATTCTCAAAATGGACATATTCCAAACACTAAAATTAAAATAAAATGATTTTTTCTACCTTTGTTGTCTGGTGACTTTCTTTTTCTGGTCATGCTGGCCCAGCATATGATTCTGCTGCTATCTGTCCTCTTAACTCCGTTTCCAGGGCTTCTTTTCCATTTATTTCTTTACTTTCCTCCTTTCTTCTTCATTTCTTGCTCTATATCCATAAGTAAAAGCTGGGTCCTCTGCATACTTGACTGTCCAGTGGATCCAGCTTCTGCCTATTTTCTCCATCCATGTGCAGTTTTTCTCCTCTCTTCCTTTTCTCTCATCTCATCTCCTTCCTCTCTCTTCCCTCCATCAATGCCCAGCATTTCTTCTCTCTCCCTTCCCCTCCATCCATGTGCATCTCCTTCCTCTGTCTTCCCTTCCTTCCCCTCCATCCATGTCCAACAATTCTCCTTTCTCCCCTCCATATCCAGCAATTTCTCCTCTCTCCCTGGGCCCTGTCCTCCCATCCATGTCCATCCATGTCCATCCTTGTTCCTCTCTGCCTTTCCTTCCTCTATCCATATCCAGCAATTCTCCTCTCTCCCCTCCCCTCCATGTCCAGCAATTTCTCCTCTCTCCCTGGGCCCTGACCTCCCATCCATGTCCATCCTTGTCCCTCTCTGCCCTTCCCTCCTCCATCCATATCCAGCAATTCTCCTCTCTCCCCTCCCCTCCATTTCCAGCAATTTCTCCTCTCCCTGGGCCCTGCCCTCCCATCCATGTCCCTCTCTGCCCTTCCCTTACCTCAGCTCCGCACCACTCTGGGGGCTTTAAATCTTTTACCTCTGACGGTTGCAGCAGCTGAGCAGCGTCAGTGAAAGCGCTGCTGACGTCTCCAGCCTTCCCTTCGCGCTCGCTCGTTCGTTCCCTCAGTGTCCCGCCTTCTTCTGATGTCATTTCCTTGCAAGGGTGGGACACTGAGGGAACCAACGAGCGCGAAGGGAAGGCTTCAGACGTCGGCAGCGCTTTCACTGACGCTGCTCAGCTGCTGCGACCCTTGGAGGTAAAAGATTTAAAGCCCCCAGGGCGGCGCAGAACTGAGGTAAGCGGTGAGGGTAAGCACCACGGTGGTGCCCTCCAGAGGTCGGTGCCCCCTGCGATGCTTACCCCGCTTACTGTGTTGGCACGGCCCTGAGTGGCTTTGGCAAAGCGAGGAGATCTACATATAAGATGAGCAGCAATATTTTGAGCTGTTTGTAATTTTTTGAGAAGACCACCTTTAAGTCCAGCATAGATGGAATTGCAATAGCCGAATTTGGTGAGGACAAGAAATTGAACCAAAGTACGAAAGACAGATTTAGAGAAAAATGGTCTCAATCTCCATAGCTTCCAAAGTGAATGAAAGACACTTGAGGACAACTTAGAGACTTGGTTTTCAAGGGTGAGGAAACCATCTATTGTGACTCCCAAGATTTTCATTGATGACTCAAGGGAATAGGTTTTTTATTTTTTTATTTATTTATTGCATTTGTATTCCACATTTTCCCACCTATTTGCAGGCTCAATGTGGCTTACAGAGTTTGTTATGACATAGTCCTCCCATGATATCAGATACACTTAGTATTGTATAGAGATTAAGTAAGAGAAGAGAAAAGGAAGGTGTTGGGCAGGATAGTATGGAAGGTGGACTATAATAATTAGGAGGATTGGAGATCCTAATAGTAAAGTTACTAATGGCTGACATGATGTATTGTTTTGCTTTGACTAAATCAGCAATCTACTGTCAATCCCCCCTCCCCCTCCAAAGCTGCCACCCTAGGTGGCCACCTATTATTCCATATGGATAAGCTAGCCCAGAGGAGAGGGAGAAGAGAAACAGAAAGAGCTATAATAAATAGGAAGGAAAAACGGAGGAACAGACGGCATGACATCAGATAAAGACCATAAAGCTTTTTGAAGCAAGGGGTAGATGACAGATTACATTTTTAAATTTGTGGATACCTTTCTATTGCAAAAATTCATTTTAAAAAATTCAGAAATTAAAGAGATATGCAAAATAATCACACAAAACCAACATGCTTTCAAAATCAATAGAAATTTGTCAATTATTTCCCTAAGAGAGGTGTAAAGAAAGAAAAAAAAAGATTAGAATTAATTTCATTACCACATTGATCTAACTGGTTCTGTGTTTGCAATAATTTATTTTTAAATAAATGGATTTGCTAATCATATTTTCTATTCACCCAAATCGATGTACAACATATCAAAATCAGATATCTCAAACAGCAAATATTTAATGACAAACAAAATAAGAAAGTGGAGAGATGAAAGAGGACAAAAGAAATGTAGGCAATTTAGGGTTGTGGGCAGGCCAAATATCTAGTTTGTTTTCACTTCATTTGACTCCGTCCTCCCCCCCGCCCCCCCCCCCCCCCCCCCCCCCCCCCCCCCCCATTTTGGGGCATTTTTTTTAGTTCATTTCACCTTGGTTTTTTTTTTTAATATAGATTAGATAATACTTAATATTTTTTAACACATGCAAATCAATTGTACATGCATGAATTGATAGGTTACAGGACAATAAAATAAGGGGTCCTTTTACTAAACTACGTTAAGCACTAATGTGTACTCGACACAGTAAAAAAAGCATTAACACAAGTTTTGTGGTAGATTGCCTCTTAGCATACACTAATCATATGCTACTTATTTTTTAAAATATTTTTGAAATGGGGCATAGTATGGGCGGGGAATGGGTGTGGAACTCTTATCTTGCTTGCGCATTCACGTTTTGTGCACCAACTGGATAACACGAACTTAACATGGCAGTACTTTATGCCTCCTAAATAAGAGGCAGTAAGTGCTCCTGAATTATTTTTTGCAAGTCCTACACCTCAATGGAAAAAAAAAAAGAGCGAGACCTACAAAAATGTTAAAATCCTTAAAATACTGTTGCAGTAAGGGATCTTTTTACTAAGGTTTGGTTGGCCTAACGCAGGCCTGCTGCACAGTAAAAGGGCACTACCGCAGGACGTGATGCGGCGACCCTTGGTAGTTTGGCCATCAGCATGTAGTACTCCTGCGGTATTTTTGTATTTTGCCATGGGAGGCATGACTGGAAGTGGAGAGTAGGCATGTCTGTGCTAATCAGGTAGCGTGGGCACATTACCACACGCTACTTGATTAGCACAGGAGTGGTAATGGCGTGGGAGCCCTTACCACCTCCTAAATAGGTAGCGGTAAGGGCTCCTGGAGGTAATGACCAATGGTGAGTGGAGGAGTAGCCTAATGGTTAATGCAGCAGGCTTTGATCCTGTCAACCTTGGTTTGAGTCCCAGTGCAGCTCCTTGTGACCTTGGGGAGGTCACCTAACCCTCCATTGCCCCAGGTACAAATAACCTAGATTGTGAGCTCCCTAGGGACAGAGAGAGTACTTGTATATAATGTGTACAGCACTGCGTATGTCTAGTAGTGCTATAGAAATGATTAGTAGTAGTAGTAATACTAATAGCAGTGGCGTAGCTACGTGGGGCCAGGGGGGCCTGGGCCCCTGTAGATTTGGCCCTGGACCCCCCTGCCAACGACCCTCTCGATCCCCCTCTTCCCGCCGCCAAACCGCCGTCACCTGCCTTTGCTGGTGGGGGACCCCAACCCCTGCCAGCCGAGGTCCTCTTCTTCTCACAAAAGGCTTCTTTCTGTTTCTCACATCCTGCACGTACAACGTGCAGGACATCAGATTCACAGAATGAAGCCTTGCCTTCTTCTCGCAAAAGGCTTCCTTCTGTTTCTGACATCCTGCACGTTCAACGTGCAGGACGTCAGAAACAGAAGGAAGCCTTTTGCGAGAAGAAGAGGACCTCGGATGGCGGGGGTTGGGGTCCCCCGCCAGCAAAGGTAGGCGATGGCAGGCTGGCGGCAGGAGGGGGGGTCGAGAGGGTTGTCGACGGGGGGGGAGGCAAAGTTGGTGGCGGCTGCGGGGTTGGCAATGGTGGGGGGGGGGGGTGTTGGCGGCGCCGGGGTGGGGGGGCTAAAATGTGCCTCCTCACCTCGGGCTCTGGACCCCCCCTCCCGCCAAAGTCTGGCTATGCCCCTGACTGATAGGGAAATTAAGTGTGTGACAATTTTAAAAAATCCTGACTGTGACCATTTTTCAGTCACATCTTTACTGGAATTGAAGTGTGGTGTCTCACAATGCTCTGCCTTGTCGGCAACCTTATTTAATTTATTTATTTATTTATTTATTTGTTACTTATATCCCACATTTTCCCACACATGCAGGCGCAATGTGGCTTACAGAGAATTACATAAGAGTACAAACTTAACAGCTTAGGCAAGCATAAAGAAGTAAACATGGGGGAAGAAACTAACAAAGTGAACTAAGTAGGGTAAGGGACAAGGGATGTTTTAATCAACATGGTAAATATCTTTCTACGTCCACTTTGTCTATTATTAGGAGGTCTGGGAGTTGAGTACCGAAGTTATGCTGATGACTTTCTGTTTTTTTGTAAACTGAGTGATATTCATGAAGATACATTAAAGTATCTTGGTTTGTATTTAAACACAGTGAATCAATGGATGAAAGTGAATAGATTAAAATTAAATATAGCAAAGACACAAGTAATGTTATTAGCTAGTTCATCAATTGTAGACTTTCCTATGTCTTTTGATATTAATCAGATAAAAATATTGTTAGTAAATAAAATGTGTTCATTGGGAGTGATTTTAGATCCTGCTCTGAATATGTGGGAACATATAAAGAAAATGATTCAAACCAAGTATTCTAGACTCTGAATGGTTTTGTAGATTGAAAGATTATTTAACTATTCAGAAATGTGGAAAGTTGTTCAGAGTACTGTATGCCCATGCTTTGACTATTCCAATGCCTTGTTGTTAGGTTTGCCACAGAAGACTCCGAGATCTCTCCAATTAGCACAGAATTTAGTGGCCCGGGTTTTGTGCGAGTTAAACAGTTTTGAGCATATTACTCCTGCATTGATGAAGCTGTACAGGTTGCCTATTGAATTTAGAATTCTGTATAAAATCTTACTGTTGGTTTATAAAGTTTCCTTCCTTCACGTGGAGGGGCATAATCGAACGGGGACGACCATCTCTAAGGGCGTCCATCTCTAAGGACATTCCGGCGAAGGGGTGGGACAACGCGCATTATCGAAACAAGATAGACATCCATCTTTCGTTTCGATAATACGGTTGGGGACGCCCAAATCTTGACATTTAGGTCAACCTTAGAGATGGTTGTCCTCGGTTTTCAGCGATAATGGAAACCAAAGACGTCTATCTCAAAAATGTCCAAATCCAAGCCCTTTGGTCGTGAGAGGAGCCAGCATTTGTAGTGCACTGGTCCCCCTCACATGCCAGGACACCAACTGGGCACCCTAGGGGGCACTGCAGTGGACTTCAGAAATTGCTCCCAGGTGCATAGCTCCCTTACCTTGGGTGCTGAGCCCCCCACCCCCCAGGTCTGCCTGCCTGAAGTACACTGCACCCACTACAACTGCTCCAGGGACCTGTATACTGCTGCAATGGACCAGAGTATGGCATTTGAGGCTGGCATAGAGGCTAGCAAAAAAGTATTTTTAAATTTGTTTTTTATGGTGGGAGGGGGTTCGTGACCACTGGGGGAGTAAGGGGAGATCATCCCCGATTCCCTCTGGTGGTCAACTGGTCAGTTGGGGCATCTTTTTGAGGCTTGGTCGTGAAAAAAAATGGACCAAGTAAAGTTGGCCAAGTGCTCATCAGGGACGTCCTTCTTTTTTCTATTATTGGCTGAGGACGACCATCTCCTAATCACGCCCCAGTCCCGCCTTCGCTACTCTGCCAACACGCCCCCATGAACTTTGGTCGTCCCTACGACGGAAAGCAGTCGAGGGTGTCAAAAAATCGGATTTCGATTATGCCAATTTGAACCACCTTGCGAGGACGCCCATCACCCGATTTGTGTCGAAAGATCAGTGTCCTTCTCTTTCGAAAATAAGCATGTTAGTTAATTTAATTTGTTTTGTTTGGATAAATGCAACTTTTTGCCTCCCTGCACTTTTCAAGCAAGCACCCTTTCTTTGCTTGTGATATGAGCTAGATCTATAACTAAAAAAAAGTCTTCAGGGCATTGGCGCCAACTCCGTGGGTGCTGTGGGTGCTCGAGCATCCCCAATATTTCCCTACCAGAAGTTCCCCAGGAGCCAGCCCGCTGCCCGACCTGTTATCCCACTCCCACAGCAGTCCTTCGCCTGCCCCTCGCCTTCCTGCATGCCACCCATAACTTAAAAGTCATCTTACCGGGGTCCCGGCGGCAGCAGTAGTGAAAGGCGAGCACGAGCAGGCTCGGTGAGTCGGTGCTAAGTTCAGCCTGCCTTCCCTTCTTGTTGCTTTCAGCTCTGCCTCTGGTCCCGCCCTTGCGGAAACAAGAAATGAGGGCGGGACCAGAGGCAAAGTTGGAGGGAGGAAGGGGCTGGAACTCAGAGGGAGGGAGTGGGGTTTAGAACTCGGAGGGAGGGTGGGAGGGAGGGGGGTCTGGTACTCGGAGGGAGGGAGGGGGGGGGGTCTGGATTCAAAGAATCAGCAAAATTGATCAAGATTTGTTACTCACTTTTCAGCATAACCAGGGAGGAATAACACCCAGCCCGGTCCAAAATCTGCTAAAGAACGCCCACACATGCACAGATTATACATAAGTTGTTGGGCAGACTGGATGGACCGTGCAGGTCTTTTTCTGCCGTCATCTACTATGTTACTTTGTTACTATAAGTAGTCAGCTGTTTTTTCAACTGCAGGAAAATTTCAATTAAATGAGTACTTGTCACTCAATTTCCCTGTTAAGGCCACTAGGGGTCACTGTTCACCATCGGTAAATAAACTCCTGTTCTTTTCTGAGAAGAATACGAGAAACATCACCCCCCAAAGGTAAATAAATTTGTAAAAGTACAACAAATTTTAGATCTTTAATATCATGTTGAGCTTTCAATCAATGGTCTACAAGCGGTTCCTCACGTTTGCTGTTTCTCAGATTGCTTAAATGCTCCCCAATCCTTTGTTTAATACGTCTATTAGTGTGCCCTATGTACCATTTGGTACAAGGGCACACTATACCATAAACAACTTGTGAAGAGTTGCAGTCCGTGGAACTGTTTAGAAAAAAAGGTTTGCTTGTAGTGGGATTGATGACGCTTATGGTTTGCCAGGCATGTTGACAATATACACACCTGCCACAACTTTTGGGACCTTTTATTTCAGATGTAGTAGAAATCCGGGTAGACGGATTAACAGATGAAAAAATCTCGCCCAGATTGCGGTCACGCGTATAAGCAAATGTTGGTACTTGGTCAAAACCAAGGGTAGTTAACATGGACCAGTGTTTATGGATGATTTTCTTAATAGCAGTTGTCTGACGGGAGTGGGGCAACACACATACCAGTCTCTCATCTTTATGTAGTGGTTTTGGAGGTGGATTCAATAGCCAGTGACGATCAGCACTCATAGCTCTTTTAAATGCTCTTTTAATAATCCTATTGGGGTACGCTCGGGTTCTGAATCTATTACACAGATCTACAGCCGAATTCCTGAAGCACTCCTTTGAAGCTGACAATACGTAAAAATTGGCCCATTGGAATTCCATTCTTAGAGGCCATTGGATGGAAACTATGATAATGTAATAGCGTATTAGAGTCAGTTGTTTTCTGATATACTTCTTTTTTTTTTTTATTAATTTTTAACAATCATAATAACTCTTATGAGTGTTTACACAAATAAGTGATACAATAAAGAATAAAAGATAAATTTAAATCTAAGGTTTCATTTCTATCGTCCACAATACTATTAAAGAAACGATCCAAGAAAAAGAAATCAAACAGAGGTAAAACTAATTAAAGAAAACATCTTGTCCCAAGTGGTCACTCTAATCTGTCATACAGTATTACATATGTGACTATATTACCACATTAACCTCCTCTCTACTTATCAGGAAATCCTCCAACTGACTGGGTTCAAAGAACTGGTAAGATTTAGACTGGTGCAATACTCTACATATACAAGGAAATCTTAACAGGAAATTAGCACCTATTGCAAGCACCCTAGGGCGCAAGGTTAAAAATATCTTGCGTCTCTTTTGTGTATCCCTAGATAAATCCGGGTATACTCGTATCTTTGACCCCAAAAATAAAGAATCTAGATGTCTAAGAGAGAGTCTGAGCACTGCGTCTCTATCTAATTCCAGTGCAAAGGTAGTTAACAAGGTTGTTCTTTGAGTTATCACCTCAAGTGACGATTCAAGAAAAGTAGTGAGATTCATTGCCTCCTCCTTCTGGGCTTGCGAATTTTCCTTTACATCTTTAGTGTTTGTTTGCAAATAAAAAGCCCGAGTTATTGGAGGCAATGAATTCTCAGACATACCTAATATCTCAATCAAGTATTTCCTAACCATTTGCAATGGAGTAACAAGCGGTGATTTGGGAAAATTTATGAAACATAAGTTCAATCTGATATACTTCTGTAATGAACCTTCTCTCCTGTATCTGGATGGCAATATCCAAAAAATAGGTTTATAGGTTACCCAGAAATTTGATTCATTAAAATTTAATGCCAAGAAGTGCAGAGTGATGCATTTGGGGTGTAGAAACCCAAAAGAGAGATACCGAATAGAAGGGGAGAGATTAGCAAGCTCGACTCAGGAGAGAGACCTTGGGGTGTTGGTGTCAGAGGATCTGAAGGTGAAGAAACAATGAGACAACTAGGTGATGGCCTTGGCTAGAAGGATGCTAGGCTGCATAGAGAGGGTTATAGCCAGCAGAAGAAAGGAGGTGTTGATGCCCCTTTACAAGTCGTTGATGAGGCCCCACTTGGAGTATTGTGTTCAGTTTTGGAGGCCGAATTTGGCTAAAGATGTAAAAAGACTGGAAGCGGTGCAAAGAAAAGCTACGAAAATGGTATGGGATTTGCGTTGCAAACCGTATGAGAGACTTGCCAACCTGAACATGTATATCTTAGAGGAAAGGAGAAACAGGGGTGACATGATACAGACATTCAAATATTTGAAAGGTAGTAATCCGCATATGAACCTTTTCCGGAGACGGGAAGGTGGTAGAACTAGAGGACATGAATTGAGGTTGCAGGGGGGCAGACTCAGGAGTAATGTCAGGAAGTATTTTTTCATGGAGAGGGTGGTGGATACATGGAATGCCATCACTTCCAGGCCTTCTCCTCCCTGTGACTTCTTAACCCACTCCCTCAACCAACCTAACCTGGCCTCCTTCTCCTCCTTCCCTGAGATCACCGAAGAGGAAACTGCTCGCCTTCTTTCTTCCTCTAAGTGCACCACCTGTTCCTCTGATCCCATTCCCACCAATCTGCTTACCAACATCTCTCCTACAGTTAACCCCTCAATCTGTCACATCCTCAACCTCTCTCTCTCCACTGCTACTGTCCCTGACACCTTCAAGCACGCTGTAGTCACACCACTTCTCAAAAAACCATCACTTGACCCACCTGTCCCTCCAACTACCGCCCCATCTCTCTCCTACCCTTCCTCTCCAAATTACTTGAACGCGCTGTCCACAGCCGCTGCCTTGATTTCCTCTCCTCTCAGGCCGTCCTCGATCCGCTTCAATCCGGCTTTCACCCACTACACTCGACAGAAACAGCACTCTCTAAAGTCTGCAATGACCTGCTCCTTGCCAAATCCAAAGGTCAGTACTCCATCCTCATCCTTCTCGACCTATGTGCCGCCTTTGACACCGTCAATCATAATTTACTTCTTGACACACTGTCCTCATTCGGGTTCCAGGGCTCTGTCCTCTCCTGGTTCTCTTCGTATCTTTCCCAACGCACCTTCAGAGTATTTTCTAATGGCTCTTCTTCCACCCCCGTCCCACTCTCTGTTGGGGTTCCTCAAGGATCTGTCCTTGGACCGTTTCTTTTCTCGATATACACCTCTTCCCTGGGCTCGCTGATCTCATCACATGGTTTCCAGTACCATCTCTATGCTGATGACACCCAGCTTTACCTCTCCACTCCCGACATCACAGTCGAAACCCAGGCCAAAGTTTCGGCCTGCCTCTCAGACATCGCTGCCTGGATGTCCAACCGGCATCTGAAACTGAACATGGCAAAGACTGAGCTCCTTGTCTTTCCACCCAAACCCTCTTCTCCTCTTCCCCCACTTTCCGTCTCTGTTGACAATGCCCTCATCCTCCCCGTCTCTTCAGCCCGCAATCTCGGAGTCATTTTCGACTCCTCCCTCTCCTTCTCTGCCCATATCCAGCAGACAGCTAAGACCTGTAGCTTCTTCCGCTTTAATATTAGCAAAATTCGCCCATTCCTCTCTGAACAGACCACCCGAACCCTCGTCCACTCGCTCGTTACCCCTCGTCTTGACTATTGCAACCTTCTCCTCGCTGGCCTCCCGCTTAGCCACCTATCCCCCCTTCAATCTGTCCAAAATTCCGCCGCACGTCTTATCTACCGCGTGAACCGATACTCTCATATCACCCCTCTCCTCAAGTCGCTTCACTGGCTCCCGATCCGCTACCATATACAGTTCAAGCTTCTCCTATTGACCTTCAAGTGCACTCAATCTGCAGCCCCCCATTACCTCTCTACCCTCCTCTCCCCGTATGTTCCCACCAGTAACCTCCGCTCTCAGAACAAATCACTCCTATCTGTACCCTTCTCCACCACCGCTAACTCCAGACTCCGCCCCTTCTGCCTCGCATCACCTTATGCCTGGAACAGACTTCCCGAGCCCATACACCATGCGCCCTCCCTGCCCATTTTCAAGTCCTTACTCAAAGCCCATCTCTTCTCCCTTGCTTTTGGCGCCTAACCACCTTCCCCATTCATGATACCTACACTGACTACATAGTTTGTTACCTCTAGATTGTAAGCTCTCTTGAGCAGGGACCGTTCTTCCCCATGTTTAAACTTGTACAGCGCTGCGTAACCCTGGCAGCGCTATAGAAATGCTAAGTAGTAGTAGTAGTAGTAATGGTGGAGATGAAAACAGTAATGGAATTCAAACATGCGTGGGATAAACACAAAGAAATCCTGTTTAGAAGGAATGGATCTGTGGAATCTTAGTGGACACTGGGTGGCAACGCCGGTATTTGGAGGATAAAACTGGTGCAGGGCGGACTTCTGCGGTCTGTGCCCTGAGAAAGGCAGGGACAAATCAAACTTGGATATACATATAAAGTATTACATACCATGTAAAATGAGTTTATCTTGTTGGGCAGACTGGATGGACCGTCCAGTTCTTTATCTGCCGTCATTTACTATGTTAGATACTTTATCCAGGGTAGTCCTTGCAAATCCTCATCAGAACTTCACATAGGCATCAGAGAGGTTACAGACAATCTACAAATTAGGGATGTGGATGTGCATTCATTAGCATGCACTTAGGGACTCTTTTACTAAGCAGCAGTAGGGCTAAGGCATGGGTAGAGTGGATCAAATCTAGTATCTGGCAGTAATTTCAAAGTTGGTGTGCGTCGTTTCCTGTGGTAGAAAATATTTTTTATTTTCTACCATGTGGGTCGTTCTTGGCAGTAATCAGCAGCGGGGCCACATTGGCGCACGCTGCATGATTACCGTGCAAGTAGTGCATGGGCCCTTACCGCTAGGTCAATGGGTGGCGGTAAGGGCTCAGGCAGTAAATAGCCATGGGTTACTTTTAATTCTAGTGCACGGTCATTTACTGTCCCATTAAAAAAAGCCTTTTTCCCCAGCAGTGGTAAAAAATGGCCCAGCGCGCACCGATTTCACGCATCCAAACTACCACAGGCCATTTTTTTAATCGCAGCTTTGCAAAAGGGCCCCTCAATTTCTTAATTTTATAAACGCAAGTGTGTAAAAATTTGCTTTAACATTTGAAAACTCAATTCCCATGCAAAGAAACTTAACTAGACAAACTTTGAAGCAATCTGTAAAAATGTCCAAAAATTGGCCAACATGTGAAAAACACAACTGAAAATTCTTTCTGAGCGCATCCCTAATTGAAATACACCTTAATGGCTAATGAGTGGCCTAGTGGTTAGGGTGGTGGACTCTGGTCCTGAGGAACTGAGTTCAATTCCCACTTCAGGCACAGGCAGCTCCTTGTGACTCTGGGCAAGTCACTTAACCCTCTATTGCCCCAGGTACAAATAAGTACCTGTACATAATATGTAAGCCACATCGAGCCTGCCATGAGTGGGAAAGCGTGGTGTACAAATGTAACAAAAATAAAAGTCAAAACAATATAGAAAAACCAGAAGTTGCAGCCACCATAAAAGGTGAATTATTTTTTGTTGCATAAAACAGTGGTTCCCAAACATGGTCCTGGGGGCACCCCAGCCAGTCAGGTTTTCAGTATATTCACAATGAATATTCATGAGATAGGTCTGCATGCAGTGAGAGGCAGTGCATGCAAATCTCTCTCATGAATATTCATTGTGGGTATATTGAAAACCTGACTGGCTGGGGTGCCTCCAGGACCAGGTTTGGGAAGCACTGGTAAAAGATTAAATAAGAAATAAAAAAATATTTGGAACAAAAACAAAAAAAGAAAGAAAAGTAAAAAATAGAATGAAGAGAAGCAAGGAACGGAATGGAAATGAAAGAGAATTCAGAAACAAGCAAGTCAATAGGTTAACAATATAGCTTAGAATAATGCTTTCTAACATTGTTCAAAGGGGACAGGTTAAGCTTCCAAGACCCATTTAGGGATTTGGGATCTTTGTATTCACACTGCATCATTATTGATTGACTTGCAATCTAAATAATGTTTAGCTTTCTTGTGCTACATAAGAAGGATACCTTTCCATAGGTCATGCAGGTGGGGAAATGTTTGTATAAGATTGCCTGTTTAAAATTATTCTTTTTCTTTTTTATGTTACGTTCAATATTTTTCTTTCTTTTTTAAAATTGTTTAAATAAAGGTCTCAGATATTCTGAACCTATCTATAAAATATATATGGCACTAATGAAGATGTTATTTTATGTTGCACCACATACAAGAGACAGGACTATTTTTATAAATATACATGCACACAAAAAGAGTTATTTTATATGGGATATTTTTATTATTATTTTTAATATCTTATGTATTGCCTACAAGCCCAAAAGCTTGTACAATTACAGTAGGTATTTTCTGTACCTGAGGCAACGGAGGGTTAACAGGGGAATTTTGTATAGGTCGTCCAAAGTTGGGTGTGGAGCGTGGATTTTCACATAAACTAACTGGCTAATTAGGTGTTAACAATCAATCATTGGTGTTACCAAGCGTTAATTGGCAGTCATTAGTAGTTACATAAGGATCTGCCCTATGCCCCTATTCTGTAACATATGTACCTAACTTATCTCATGTGCAATTCCAAAGGGGAATGGGCAGGTCATGGTGTAGGGGTAAAAGCTAACCAGACCTGTGGTATAGCTTCCTACAATCACAGAATATATAGTGCTCTCTGAAGCACTGACATGTACTATGATTGAAACTTGCCCAGGCATGCACTTCTAAGAAAAGAACATGTGATCTTGTTAAAATTCTCAAGGTTGCAATCTGGCTGATGTACGACAAAGAAATGTGAGCAACCATGACAAGAACTCTTATTCATATTGACCCTCATCTGCCTGGAGCCAGAATTTGGGGGAAAATCTTCATAATAACATCAAAAGGCATTCCTGTGGCTTCTCAAGCCATAACATAAAGGGCACAGCCAGTCACCTTCTATGATGCTATCAGATCACTGGAGACACTAGCAATATCAAAATTATATAAAAGGGCATCTGCTACGGCAAGAGATTAAGACTTATCAACAGATCATCATCAGAACACTTCAGAGTGAGCACTGCCTATGACAACCACTGCAGTTCCAGCCTCACCCAAGCAGGCTATATAAGTCAAGAGCTATAATCACTATCAGGTAACAAACAGAAGGTCCAGTGCCACATGAAGTATGTGTATTTTACAACTGATCCTGACAAGTGTTCATTTCTTGCCTTTAAAGGACTTTTATTCTAAGTTTCATTCTGTTACAGTCTAAACATTTATGCATAACTTTTATATTCTAATTGTTACTGTCGTCATTCTTGTTTATATTTCATTCTTGTAAATAAACCTTTTCTTATTATCGTGTCACATGTATTAGGTAAAGAAGAATGAAGATCAGCTACATATGTCATGCTAATCATTCTAGAGTGAAATACAAAATGTATTATTTGCATATCATATCCTATACTGTCCAGTAGAGGTCAGTATGATTACTATTTGTTCCTACAGTGGGCGTTCCCAGGATTTAATCATGCAGTTATAAAATACCTGAATTTGCATGCCTAGCCAACAGTAGTTGGGTGTGAGCATTTACACCAGCCATTGGCAGGCATAAAAGTGCTCACACGCAAAAAATTAGGCACAAACTTCTGCGCTAAGCTAGTATTCTATAAAAACAGTTCCTTGCGGAACTGCCTTTATGGAATCCACACTTAAAGCACATCATCCCAGTGCCTAACTTCGGGCAACCTCTACTGAATTCCCCCTCCCCAAATGATTTGCCCAAGATCACATGGAGCCGCAGTAGGATTTGAACCAGGGTCCCCTGATTTTCAACTCTCTGCTCCTCCTCCACATACACATAAGTGAATGTAGCATCAACCATATGTGGCAAATTTTATGAACATACACACACAAGCTATGAGGAAGGGATCCTTTATCAGAGTGTCAAACTTTGTCCTGGCAGAGATGGATTTGTGATTCTAAAATATGAGCAAGTCTCAATTACCTACTGTAAGTAAATAAACCATCGCATATTCTACCAAGTCCCAGGCTGGGAGGTGGTTTTACATGACTTTGACCAGATGAATATCATGACAGGTCAAAATCCTGAAGTACAGGTGTACTGCCATGATAAAATACAGAACAACCCCAAATTCTAAATATGGTGCCTTAAGTTGTGTGCGCTAATTTGACCACATGGCCAAATTGCGTGCACAACTTAATTGATTAACAAGCCAATCAGTGCCAATAATTTGTACTTAACCAATTAGCAGCACTAATCGGCTTTAATTAGAATTTACGCACACAACTTTCTAGGAGTATTCAATAATGTCGTGTGCGTAAATTCTAATGCATGCAGTCAAAAAGGAGGCATGGCCATGGGCAGGTTGTGGGAATTTCAAAAACTATGCACAGTATTATAGAATACACCTAATCTGTGCCTAACTTAGGCGCAGGTATTTAGACCTGGTTTTAGGTGGCCTAAATGGGTGCGCCTAAATTTTAGTCACAAGAATAGCGATTGAGCATATTCTATAAACTATGCGTAACTTTAGGCATAGTTATAGAATCATGCTAACCGCGTGGTTTTTCACTGACAATTTTTAAAGCACCATTTATAGAATTTGGCCCTAAGTGTATACTTTGAAGCATGACCCTGATTCTGCCTCCTTACTGTTGGATTAAAACTCTCTGTGTTACTGTATACTTGTATAAGTTTACCTTTTCTGAAACTTCCACCCAAGGCAGTGTACACCAGGTACAGCATCATATAAATAACTTACTTTGTGTTAACAACATAGCAATAGGAAAATGACCAAATGTAAGCAAAACACACAATTAATGCAGTAAACTTGGACATAAGCAAACAAAATCCTAGTAACAGGATTAACATGACAGCGTATCAAAAATATTAATGCTAAGACAGAATAGTGATACAGAAATATGATAAATGTTGGCAGAATACAAACGTTAACCTCAATAAGCAACATGGAAGAAAATTTATGTAACAGATACAATACCCACAATGTCAGTACAATATAATGAAACATCTTAATAGGCAGGTGGGAATGGGGTGGGGGAAGTGCAGTTCAGATATATAGACAGCTGGGTAGGACAAAGGCACTGGGATAAATAAAGGATGGTTAAACTGAAGTCCGATTATATGTATAGTTGAATAAGGGATGTAGAACTGGTCTTAATTATGAGGTGTTCAGCAAGGTAGTCCAGATGTGGAGTGAAGTGTCACCAAAGGTATTAAAGGCTTTGGAGAAAAGCCAGGCTTTCACCTGCCTCCTGAAGTAAAGATAGTATTGCCAGGGACCCTTTGGGACAGAGTTTTAGAGTGTGGGGGCTACTCCTGAGAAGACTCACTGGCAGATGTCACATTGCATGATTCCTTTTGAGGGTGATGCTTCTTGAGAGGGGAACTTAGAGGATGAGGGCCATCTTATTCTTTAAGTACCCTGGGTCCATTTTATTTGAGGGCTTTGAAAATCATAGTACCTGTAGGGTACTGGTAGCTAGTGTAATTTTTGTAGAAAGTGTGTGATGTGGTCATGGTGCTTGCAGTCCTATCGCATTCTGAATTAGGTGGAGATGGTGCAAACTCTTTTTGGTTTAAACAATGTACAGGGTATTACAGTAGCCCAGTTCTGACTCCTGACATTATCACAGCATGGACTGTGGTCAGACTCGTCTTCAAGATTTATGAAGAGAGATTTCATAATTGCCGCAGGCGATAGAGGCAGTTTTTAAAGGTTGTTTAAATCTGTGCTATCAAATTAAGTGATGAGTCTAGCAATATCCCAAGATTCCTGACCTGTGATTTTAGGGTGAGTTCATACTTCAGAATGGCATTTTGAAGTAATGTTTCTGCCTTCTTGTGTTAGGAATTCACAGAAGCTCTGTCTCTTCTCAACTTAGAAGGCTGTCCTTGTAGAGCAGAGGTCTAAATTTAGGTGCACTGCATGTAAGCATGGAAGATTTTGCTGTCAGGATAGATTAAAGACTTCAAGTGCTGTCAGACAGGTACCTTCATACGAATTAAATTTTCTACTAGAATATTTCCAGCAAAAATACTAGAGCCTCTAAAACTGATTTATCTTAAAATAAAGCCCCATACATATCATAGATGTAGCCATGGATGGGTAGGGCCCATCCACACAGTGCTCAGGCCCACACAGCAGTGGTGAACATCATCCCCCTAATTCTATAAAAAGCTCAATTTGCATGCGCATTTTAATTGAATAATGAGCTAATTAGAGCCAATTGGCTTTTAAAAAAGCAATTATTGGCACTAATAAAGATTCAATTAACATGTATGCGTATAAATTTAGGCATGGGATCTGCGACTAAATTTTACACGCTAATCGGAAAATGAAGAATAGAAATTACCATGGTCAGATCGGGGGCATGACTTTTAGTTATAGAATAAAAGGGCTCCATGCCTATCATTTGCACCATGTTTTCGCTGGTGCAAATGGTTGCACCTAAATGTGGGCATGATCCCTGTGCTTAAACGTTATTCTGCAAACTACAGATAGGAGTAACTAGTGAGGTAATTAAATTTGCTGACAGCACAAAGTTATTCAAAGTTGTTAAATTGCAACAGGATTGTGAAACATTGCAAGAGAAACTTACGAGACTGGAAGACTGGGCATCCAAATGGCAGATGATATTTAATATGAGCAAATGCAAAGCGATGCATGTGGGAACGAGGAACCCAAACTATAGTTATGTGATGCAAGGTTCCACATTAGGAATCACTGACCAGGAAAAAGATCTAGGTGTCATCGTTAATGATATGTTGAAACCCTCTGCTCAGTGTGCGGCAGCAGCTAATAAAGCAAATAGAATGTTAGGTATTATTGGGAAAGGAATGGAAAATAAAATGAGGATGTTATAATCCCTTTGTATCACTCCATGGTGCGACCACACCTCGAATACTATGTGCAATTCTGGTCACCGCATATTTTCAAAGCACTTTGGGAGGCTAAGTTCCATAGGTTTCTATGGAACTTTGGGAGGCTAAGTGCTTTGAAAATAAGCCTCATAGTGGAATTAGAATAGGTACAAAGAAGGGCGATGAAAATGGTAAAAGGATGACTTCCCTATGAGGAAAAGCTAAAACGGCTAGGGTTCTTCAGCTTGAAGAAAAGATGGCTGAGGGGAGATATGAAGAGTGGAGTGGAATGGGTAGATGTAACTTGCTTGTTTACTCTTTCCGAAAATACTAGGACTAGGGGGCACACAATGAAGCTACAAAGTAGTTGATTTAAAACAAATTGGAGAATATATTTCTTCACTCAACATGTAATTAAACTCTGGAGTTCGTTTCCAGAGAATGTAGTAAAAGCAGTTAGCTTAGCAGGGTTTATAAAAGGCTTAGATAGCTTCCTAAAAGAAAAGTCCACAAACCATTATTAGGATGGACTTGGATAAAATCCACTGTTTATTTCTAGGATAAGCAGCATAAAATGTATTGTACTGTTTTGGGATCTTGCCAGGTACTTGTAAACTGAATTGACCATTGTTAGAAACAGGATGCTGGTTTGATGGACCTTTGGTCTGTCTCAGTATGTTCTTATGTAAAACTTTAGCTGCCAATGTTGGCATGCCCTCTCCCGTTATGTATAAGAACGGAGGGGGAGGGGTAGTGCCTGCTATTTGGTATGCATGATTTTTTTTCTGTTAAGAACACACATACTTCTGTGTTTTCAAAAATGTATACTCTGCTCCATCCAGACCCTTGGGAATGGCTCTTCAAGAATGGGTAAAGTTACACATGCACAGACTGTACATGTATAGCTTTACCAGTGAAAAGGATGGGACCATTTTAGAAAAGACAGTTTCCACAGGTAAAATACTGCTTTTCACGTTGATATTACTTTGCAAAATTACTCACTAAGCTCTAGCATTGTACAGTAACTAACCAGCTTATTTTCGAAAGAGATCGCCATGGCCGGCCATCTCCTGAAGCCGGTGAAATCGGTATAATGGAAAGCCGATTTTGGCCGGCTGCAACTGCTTTCCATCGCAGAGCCGGCCAAAGTTAAAGGGGGCGTTTTGGAAGGGTATGGAAGGCGGGACGGGGGCGTGGTTATGACATGGCCGGCTTCGGCCGATAATGGAAAAAAGATGGCCGGCTCTCACGAGCACTTCGCCGGCTTCACTTGGTCCATTTATTTTTATGACCAAGCCTCAAAAAAGTGCCCCAATTGGCCAGATGACCACCGGAGGGAATCGGAGATCACCTCCCCTTACTCCCCCAGTGGTCACCAACCCCCTCCCACCCTAAAAAAAATTTAAAAAAACAATTTTTTGCCAGCCTCTATGTTAGCCTGAAATGTTAAACCCAGCTCCCTGACAGCAGTATGCAGGTCCCTGGAGCAGATTTTTGTGGGTGCAGTGCACTTCAGGTAGGTGGACCCAGGCCCATCTCCCCCTACCTGTTACACTTGTGGTGGTAAATGTTAAGCTCTCCAAAAACCCCCAAAACCCATTGTACCCACATGTAGGTGCCCCCCTTCATTCCTAAGGGCTATGGTAGTGGTGTACAGTTGTGGGGAGTGGGTTTTGGGGGGGATTTGGGGGGCTCAGCACCCAAGGTAAGCGAGCTATGCACCTGGGGTGCCCGGTTGGTGTCCTGGCATGTGAGGGGGACCAGTGCACTACAAATGCTGGCTCCTCCCATGACCAAATGTCTTGTATTTGGCCGGCTTTGAGATGGCCGGCATTAGTTTCCATTATCGGCTGTGAGAAGGGAGAGGCTGTCCTACCCTGGTTAGGCCCCTAGAGGGCACAGTTCCCCTAAAATGTCCAGGGAGAAGGGCTGGGTGAGTCGCTGAAGGGACTTAATACCCCACCTGAGTGGTGAGGGGGAGAGGAGAGCTAGCATCGGAAGAAGAGAGCTGGTAGCTGAAGCAGGAGGTCCCCATGTGAAGTACTGGCTGAGCCCTTTGGACTGGTGGTGAACTGTGTGCAAAGCAAGGAAGCTGGCTGGGGTAAGAAGGCCCTAGAGTGCCAGGTATAAGAACTGTGTGTTACAAGGACGGACTGGGTATCCGGGTTACAAGGAAGGACTGAGTGTCCAGGTGCTTAAGCTGGAAGATTGAACTGACTAGGAAGAAATGTTTAAGCTGGAAGGACTGTTTAAGCTTGTAAAAGTGTTTTAAGCTGGAAGAAGTGTGCCCCAGGAAGGGGGAATAAAAGATTTGTAAGAGAATATCCTGTTGGTGAGACCTGACTGTGTTTGCCTTTGAGAAGCAGGTCACCCTGAGCAGAAAGGGGTAGTAGAATAATTTGCATAAAATCTGCAAACTGAGAACCAGCTCACCCTGAGTGAAAGAGGGACGTGGGATCCTGAGGTGGGAGCTTCATCTTTACATGGCGAAAAATGATGCTGGCCATCTCAAACCTGGCCATCTCTGATATTTGGCCGGCCCCAACTGTATTATCGAAATGAAAAATGGCCACCCATCTTTTTCGATAATACGGTTCAGGACTGCTCTTTGCGGTGCCGGCCAAATAGATGGCCGGCCATCTATTTGGCCGGTGCCATTTGATTATGCCCCTTCATGTAAAACTAGTTACTGTACTTATGTTTTATCACTTTTATATATAAATAGTACCGCAAATATTACTTTTACGGAAGTAGTAATTTCTCCAGTTTTTACTACTTTTACCTAGATACAGCTAGTGCTTTCAGTTAAAAGTAAAAGTGGAACCAACACATCAGTGACCATTGCTCAGTAAACCAAATGAAACAGTAAAATCTAGAATGGGATTTTGCCAATGCAAACCTCTTCACGCAAGCAGTGGATCATCTCATCTTTTTTTTGCTGTTCATGGAATACAGCCTATGAGAACAGTGGCGTTGCCTGTGTTTGAATGGGCTACTGGTCACCAGCCAAACAGAACAATGATGAGTTGGGTCACTTTGAAGCAGAGATAAAGCAGAAGCTGGTGTCAATTCTTGGTGAACTGACATATGTCTCTTCCACAACAGATGCTGAATATGTTACATTGGGACGACTTTCCACTGGATTGACAGAGTCTTTATGGAGGAAGTTTACTAGTCTGGCCTTAAAGAAGACTGAAGGGTTCACACATTTGACGTTCTTGCATCAGTTCTCAAAGCTATTCATATGGCTTCAGGTGAAAAAATTTTAGAACAACAGAACAGCCATACTGGGACAGACTAATGGTCCATCTGGCCCAGTATCCTGCTTCCAACAGTGGCTAATCCAGGTCACAAGTGCCTGGCAGAAACCCAAATAGTGGGGGAAAATCCACCAGAAGATGGAAAACTCAAGCACCCCACGGTAAAAACAGTGTTCAAAAAGTGGGAGTACGACCAAGGAGACCAGACACTGGAAGACGTTCTTAAATAAAAAACTTTATTAAAGATTTGAAGACTCGACACGTCGTGTTTCGGCTGTCAGGCCTGCATCAGGAGTCTATAAAAAGTACATTTATATATGATATGTGTGATAAAAGGACAACAAAAATATTAATAATAAATAAAATAAAACACATATAATGCATATAATAAAACTAATTATAAAAAAATTAATTATAAAAAAAATATAAAAAAAATTATAAAAAAAATATATATGCTGTGTATGAATTTATAAAATAATAATGCAATACACAAACGTCATATATAAATATATATAAATAAAGATCATTAAATAATTCAAAATGTATATGTACATATAAATTTAAACAATAAATATGAAATGATAAAAGTTACACATACATATAAAAAATAGTTATGTATACTTACATGTGCTGTATTAAGATAACATACATTTAAAGAATATGATAATATTGATCAGAAGTTTAAATTGAACTAAATGATTTAAAGAAATTGTGAAAAAAGAACTATGAGGAAAACATAGAGAACCTTATTGTTTTTCATGATACATAACCGCATTACTTGTAAAAAAATTATATGGAGAAAATAGCAAATTTGAATGATTGGGAAAGATCACAAAAATATAAATTAGAGAAGTACTTACTCAAAAAATAATATTGTATTTATTGAAAGGACTAACCTGCTGTGCAGAGTGCTGCAGAGTAATGACGATGAAAATGCTCTGGAAATCTTACAGCAGTCTGTCGAATGATATGTAGAAAACCAAATAAAAGGCTTACTCATTGAAAAAAAGAAAGAGAGAAAAAAAGAAAGAGAGAAAAATGGAAAATAGTATATGGTGTATTGAAAAACACTAACCTCTTACACGGAGAGTTGCTATAGAATGATAAGATTAATTCTTCAAAAAAATGGCGTGGTAGTCTGATTGTAAATAGACAAATAAAAGAATGATGTCACAGAAGAAAAAACAGAAGTAACAATGCAACGTTTAGACAACAAGGGAAAACATGAAGCATAAGTGGTGGTATGGTCCGATAGGAACTATGATTATACATGCAAATAAATATATATGAAAAAAGCACGCATGAGAGTGAATTAAGGATAGAAGGACAGAATGTTATGTATAGTCTTTACATGGGAAAATGCATTAAAATGCGCAAATAGGCATAAAAAACAGAAACGAAGATATAGGAGGAAGTTCATATAAATAATGCTACTCACCTTGAAAAAGACTGTTCTGAAAAAATTCGTCATGAGCGCTGCTCGCACTGTTAGTAGTATAAATGAAAAAATGTATTGGTGGGGAGCAGGGCTTTAAACAAAAAAAGGCGCCAAAAAAACTTACGTACAAACGCTAAACCGGAAATAGTATCTCAGGAAGAATATTGAATTGCTAGTGCAACGTACGTTCCGCAAATAATACAGGCGAAAAAAAGATTTCGAAAGAGATGTGTTAAAAAACGGAACAGGCGCTAAAGAAAAGAAAGAAAAAAATATATTAGAAAAAATCGCTAAACCGGAAGTGACGTTCCGGGATATAATGAAACTTTGCATTAATGGTAATAGAATGAAACAGTTTTATCAATAAAATAAATAAAATGAAAAACATAAAGTTAAAGATAACATGCACTTGAAAAGAATAAATATAAGAGAAGAGATGACGATGTGCCAATCCTGAGAGACAAGACAGACATTATGTAAAATAAATGACGGTTAATGCTATCTGGGGAAACAGAAACTAGACAAGAGATATAATGAAAAAATCTGTGGGTGAAAAGAATTAGAAAGTGAAAATAAATATAAAGACAAAATTTATTAGTACTTGGGTATTATGTCAGTTGTGTATGATAAAAAATAGAATGAAATATATCTACATAAGAATACATTTAGACAATTATGGTGCAAGAATACATAAATGCAAAACAAAAGATATAACAAATGACATAAATGTTAATGTAAATAAATTAAACAAGAGTATGATTTGAAAAAAGGAAAAGAAGATGGTTAGTACTGAATTGTGAAAAATGTATATCAATGGAAATAATGACGGTTGGTTGCAATTGTATGTTTTAAAAAATTGGATTATGTTTACATTATAAGAGGTAATGGTATCACATATACTTAAAAATTATATATATAAATATTATATACACAAAAAAGGAACAATTGATGGAGGGTGCTACGATGGGTAATTATACTAATTCTCTTCAAGTGTTTTTTAAAAAAAGTTATTCATAAAAAAGACCGATAATCGATCTCGTTGTTTAGTCCATCAGGTGTTAAGGTATTAAGGTCAAAAATTAATTTCTGTTCCTCCTGCAACAGTTGTTTATCCAAATCTCCTCCTCTCCATTTCTTCACAAAAGTTTTAAAAACAAAGTATTTTAAATCTGAGATGGAATGATTTGCTGAGTACCAATGTTCAACCAGGGGAGCGGATTCAATCTTTCGTTTAATGCAGCTTCTGTGTTCAATAATACGGGTTTTAACTGCTCTGAGAGTTTTACCCACGTATATCATTGGACATGGACACACAATAATATAAATGACGGATGAAGTAGTGCAATCTGACGTATGATTAAGTTTGTATGATTTCCTAGTTTTTGGATGGATGAAGTTGATAGTTTCAATGCAGTGAGTGCATACACTGCAATGTCCACATTTTTGATGTCCAAGTGGTGCTGTAAATGTAGTGATATCCGGTAATGTAGAGGGCACGAAATGCTCCTTTAAGTTCTTATTCCTGGAATAAGCAACAACCAATTGTTTATTCTGAAAACATTCTAGACCTTCTAGGATGTGCCAGTGTTTCCTAATAGAGCGTGAAATATGTTTAGCTAAAAAAGAATATTTCAATGTGCAGACAATATCTGGTGTTTTCTTTCTTGTAGATGGTTGTAATAATTCTGAGCGATCTTTTTCAATAGCTTTGTTGAGTCCATTATTGATATGTTGTGGTGGATAGCCTCTTGCTGAGAATCTATCTTTCAAAATTCTTGCTTGGTAATGAAAATCATCAAAGTCTGAACAGAGGCGTCGAAGACGAAGGAATTGACTCAAAGGCAAGTTGCTTTTCAAGCTAGGATTATGATAACTTGAATAATGCAAAAACATGTTGCGGTCTGTAGGTTTTCTATATATATTTGTTTTGAAGAAATAATCAGTTTTGGTAATTGAAATGTCAAGAAAATGGATATTATTATTGTCATATTCTAAAGTAAATCTAAGATTGGGATCTTGACTATTCAACCATTGATGGAATGTGAGGAGAGTTTCCTCATTACCTTGCCAAAGGATAAAAACGTCATCTATATAGCGCCGGTAAATTTTGATGTACTTTGCAAAGGGATGATTAGTGAGGAATTTTTCTTCAAAGTTACCGACGTATAAATTGGCTAGATCAGGTGCCATACTGGAACCCATCGCGGTACCTTTAATCTGCTGATAGTATGTGTTTTTAAAACAAAAATAATTTTTAGTAAGTGCTATCGTTGCGCAGGTCAAAATCAGATGGTTAGGTATTCTTCGATGGGTAGTCCTTTTTTGTAAAATTTCTTCAATTATGCTTAATGCTTCAAGTTGAGGAATGTTCGTGTATAGTGACTCGATATCCATGGTTACCAAAATTGTATCTATTATAGGGCCATCATATTGTTCAAGAATGTTAATCATGTGAGTTGTATCTTGCACATAAGATGGAATGGTAGGAACATAAGGTCGTAAAAAGAAATCAACAAAAATAGATAAAGGTTCTAGAATAGATCCATTACCAGAGATAATAGGTCTTCCAGGTGGATTTTCAGTGGATTTATGGATCTTCGGAAGTATATAAATGGTTGGAACAACAGGATGTTTAACTTGTAAAAATTGTTTTTCTTTTTCAGTGAGGAAGCCCATCTTTGATGAAATACTGATTAGTTCGTCTATATCTTCCTTAATACCTCCTGTAGGATCTTCTTGTAGGGGAATGTAAAAGTTGGAATCATCTAGTTGTCGTTGGACTTCTTCTATGTATTTGTCCCGATCCATGATTACTGTTCCTCCACCTTTATCTGCTGGTTTAATTACTATGGAAGTATTGGTTGAAAGATCTTTAATAGCTGTACGTTCTAACTTGGTGATGTTATAATACCGAGGTTTGGTATTCTTTTCAACCTTCTTAAGATCTCTATTTACACATTGATGGAATGCCTCAATAAGTGGATGTGGTGGACCAGGAGGTATCCAAGTAGAAGGTTTTTTAACCACAGAGATCTCTTGTCTTATATCTGAAGTATTAGAAAATGCTTGTATTATTTGTAACTTACGGTTGAATTTAAAGAGATCTACTCGTGTCTGGAAAGCATTGTATCCACTAGTGGGCACAAAAGATAAACCTTTCTGAAGGACACTAACTTCTGTTACTGTTGGAGTATATTGCGAAAGGTTAAAGATAGGTATTGTTACCTCTATTGATGATATGGATGTCGAAAGTGGCCTCTGTATGGTTGATTCTGTGAGTATGTGTTCTGTGTTCTTCCTCTTCCTCTGCTTCTTCCTCTTTGTATATGTCGATCCTGTGGATGGAGTGGATACCGTTGCGGTTGTAATCTCATATCTTTCTTCCAAAGTTCTTCTAAAAAAGAATTGGTCTGGATTTCTTGGCTGGCTAAAAGAGATGTATCACGCTCAGTTGAATGTCTAGATGTTCTCGTGGGTGGCTGTTGCATTATAGGGCTACTGATTGGGGAAGTGTATTCATCCCCAGAGTCACTTCTCACTCTTTTTCGTCTTTGTTCTGTGTGGATATTTTCTAAATGGTTGTTTGTATGGAGAGACTTGGGTTTAATTTGGTTAGACTGTCTTGTTGGTCTTTTGTTCTGAAAATATTGTCTTGATTTTGAAAAGGGATATATAGATCCCCTTTTGTAATCTGCCTCATCTCTTCTAAATTTGCTATTTTTTACTTCCTTTGTTTCTTTTTTGAATTTATCAATTTTGATATTAACATCTTTTGATATTACCTCGTAATTTGGATCTGAGTTATGTAATGCGGTTATTTTGGGTTCTAAGGTTTCCTTTAGTATTTTACTTTTTGCTTGTGCTGTTTCAGCTATCAAAATCATTAAATCAAGACTGCATTTATTGAGAATAGCGCACCACTTATCTAAAAATAATTGATTGTCTAAAAACATAGTTGGAGCCTTATTTATCCTAAGGCCTCTTGGTATGCGTCTAGACCTGCAATAACTAAGCATTGTACAGAAATGCAAGTCATTCCTGACAATGTTCTTTCTAATATCTATGATATTTAACCACTGTTCCATTAGTGATGTTGAAGGTTGGTTGTAGTCTTCTTCATCATCTAGATGTTGTAATAATTGATTGAGATGTTCATCACTATAGGTAAGAACGTCATCCCAGTTCTGAAAAGCCATGGTCGAGTTCAGGGGTAAATATGAGGGAAAATCCACCAGAAGATGGAAAACTCAAGCACCCCACGGTAAAAACAGTGTTCAAAAAGTGGGAGTACGACCAAGGAGACCAGACACTGGAAGACGTTCTTAAATAAAAAACTTTATTAAAGATTTGAAGACTCGACACGTCGTGTTTCGGCTGTCAGGCCTGCATCAGGAGTCTATAAAAAGTACATTTATATATGATATGTGTGATAAAAGGACAACAAAAATATTAATAATAAATAAAATAAAACACATATAATGCATATAATAAAACTAATTATAAAAAAATTAATTATAAAAAAAATATAAAAAAAATTATAAAAAAAATATATATGCTGTGTATGAATTTATAAAATAATAATGCAATACACAAACGTCATATATAAATATATATAAATAAAGATCATTAAATAATTCAAAATGTATATGTACATATAAATTTAAACAATAAATATGAAATGATAAAAGTTACACATACATATAAAAAATAGTTATGTATACTTACATGTGCTGTATTAAGATAACATACATTTAAAGAATATGATAATATTGATCAGAAGTTTAAATTGAACTAAATGATTTAAAGAAATTGTGAAAAAAGAACTATGAGGAAAACATAGAGAACCTTATTGTTTTTCATGATACATAACCGCATTACTTGTAAAAAAATTATATGGAGAAAATAGCAAATTTGAATGATTGGGAAAGATCACAAAAATATAAATTAGAGAAGTACTTACTCAAAAAATAATATTGTATTTATTGAAAGGACTAACCTGCTGTGCAGAGTGCTGCAGAGTAATGACGATGAAAATGCTCTGGAAATCTTACAGCAGTCTGTCGAATGATATGTAGAAAACCAAATAAAAGGCTTACTCATTGAAAAAAAGAAAGAGAGAAAAAAAGAAAGAGAGAAAAATGGAAAATAGTATATGGTGTATTGAAAAACACTAACCTCTTACACGGAGAGTTGCTATAGAATGATAAGATTAATTCTTCAAAAAAATGGCGTGGTAGTCTGATTGTAAATAGACAAATAAAAGAATGATGTCACAGAAGAAAAAACAGAAGTAACAATGCAACGTTTAGACAACAAGGGAAAACATGAAGCATAAGTGGTGGTATGGTCCGATAGGAACTATGATTATACATGCAAATAAATATATATGAAAAAAGCACGCATGAGAGTGAATTAAGGATAGAAGGACAGAATGTTATGTATAGTCTTTACATGGGAAAATGCATTAAAATGCGCAAATAGGCATAAAAAACAGAAACGAAGATATAGGAGGAAGTTCATATAAATAATGCTACTCACCTTGAAAAAGACTGTTCTGAAAAAATTCGTCATGAGCGCTGCTCGCACTGTTAGTAGTATAAATGAAAAATGTATTGGTGGGAGCAGGGCTTTAAACAAAAAAAGGCGCCAAAAAAACTTACGTACAAACGCTAAACCGGAAATAGTATCTCAGGAAGAATATTGAATTGCTAGTGCAACGTACGTTCCGCAAATAATACAGGCGAAAAAAAGATTTCGAAAGAGATGTGTTAAAAAACGGAACAGGCGCTAAAGAAAAGAAAGAAAAAAATATATTAGAAAAAATCGCTAAACCGGAAGTGACGTTCCGGGATATAATGAAACTTTGCATTAATGGTAATAGAATGAAACAGTTTTTATCAATAAAATAAATAAAATGAAAAACATAAAGTTAAAGATAACATGCACTTGAAAAGAATAAATATAAGAGAAGAGATGACGATGTGCCAATCCTGAGAGACAAGACAGACATTATGTAAAATAAATGACGGTTAATGCTATCTGGGGAAACAGAAACTAGACAAGAGATATAATGAAAAAATCTGTGGGTGAAAAGAATTAGAAAGTGAAAATAAATATAAAGACAAAATTTATTAGTACTTGGGTATTATGTCAGTTGTGTATGATAAAAAATAGAATGAAATATATCTACATAAGAATACATTTAGACAATTATGGTGCAAGAATACATAAATGCAAAACAAAAGATATAACAAATGACATAAATGTTAATGTAAATAAATTAAACAAGAGTATGATTTGAAAAAGGAAAAGAAGATGGTTAGTACTGAATTGTGAAAAATGTATATCAATGGAAATAATGACGGTTGGTTGCAATTGTATGTTTTAAAAAATTGGATTATGTTTACATTATAAGAGGTAATGGTATCACATATACTTAAAAATTATATATATAAATATTATATACACAAAAAAGGAACAATTGATGGAGGGTGCTACGATGGGTAATTATACTAATTCTCTTCAAGTGTTTTTAAAAAAAGTTATTCATAAAAAAGACCGATAATCGATCTCGTTGTTTAGTCCATCAGGTGTTAAGGTATTAAGGTCAAAAATTAATTTCTGTTCCTCCTGCAACAGTTGTTTATCCAAATCTCCTCCTCTCCATTTCTTCACAAAAGTTTTAAAAACAAAGTATTTTAAATCTGAGATGGAATGATTTGCTGAGTACCAATGTTCAACCAGGGGAGCGGATTCAATCTTTCGTTTAATGCAGCTTCTGTGTTCAATAATACGGGTTTTAACTGCTCTGAGAGTTTTACCCACGTATATCATTGGACATGGACACACAATAATATAAATGACGGATGAAGTAGTGCAATCTGACGTATGATTAAGTTTGTATGATTTCCTAGTTTTTGGATGGATGAAGTTGATAGTTTCAATGCAGTGAGTGCATACACTGCAATGTCCACATTTTTGATGTCCAAGTGGTGCTGTAAATGTAGTGATATCCGGTAATGTAGAGGGCACGAAATGCTCCTTTAAGTTCTTATTCCTGGAATAAGCAACAACCAATTGTTTATTCTGAAAACATTCTAGACCTTCTAGGATGTGCCAGTGTTTCCTAATAGAGCGTGAAATATGTTTAGCTAAAAAAAGAATATTTCAATGTGCAGACAATATCTGGTGTTTTCTTTCTTGTAGATGGTTGTAATAATTCTGAGCGATCTTTTTCAATAGCTTTGTTGAGTCCATTATTGATATGTTGTGGTGGATAGCCTCTTGCTGAGAATCTATCTTTCAAAATTCTTGCTTGGTAATGAAAATCATCAAAGTCTGAACAGAGGCGTCGAAGACGAAGGAATTGACTCAAAGGCAAGTTGCTTTTCAAGCTAGGATTATCTTCGTTTCTGTTTTTTATGCCTATTTGCGCATTTTAATGCATTTTCCCATGTAAAGACTATACATAACATTCTGTCCTTCTATCCTTAATTCACTCTCATGCGTGCTTTTTTCATATATATTTATTTGCATGTATAATCATAGTTCCTATCGGACCATACCACCACTTATGCTTCATGTTTTCCCTTGTTGTCTAAACGTTGCATTGTTACTTCTGTTTTTTCTTCTGTGACATCATTCTTTTATTTGTCTATTTACAATCAGACTACCACGCCATTTTTTTGAAGAATTAATCTTATCATTCTATAGCAACTCTCCGTGTAAGAGGTTAGTGTTTTTCAATACACCATATACTATTTTCCATTTTTCTCTCTTTCTTTTTTTCTCTCTTTCTTTTTTTCAATGAGTAAGCCTTTATTTGGTTTTCTACATATCATTCGACAGACTGCTGTAAGATTTCCAGAGCATTTTCATCGTCATTACTCTGCAGCACTCTGCACAGCAGGTTAGTCCTTTCAATAAATACAATATTATTTTTTGAGTAAGTACTTCTCTAATTTATATTTTTGTGATCTTTCCCAATCATTCAAATTTGCTATTTTCTCCATATAATTTTTTTACAAGTAATGCGGTTATGTATCATGAAAAACAATAAGGTTCTCTATGTTTTCCTCATAGTTCTTTTTTCACAATTTCTTTAAATCATTTAGTTCAATTTAAACTTCTGATCAATATTATCATATTCTTTAAATGTATGTTATCTTAATACAGCACATGTAAGTATACATAACTATTTTTTATATGTATGTGTAACTTTTATCATTTCATATTTATTGTTTAAATTTATATGTACATATACATTTTGAATTATTTAATGATCTTTATTTATATATATTTATATATGACGTTTGTGTATTGCATTATTATTTTATAAATTCATACACAGCATATATATTTTTTTTATAATTTTTTATATTTTTTTTATAATTAATTTTTTTATAATTAGTTTTATTATATGCATTATATGTGTTTTATTTTATTTATTATTAATATTTTTGTTGTCCTTTTATCACACATATCATATATAAATGTACTTTTTATAGACTCCTGATGCAGGCCTGACAGCCGAAACACGACGTGTCGAGTCTTCAAATCTTTAATAAAGTTTTTTATTTAAGAACGTCTTCCAGTGTCTGGTCTCCTTGGTCGTACTCCCACTTTTTGAACACAGAAACCCAAATAGTAGCAAGATTCCATGCTGCTAATCCCAGAGCAAGCAGTGGCTTCCCTATGTCTGCCTCAATAGCAGACTATGGATGTTTCCTCCAGGAACTTGTCCAAACCTTTTTGTTAACCCAGATACACTAACTGCTATTACCACATTCTCTGGCAATAAGTTCCACAGCTTAACTATTCATTGAGTGAAAAATATTTCCCCTTATTTGTTTTAAAAATATTTCCATGTAACTTTATTGAATGTCCCCTTGTCTTTATACTTTATGAAGTAGTAAAAAATCAATTCACTTCTACTAACTCTACAGCAGTCAGGATTTTGTAGATCTCCCCTCAGCCATCTCTTTTCCAAGCTGAAGAACCTACCGTGTTTCCCCGAAAATAGGTCATCCCCCCGAAAATAAGACCTAGTAGAGGTCTTGCTGCAATTGTAAAATATAAGGCCTCCCCAAAAGTAAGACCTAGCCAAGAGCCAGACAAGGTCGCCCCTCCCCCACCCTACACCAGCCCTCCTTCGCTCCTGGAAGTTGAAACTAACCTTAAACGCCTCCTTTCACCAAGTTCGCACTCGCAGCAAACAGCAGTAGGGCAGGTCACTCCTTCCTTCCATGTCCCGCCCTTGCCTGATGTAACGTAACGTCTGTGAGGGCGGGGCACGGAAGGAAGGAGAGGTCTGCCCTGCTGCTGCTTGCTGTGAGTGCGAACTTGGTGAAAGGAGGCGTTTAAGGTTAGTTCCAACTTCCGGGAGCGACGGAGGCGGGTGGAGGGGGGCCCGGCGACCTCGGGTGGGGGGGGGCGACCTTGTCCGGCTCTCGGCGGCCCTGCTTTAAAAGAAAAAAACTTTGCTAGGTCTTATTTTTGGTGAAAGGAGGCGTTTAAGGTTAGTTCCAACTTCCGGGAGCAACGGAGGGTGGGTGGAGGGGGGGCCCGGCAATCTCAGGTGGGGGGGGCGACCTCGGGTGGGGGGTGCGACTCCGATGTTTCCCCGAAAAATAAGACATCCCCTGAAAATAAGACCTAGCGTGTCTTGGGGAGCAAAAATTAATATAAGACAGTGTCTTATTTTCAGGGAAACACGGTAACCTCTTTAGCCTTTCCTCATGCGACATGAGTTCCATCCACTTTATTATTTTGGTCACTCTTCTTTGAACCTTTTCAAATTCTGCTATATCTTTTTTGAGATATGGTGAACAGAACTGAATGCAATACTCAAAGTGAGGTCGCACCATGAAGTAACATTATAGTATTCTTGGTCTTATTTACCATCCCTTTCCTAATAATTCCTAGCATCCTGTTTGCTTTTTTGGCCACCATTGCACACTTTTCTCTAATTCCACTATATCTTTTTTAAGATATGGTGACCAAAACTGAACGCAATACTCATGGTGAGGTCACACCATGGAGCAATATTTTGTATCGCTTTCCCAATAATTCCTAGTATCCTGATGCTGGGCTAAACAAAATCACACAAAGGCCAGCTTGCTACATTGAGTTTCTGATTCCTCTCTATAGGCCAACAAACATTAATAAATATGACTACCTTTCAACAGTCATATCCCTTCATGGTATAACACTCAAAAGCCAGTCACAAACGTACAATATAAAAGCGTTGCTGCAGCTTGGCTCTTGGTCTTTATTTCCACTTATCTAATTGAACAAAAGTGGCAACTACACTGTGAATCCTGTCTAAAAATGCAAAGGATGCTTGAAATGCAAATGGCAGTCTGCCCACCACTTTCGCTGGACCAAGTCAACAGCATCTTACCCGAAGAACACCCTGATGTGAACAGCAGCTGGCTTTATATTTGCACAAGGGGAATTTCTGATAGCTATTCTTTCACTAATTGCAAAGCAGCCCTTCTCAGTCAATGGAATTCCCATGCTGCAGTTTCACTCCAGTCTACAAGCTACAAGTTATGGTAGTTAGGGGCACACAAATTGTAATTGTTCTCTTCCTCAACAGAACTATTCTGTTCATTTGAATACAAAGACACCCTAGACAGCATTGTGCAACTCTGCCAGTTACATAAGCAATGGGGGGCAATAACTTTTCCACAGCGCCGTGATCCTGTTGACTCAAGTAAGTGTTGGGGTCGCTGGCTGAAATATTTCTATAAAACAATTTTCACAATTAAATGCTTAAATAATAAAATATTGAAGCTTTAGGGCAGATGATTAATACAATCGAAAGTGCTTTGGATGTGAAATAGCTATAGGCTATAGGAGATCCAATAGCCTGAACCATCATTGTAAAAACAAATACAGCAGTAGGGTATAGACTATACTGTAAAATCAAATTTCTAAGATATTTTGTCACATTTTAGTGTACTCCAATATATTTTGTGGATTTCTGAGCTACATAAGCAATGGCAAGACAAAGCTAGATGTAATGGCTGAATTATGAATAGACTGGAGAGAGATGGAGGAGTGGCCTAGTGGTTAGAGTACCAGTCTTACAATCCAGAGGTGGCCAGTTCAAATCCCACTGCTGCTCCTTGTGATCTTGGGCAAGTCACTTAACTCTCGCCTCAGGTACAAACTTAGATTGTGAGTCCTCCTGGGACAGAAAAATATCCAGTGTACCTGAATGCAACTCACCTTGAGCTACTACTGAAAATGGTGTGAGCAAAATCTAAATAAATCAACCCTTGGATTCTTAAACAGCATTAATGGATAGATGTCAGCAGTAATCAAACAAGAACCAAACAGCACTCCCATAGTCTGGAAAAAGTCTTCTCATTTGAGCCACGGAAAAACCCAAGACATAGATAAGCCCTTTCATATTTATTTTTGCACAATGCCTTTGCCAAACTGCTAGATTATGATTCTATTGTGTTTCATCCAGAACATTTAATTGAACCAAGCCAGCACTAAATCAGTAATACAATAATTACAAATCTACAATAAATCTACTTATAATGTGCTAGAAATCAGTTTGGCTTTTCAGCTTGTTTGGCTGTTTTTTTCAGGTGTGATTTTTTTTTTTTCATTTTCACTCATTCAATTTAGTAACTTGCTTTAATGTGCATTAACTTAGAATCAATTGTGTATTCAACTGGCAGCAGTGAGTGATTTGCTGCCCACTGCCAGCATTATTTTCAGATATTCAATGCTGGGCCCTGTCCAGACTTCGTAATTGAATATCCAGTTTTGGGGGTTTTTTGAGCTGGCTAACACATAGTCGGTTAAGTCAATATTCAGCCCTTGACCGCATAAGCCAAGCTGCTTAAAGATAGGACTGCTGTTTATGCAGCCTCATTTAAGCGGTTTACTTATGTGGTGAGGGGCTGAATATCGGCGCTTAATCTGACTCCACCCCTGGAATGCCGATAAGTTATCCACTTTTGAATTCGATGCTAACCGGTCATTTTCAGCAAAGGTAACCAGTTAAGTGCCGCTGAAAATGACCGGACAGCCACAAACATGCAATTTAACTAGTCGGCAGCCATTTCCAGATGGCCTAGTTGTTTTGAATATTGGCTGGTAAAATTTTAAGGCACATTAATAAAATGTGTGCTAATGTACGCACTCTCATTGGAAGCATGTTTCCATTGTCTTATCTTTTACCTTGACAATTCCATTCCTTTCTGTAGGACTTAACTTCTAGATTGCAGGAATTGGTATTTATTTAGCAAGATGCATATTACCTAGCCTGGTTGGTGAGTTTGGACAGCCAGCTACTGCCAGACAGAAAAAAATTATATTTGAATTCTATGCCCTGTTAATGAGATGAATACAGACATAGGCATCAGAATGGAGTGAGCCCAACATATGAGCAAGCAAATTTCCATGTTGCCCTCTGTATCCAGTGTCTCTCTCCTCCCTCCCTGCTGAAGCTCCTCCTCTTTACTGGCATCTCTTCCTCACCCCCCTTCCCCCCATGGAGCTCACCTTGGGGAGTAGGAGAGAGAGGAGGTACTGGGCATAGAAGGAGGATGGAAGAAAGGAGAGCAAAGAGGGCACTAGTGGGGAATGGGAGTGCAGGGTGGTGGGAAGGGGAAGTTACTTTTTTATTTGATGAGTATTATTTGTGTTCTGTGAGTGACATTAAAAATCAGTGATATTATTTGGGGGGCAGAGCTGAGGGTGGGGATGCAGCAGGGGTGGAGCTTGGGCCCCCCACAAAGGCATTCTGCTGCCCCTGGATACAGAAGTAACAGAGAGCAAGTAGGTGTTTATTTGTCACTCTTGTTAAACGATTGCAATCTGCAAATGTTCTACACAGAGAAATGTTTTTCATAAAGGATACCAGAAACTCATATTTTTGCAATACTAGAAAATTAGATTAATTACTTTTTCATGGAAAGGGTGGTTGGTGCCTGGAATGCTCTCAAGAGGGAGGTGGTGGAGACAAAAACAGTGATGGAATTTTAAAAAGACATGGGATGAACACAGAGGATCCCTGATTAGAAAATGGATGATATAAAAAACAAAAATGACTACATGTGTGTTATGTGTCAAGTGATGCTTAGATGGTGACTCTGGCCTGAAGAACTAAGGCCAGTCCTAGGCAGGCTTCTATGATCTGTGTCCCGTATATGGCAAGACGGTTTAGGATGGGCTGGTGAGGGCTTTGGCAACTCCAGTAGTTGGACTGTAAGGGCAGTGCTGGGCAGATTTCTATGGTCTATGTCCTATACATGGCAAAGAAAGAGCAGGATTAAGTATTTTATTCCACATTAATTGTTGGTTTAGCCATGAACTGATAATCAATGTAACTATTGGGCAAACTGGATGTTTCAAGTCTTTATGTGCCATCATTTCCTTTGTTACTATGGGGTCCTTTTATTAAGGTATGTTAATAGATTTAGCGCATGGTAATGATTAGCACATGCTAAATGTTGCGCAGTCCATTGTATACCTATGGGCTGCATGGCACTTAATGCACACTAATTCACTAGAATTCACTAAATCCATTAGTGCACCTCAGTAAAAGGACCCCTATGTTACTATAGGGCTCATTTTCAAAAAAAACATTAAAAAAAAAACAAACCTCCAAAGAGTATAATTGAACAAAAGGAAAAAAATGCTTTAAATCGCCAGTATGTATAATTTAGAACGTCTCCCGAGGGGATGTTTTGAAGGCGTGTCTTGGGCAGTCTTACAGAATGAACGTCTCCAGCTCATAATGGATAGTGAAACGAAAGAAAACTGTCATTAATTAGAACTAATATTAAAGCTTCTAGGGTAAGAGCAAAGCTAGAGGGGAATGATTACTCAATTACTGATTGGTTGGATGTTAATATGTTGTAACAGATTTTCAATCATTGTATGTTGATACCTTGATTGGTATATGTGGAGCTAACAAATATTAATCCCAGGGTGTTTCTATATGGTCTTAGTGGGGTCATTTTGTGATTAGATTTTAAGATGTTTGCTGTGTTTAATAAAGATTTATTTTTTATTTGTTACATTTGTATCCCACATTTTCCCACCTATTTGCAGGCTCAATGTGGCTTACATAGTACCGTAAAGGCGTTCGCCAATTCCAGTATGAACAAATACAGTAATGTTATTGTAGAATAAGGTATTGAAGGTATTTGAACATTTAAGTATTGTCTTCAACAATCAGTGTACTTTTTCTAGCGAAAAAGGTGCCGGTACTCAAATGCTAGGCCAGCCTTCAGGGGTAGGGTGATCACTGAGGGACCCACCCCACAATAACTAGGCCCCCTGCAACCAGTCACAGAATCTATGACAAGGCAGAATTGGTGTGTTGGGCCTGAGCTCTTTCATTAAAACTTGGGGACCATGGGTCAATTTTAGAAGACAATGGAAAAGGTGCCGGTACTCAGTACCCCCATGTACCCCCTCAAAAAAAGCCTTGTCAACAATTGATGTGTTCTAATGAATATGCATGAGAGAGATCTGCCTACAATGGATATAGTGGTCACGCAAACCTCTCACATGCATATTCATTAGGGCTATCCTGGAAACCTGGCCTGTTTATGGCCCTCAAGGATGGAACTTAGATAAGCCTGTATTATAGAATAGTGGTTTTCAACTCAGTCCTCAGGGACCACCTGGTCAATTGGGTTTTCAGGATATCCACAATGAATATGCATTAGATGTATTAGCATTCACTTCCTCCAATGCACATAAATATCTCTCATGTATATTCATTGTGGATATTCTGAAAACTGGGTTGAAAACCATTGGAACAGAATACAAGTGTAAGGTCAACATTGGCCTGCCGATGTGTAGGCATGGCTTCTTACACTACACCGATGGCAGGTGCGTAGTTTACAATATTCTACAAACTATGTGCATAACCAAGACATGCCCATGGCCAACCCATGTGCCACCTACATATACACACACCCCTCTCACAGTTAGGCACTACTTGGGCGCTACACCTAATGCATATTCTACAAACTATGTGCATAACCAAGACATGCCCATGCCAACCCATGTGCCGCCTACATATACACACCCCTCTCGCAGTTAGGCACTACTTGGGTGCTACCTCATAGAATAACACCTAATGCATATTCTACAAACTATGTGCATAACCAAGACATGCCCATGCCAACCCATGTGCCACCTACATATACACACCCCTCTCGCAGTTAGGCACTACTTGGGCGCTACCTCATAGAATAACATTTAATGCATATAGGCACCTGCCAATTTCATAGCACCTTTGGTGTGCATAAGTGGCGCCTACCTCTTCAAAGAATTGCCCCCTTAATGCACAGACATCTATTTGTACAACACAGTATTGATGCTGGAGATTGCTACAGTTTTGCAGTCCATATACATAGCCATATTTTACCTTTCGTTCATCCCACAAATGAAGAATGGTTCTTTTGACTACACAGCATTTTTACCCTGCAGCAACAATATCAATTAGGTTTATGTAGGTCTTTGCGTAGAAACTAGTTAGTGAAACCTGACCATCATTCTACATCTACCTGAGGCACATTAATTAAAACTTAAAAGAGGAACCACTGCATATAATGAGTTCAGTAAATCAATGGAATAATACCTAGTGGACATATTATTGTATGTGACACATTTATAAGTACAGCAATTACAACAAATGTTTCTGAACATGTAGCACATTTAACTACATTTCAGTTTAAGAGTATAAAAAAATCCCTTCCTTTCATTATTCTTTCAGTTCCAGTTCCACTTAACCATTTTGGAAATATGACAGAATTCCAATGTCAAAAAGGGTAATCTTCCCATTTTTAATGCTAATTGTTTGATCCACCATGTGAGTGGAGGACTGGCCTAATGGTTAGTGCAGTGGATTGAGATCCTGGGGAACTAGGTTCAATTCCCTTTGCAGCTCCATGTGACCCTGGGTAAGTCACTTAACCCTCCATTGCCCCAGGTACAACAGTAGTACAATGTACTACTTAAATTGTGAGCCCACTAGGAACAGACCCAGTACCTGTAAAATAAAACTGTAAACTGCTTAGATCTAAGCAGTATATAAATAATAAAATGAATTTATCATTTAGTCACTGCTTTATTGGAATAAATCCCCATCCATTTGCTACTAACTACTGCTATTTATCTCTTCTACAGCACTACTTGGTGTATACAGCATAAGCCGTACTTTACAAGTACAAATAAGAGATGGAACCTACTTAATAGTAACATAGTAACATAGTAGATGACGGCAGAAAAAGACCTGCACGGTCCATCCAGTCTGTCCAACAAGACAAACTCATATGTGTATACCTTACCTTGATTTGTACCTGCCTTATTCAGGGCACAAACCGTACAAGTCTGCCCAGCAGTACTTCCCACCTCACAACCACCAGTCCCGCCTCCCATCACTGGCTCTGGCACAGACCGTATAAGTCTGCCCTCTACTATCCTCGCCTCCCAACCACCAACCCCTCTTCCCCCCACCTGCTCCGCCACCCAATTTCGGCTACGCTTCTGAGGATCCATTCCTTCTGCACAGGATTCCTTTATGCATATCCCACGCATGTTTGAATTCCGTTACCGTTTTCATCTCCACCACCTCCCGCAGGAGGGCATTCCAAGCATCCACCACCCTCTCCATGAAAAAATACTTCCTGACATCTTTCCTGAGTCTGCCCCCCTTCAATCTCATTTCATGTCCTCTCGTTCTACCGCCTTCCCATCTCCGGAAAAGATTTGTTTGCGGATTAATACCTTTCAAATATTTGAACGTCTGTATCATATCACTCCTGTTCCTCCTTTCCTCCAGGGTATACATGTTCAGGTCAGCAAGTCTCTCTTCATACGTCTTGGAACGCAAATCCCGTACCATTCTCGTAGCTTTTCTTTGCACCGCTTCCATTTTTTTAACATCCTTAATAGAGCTTACAGTCTACTCAAGACAAACACAAGAAATATTGGAAATTCACTTACTCAAAAATGATTGAAACAAGACTTACTGACCATTAAGAATTAACAGCCTTGGAAATATGGATTTTTAGCCTATGCTAGAGGAACTAAGATTCAAGTGATATCTCCGCATTGATTAATGCAGAAGATCCTCCGAGGAAACTTGCTTCCTGCCAGGCTCTTCCGTTTCAGATAAGTGGCACGCTAATTTCACCCTCATGATGCTTTCAAGATTTGTGAATAACATATAAAAAGATTTTTAAAAATAATAACTATAGTGAAACTGTATGAACAGTGACATTATTAAAGTTCTTTATTTTGGGGTTTTTTGGACCAGTGATTGAATTAACGCTAAAGATGTGTTGTGCAGCCACAAATTAAAGTGGCAGTTATAACATCTTGCAATGTCTGAGGTCCTTTTTTTCCCCTTTCTAGTAAGTGATAAGCGGACCTTCATATACATTTTAGTTATACTATTTGAATTGAGAGAACTTTGGTTTTGCCATTTTTTGCTGGTTCAGAGAAAGAACAAGACACACTACTCATGAATCTCTTCCAAGCACATGATACAGCAAGGAGGAAAGCATGGAGTCAAAGAGATGGCAGTGAAGAAAAAGTGCAGAGTTAAGAGTAACTTGCCCAAGGATCAGAGTTCATGGAACTGTGAATGAACAGGTTAGAAAGGAATTAATGAGGATGCACAGAATACATTTACTTATAGGCAACTAGAAGGAGCTTGAACTCTATATGGAAATGTAGTGATAAGAAGAGGGGTTGTATTGTCTGAGTGTAACAACAGTGGCAAAAGCTAAGTCGCATGGCTGAATTTTGAAGAGACTGAAGTGGAGAGAGATGTTTTGTTGGAGACCTGTGAACAGCAAATTGTAGCAGATGAAACAGGAGAGAAGGTGAGAGTGGGTAAGAGATAGAAAGGGAAAGATCAATTTTGGTGATGATATTAGCAATCCAATTGAAAACTCAAGTGGCTGATATCTTGCTGATGAGGATACTCAACGCATAGAAAATAGCAAGTTCATCTGATTTTACTTAGTAATTTATGGAAATAATCCTAAAATCTCATTTTTTTTTATTTAGAGGACGGAAAAGACCACAGAAGCTCAGCTCGTTGTCATTAATTTAGCAACAGAAATGCCTTGCGAATGTCCTCACTGGTCTAAAAAACCTCCTCAGTTTTTCTAATTTTTTAAAAGTGCATACGTGCTTTACTTTTCGGTTCATTGTTCCACATTATTTGGTCAACTAGGTATTAAAGGACACATCTTTTTTCTAAAAGATACTTCATTCAATAGTTCAGGGTTGAACCTAAGGACAATTTACCAGGACATCAGGAATGAAAAGTTGGCGGTTTGTCTCCCGAAGAAGCAGATTGTGAAACGGAGGCGCTCTGTTAAGCAAACCGGAGAAACTGAATGAAGTATCTTTTAGAAAAAAGGTAAGTGTCCTTTAATACCTAGTTGACCAAATAATGTGAAGCAAAGAACAAGTAAAGCATGTATGCACTTTAAAAATTTAGAAAAATTGAGATTTTTTAGACCAGTAAGGACATTTGCATGGCATTTCTGTTGCTAAATTTATGAGAACAAGTCGAGCTTCTGTGATCTTTTCCTTCCTCTAAATAAAAAAAATGAGGTTTTAGGATTATTTCCATATATTACTAAGTAAAATCAGATGAACTTGCTATTTTCTATGTGTTGATGTTATTAGCAGTAAAAAAACACAGCACAGAGAGGATTCAAAGTACAGAACAGAGTCCAAATATCGAAAAAAAAAAAAAGCACCAAGAGCCTTCAAAATCGGGACAGAGATCCTTTAATAACACAACTTGGATAACAATTTTCTAAAAGTGACCCGACACAGGTTGTGTTTCGGCGCACAGCACCTGCATCAGGGGTCATAAAGGTTATATAGTCTGAATGTGCAGTGACGTGGCTTGCTCCTCTGTACACGTATTAGAATGGAGACTCTGCCCCTCAATGTTAGAGTCTAACATATTCAGACTATATAACCTACTTGTGTCACTCGGGGACAATGACATAAATTTGTACTAGTTCCCATGCCATAAAGTTAAGAAACTATACATACAGTACAAGAGTCAACAACTGGGAAATATATAACATATGTTGGTTCTTTGGCAATGAATCCCTTCCTGCCAGTGCTATGCTTCTTTAAGCATAGGAAATACCACAAAACAGGAATCCTCAGCTCTGATGCCTGAGGGCTGCAAACTGATCCCATTTTCTGAGTAACCAAGCTAGAGCACTGAACTTTGTTCCTAGACCATACATCTTAATAAATATTCATTGTGGATATCCTAGAAACCAGCCCTGTTTGCAGCCCTCACTGAGATGCTTGTGGAAAGCTGGCATAAACTGATACATGTGTTTGAAACAATAAACATTTATATGCCAATACCTAAAATAGGAAGTACAATAAACAACCATCTGCACTTCTCCTATCAAAGCCTCATTTTAAAGGGTTATGAACATTAAAGTAAAATGGTCTCTAAATATTTTCCCTCAGCATGTTACAGTTAGAGGGTAATTTTCTAACCATACAAATAGCATTTTAGAAAACTGATCTTCCAGTGTGTGAGTAAACTCATGTACGTATGAATGCATTATGAAGCAAACCAGATCACTGAAAGTCCATAAAATGGTTTATTTACCACAACTCTCAGTTAAAAAAAACCTAAAAGCCTGACATGGCTGTGTTTTGCCAATGCAAGGGCTGCACCAGGGGCATACAGAGACTGCTAACAAAATAGATAAACACACTTTAGTAAAAATGATAATAATCAAACAATAAATATGGTACAACTAATAAAAACATAAATAATTAAAATTATTTTTTTTTAAAAAGCAACAGTAATCATTACACAATCTAGTAAAAGACTCAAATCATATCTGATTAAAAAAACAAAATTTAAAAAGTGAATAAATTCAGAGCAGTTTGGGAAGTAAAACAGTTAAAAAGGTTAATCAATACACATGAATCTATTCGAAACAACATGGAAGATGAAACAGACACAGACATACTCAACATGTTCAGGTTGCTCCACCTACTTGGTAAAGGCTAAAAAAAAAATGAATAAAAGAACATAAGCAGCTGAACAACAATATGAACATACTGTAAAAACCTAGTGATTACTGGAGTGGAGTTTAAACCAAGGGATCCAAATGCAAATCCCACTTTAGCGCTTTATGACATGGATAGGACATATGGTCTTTATCTGCCTACATTTTTCTCTGGGGTCAGAGGTCAGTTCTTCAGCTTATATTTTAAAACTTCAAAGAGCCATAAAAAAAATACTAAACCCCATAAAAACAATTGGGCAAATCTAATTAACCACAACAGAAGTCTGTTTCATTCATAAAAAATTGTTTTTCAATGTTTTAAAAATGACCCGTGACAGTTGAAAACGTTGAGTTGATACTCAAAATTTTCACAGATGTACTGAATCAACAAAGAAACCTCTAATTAGCTGAGCTGTATCATTTTTTTAAATTTTAAAGCATAAAAATTGTTTATAAAACACTAAGAATGCTATGCATGCTAAGCTATGAAATCCAATGATGTCACATATCATTGTACATTCAAACCATGGTAAGTGAGTGAAAATTGCTTTATAAAGCCTAGGGGACATTAAGGGGTCCTTTTACTAAGCTGCGGAAAAAGGGTCCTGCACTAGTGGCAGGGGCTATTTTTCCTGTGCACCAGGGCCGTTTTTTCCACCGCTGGTAAAAGCCCCCCCCCCCAAAAAAAATGGCCGCGCGGTGAGATAACTCTTACCGTGTGGCCATGCAGCAGGGAGCCCTTACTGCCACCCACTGAGTTACCGCCCAGTTATCACATAGCCCTTGTGGTAATTTCAATTTTGGTGCGCATCCGCTACGCGCGTATGAAAAATGTTTTTGTTGTTTTTTTTTCTGACATGCGTAGACCATTACCGCCCTGTTACCACGTCAGACCTTACCACTAGGTCAATGGCTTGCGGTAAGGTCTCAGACCCAAAATGGACGTGCGGCAATTTTCATTTTACCGTACGTCCCTTTTTGGCAAAAAAGGCAGTTTTTTGTAGGTGCGCTAAAAAATAATTCTGCCTGCTCCCAAAACATGCATCTACACTACTGCAGGCCATTTTTCAGCGCACCTTAGTAAAAGGACCACTAACTGCCTGCCACAACCCTGGGCATGGGCTTTCTTCTACCATGGAGGAGAAGAGCTAGTAGGTGAGGAAGGAGATATACAAGGTGGAGGGGTAATGGGAAAGACAAACTGAAGGCAAAAGAAAAAAGCTGGAAGGTAGAGCAAAGAAAGGCTAAAAAAAATCAATAATAAAGCAAAATGGCAAAAAAAAAAGACAAAAGACTAAACAAAATATCAAAAAGAAGAATCTACAATTTTTTTGTTTACTTTAAATCCTCAAAATCTTGGCTGGTACGGCAAGCTTTTTAACTATTTTCCACGCATTTAAAATACTATATAAACTTAATAGTGTTAATCATGCCATATTGGCCACAATAGTGTAAGTAAGAAGCATCTAACATTTTGACAGGAGGAGGGAATTCACAGTGTGTACTTCCCATTAACTATCTGGCATTCATACACCAGCTAGAGCCTAGCAATGCTATTTAAAATTCATTTGCTTACCCCTGCCTCTTCCCAGGATAAAAAAAAAATGCTGCAAGAGAACATTTCTATTTGAATAGTTCAACTAGCCGCTCCTTTTTCATTGAGAGCTTAATTAGGGAATGAGACTGCATCAACAATGAAAAAAAACAAAGCATTTCTGATTCTGCTATTTTTAAACAATCAAATTTTTTCAATCTGAAGTTACCAACTGACTGCCAAAGAGTGGCTAAAATGCCCTCTGGAGTTTCCTTTTCCATTTGTGTAGAAAATAAGAAGATGTTCCTAACTGAACTATCACCCACCCATGACTAAAAAGCATGAACTAATTTCAAAGGTGTTCTTATGCCTGTTCACATTAATGGCTTTAAAAGAAAGCAAAAATTTAAGGGGCCCCTTTTACAAAGATGCGTAAGGGACTACGCACGTGCAGTGCAGGGGTGTAGCTACGTGGAGCCACGGGGGCATGGGCCCCAGTAGATTTGGCCCTGCCCCCCCCTGCTGACGACCCTCTCGACCCCCCTCCTGCCGCCAACCCTCCCCCGCCGCCGCCGGGTACCTTTGCTGGCGGGGGGACCCCAACCCCCACCAGCCGAGGTCCTCTTCTCCGGCGCGGCCGCATTGCTGATCTGCAAGGCTTCGTTCTGTTTCTGTGAGTCTGACGTGTGCAGGTCAGACTCACAGAAACAGAATGAAGCCTTGCAAATCAGCTAGCAATGCGGCCGCGCCAGAGAAGACGACTTCGGCTGGCGGGGGTTGGGATCCCCTGCCAGCAAAGGTACCTGACGGTGACGGTGACGGCCGTGGCGGGAAGGGGGGGGTCAAAAGGGTTGGCGCCGGGGGGGAGGGTCAAAGTTGGTGGTGGTGACGGCAGCAGGTCAAAAATGGCGGGGGGTCGGCAGCGTTGGGGGGGCTAAAATGTGCCCCCTCACCTCGGGCTCTGGACCCCCCTCCTGCCGAAGTCTGACTACGCCCCTGGTGCAGTGTGCATCAAATTGGCATTACCGCCCAGCTAGTGCGTGCAACTGGCGATACTTCCAAGTTTGGCGCATGCTAAAAATATGTAGTAGAAAATAATTTTCTATTTTCTACCGCAGGGGCATTCCTGGCAGGAATCGGCAGTTGGCGCATGCTGGATAGTTACTGCGCGGGTAATGTGTGAGGCCTTACCACTAGGTCAATGGGTGGCGTTAAGGGCTCAGCCGTAAATAGACACGTGCTGGTTTTCATTTTGCAGCACATCCATTTCCTGGCCCCCCACAAAAAACCTTTTTTCCAGACACGTTGGACAATAGTCCAGCACGCATCCAATACACGTGCCCACACTACCGCAGGCCAATTTGTAAAAGGGCCCCTAAGTTTCTACATTGCAGAGAACTACAAGCTTCTTTCTACTGCCACTGAAAACAAAGTAGGGTATAATACCTATACCACCCAGCAGATTAAAATAATGGTACTAGAAAGACTTGTGATGTGAAAATTTGCAACCAACTAGACAAGTCAGAAGTGGTGGAAAAAATGAACGAGACTAGAAAAAAAGGTGTAAAATCATGCATTTGGGGTGCAATCCATTAGCCAAATCTTAGGTTGAAGGACAAAAAGTAGAAACTGTCAAACATGAATGAACATAAAAACAGCCATACTGTGTTAGACTAATGGTCAAAATACTCCAGTATCCTGCTTCCTGCAGTGGACAATCCAAGTCACAAGTACCTGACATAATCCCAAATAGTAGCAAGATTCATGCTACAGATCCCATGGACAAGCAGAGACTTTCCCCATGTCTATCTCAATAGCAGACTATGGACTTTTCCTCTGGGAACTTGTCCAAACCTTTTTTAAACCCAGATAACACTAACCGTTGATACCACATCCTCTGGTATTCATTAAGGGCTCCTTTTACAAAGGCAAACTAACATTTTTAGAGTGAGCTAAAAAAAAAAAAAAGCATGAGTGAAATGCTAGAGATGCCCATATATTCTTATGGGCATCTCTAGCATTTAGGGTTCTCTAAAAATGCTAGCGTGCATTTGTAAAAGACCCCCAAAGTGAAAAAATATTTCCTCCTGTTCATTTTAAAAGTAGTTCCATGAAATTTCCTTGAGTGTCCCCTAGTCTTTGTACTTTTTGAAATAATAAAAATCAGTTAACATTTAGCCATTCTACACCACTAAGGGCCAGATGCACTAACTCCGTGGAACAAGCCCTTCCCTTACCGATCCCTTAGCGATTCGGAAAAAAATGGGCATGCATAAAGGAAATCGCAGGCAAATGAGCTGCTCGTTGTTAGCTCATTTGCACGCGATTTCCTTCCTAGGGAGGGGAAGTCAGTCGGCAAGCTGAGCATGCACAGAGCAGCCAAGCATTATGCGTGGCTGCTCTGCGCATGCCAAAGACGGCTTCATACACGCAGACAAGCTGCGTGTATAATAGCCGTCTACAACCTCCAATAAATTGCCATCTTTGGCATTGTGCAGCAGAGGGAGAGAGCAAGACCCTGGAAAGAGAGAGAACTAAACGATCCGATGGAGACCCAGGTCTCTCATTCAGCCAATCACAGCGTGTTTAGCTGACACCAGTGACAGCTAAACGCGCTGTGATTGGCAGGCACGTCTACCTTTTTTTTTTAATGCAAGAAGCGTAACACTAAAAAGGAGTGCCTGCCAGTCACAGCGCGTTTAGCTGTCACTGCTGTTAACTAAAAATGCTATGATTGGCTGAGAGAGACCTGAGTCTCCCTCGAACCTTGCAGTTCTCCTAAACGCGCTGTGATTGGCTGAGAGAGACCTGGGTTTCCCTCAATCTTTGCAGTTCTCTCTTTCCAGGGTCCAGCTGTCTCTCCATCTGCTGCACAATGCCAAAGACGGCTTCATACACGCAGACAAGCTGCATGAATAATAGCTGTCTGCAGCCTCCAATAAATTGCCACAGAAGTGCTTCTTGCCCCCACAACAGTTCACAGCAACCCCAGCCAGGCATTAACGAGAGGTGCAGACCTCCCGTTAGGTTTTCCATGGTAAAGGTAGGGACTGCTTTTGTGCATCGGGTCGGAAAACGGCTGTGCATCTGCCTTGCATACACATTATAATATTAATTAGCTCATTATAATACTTTTTAGATCATTTGCATTCCGTTTTCGTTAGCTGCTACCATGACAGGAAAATGGCATGGAGAACCCTTTTGTGCATGTCTCATTTTACTACTTGCTCGCTAGACTGGCTAGAACTGGTTTAAAAACCATGTTGCTGGCTCATTAGGTTTAGTGTAAGTATTTTGTAGACCTCTATCATATCCCCCTCAGCCGTCTCTCTTCAAAGCTGAAGAGTCCTAACCTCTTAAGCTTTTCCTCATATTGTGGGGCATAAACAATTACCTCACCTCCAGTAGAGGGAAGACAATGAAGGAACATACAAATAGTGACAAAATAAATTGAGGTAGCACTCTGGGATTTTGATCAGGTCACCAACGTCCCTCCAACTACAGACCTAAATTCATAACAGCCCAAAATAATCACCGGGAAAGAAAAGGATGCAAGACTCAGATGATATAAAAATATGAAAGCTAATTTATTGTTATTATTGGCAGCAGAGCAAATAGTGTAAATCAGAGACAAGGCACTTATGCCAAATTACCCACAAAGCAGTGAGTATTTATGTACCTGTCAAGGCAAGGTGACGAACACACACTTGTGCCCCAGTCCTGAACTGATCAGGACCCCTATCAAGGCACTATGAAAAGAACAGTTACAACCTGACAGCAGGGGCGTAGCTACGGGTGGGCCTGGATGGGCCCAGGCCCACCTAGTTTTGTCTAAGGCCCATCCTCACCTTCTCCCACCCCCGCTGTAGCGCTGCCTACTCTCCTGCACTTCACGGTCTCTGTCTCCCACCCTCGCGGCAGCGCTTTCAATTTGCTATCAGCGATGCCTGCCTGACAGCTGACAGATGCAGCGCGACGTCCTCCTGCTCCGAGGCCTTCCCTCTGCCACGTTGATTCAACTTCCTGTTTACGCAGGGCGGATTGCACGTGGCAGAGGGAAGGTACTGGAGCAGGACGTCGTCGCACCGCGTCTGTCAGCTTTCAGGCAGGCAGCGCCGATAGAGCGCTGCCGCGGGGGTGGGAGACGGAGACCATGAAGTGCAGGAGAGTAGGCAGCGCCACGGTGGGAGAAGGTGAGTGGAGGCAGCACCGATAACTTTAAATGTGCTGGACAGACGCGCGCGTGACTAAGAACTATTGGCATAGTACCTGCAACAGTTTTTGGCCTGAAGTACTCAATGCATTTATGACCAGAATACTAAAAAAATAAATAAATAACATTTCTATGGTCCACAATTCAGGAGGCCTCCTTTAATCTACTTTTTTCCTAAGGGACCAATATTGACCTTGTAATAAATAACTTTGATACAGAAGGCCTCAGCTAAAGCTAAATTATAATGCTGCACAAGTTCACTAAAATGACCAGAACCTGAGTAATTTTCTCCATCTTAACTGAGACAGTAAATAAATCCATGACCACAGTAGCACTGTTTGAAAGTTAATGAGGGATTAAATTTGCCAGAATGCTTTCAGTGTGTGCCATCATTGGTAGAAGGCTTTACAATGTGAAACTAAAATGATAAATGATAGCCACAGACCTTTCCAAGATAACTGACATGCTTTTCTGCATTAACATTTCTTGCATTAGTTTTAATCCGTAAACTTGTCCTTGGCAGAAAGGTCGCTATATGAACTGAACAGTACTGCCATGCTTGTCTGAATACAGCTGTAGGTGGTTTAGATGAGGCCTACTTTCAACTATAAGATGTTTGCATGGTTGTTTCAGAGTTAGAAATAAAGACACAATGCAGCTGGTGCACAGGAACGACAAAGTGGATGCAGCAGTTCATAGGTTTGTTTGCTTTGTTTTGAGTGTATGCAGAACAACGACTGCACGGGGAAAGGGAAACATCGACTAACCTAAGTGGCTTCAACGTTTTGACATCATGCTGTCTCCTGTTCTCAATCAAACTTCCTTGGAGTTAACAAATGGAACATCGTCCCTTTATTTCTTTGAGCTATGCACAACTTCCTACTGTAAATGTCCTACAGATCACATTACTCAGCTGGATTTGAGTGCTTATGTAGAGTATCACTTTTTATTGAATTTTGGTTAGACTAATAATCTGGTAAAGTTTTATCTTTGACAAATCATGTGGAGAAAGAAACATCATCAATTACCAAGAAATGCAGTCTGACACCAAGAATACCTCTCTGTCCTCCTATCTCCCTTTTGCTTTCCTTTTCTGAGGTCAAGGTGGTTCTTCTTTTCCCTCTTTGTCCTCATTTCCTCTCTCTCTCTCTCTGCATGCTCTAGCTTTCTAATTAATTGTTTGTATTTATGAACTGCTCTGAAGGGTATATCAAGCCTTAAATAAACTCGAATGTAGGAATATGTTATCTTTATTATGTATGTATTTTGATACTTTGTATTATTTGTTTTGGTTATTGTAAACCACTTAGGCACTGATGTATTTAGCAGTATATCAAATTATGAAATCCAATCCAATCCTTGAGTCTTCACCATCCCTTGAAACTTTCTTGCAATAGGGTCTTCACTATCTTCATTGTAATTTCAGTTTTGCTATTAGCTTATGAGTGCCTTGGTGATACGGAGGGGCATTTTCGACATGACGTCTAAGTCCAACTTTGGATGTTTTGCAAAAAGCGTCCAAAATCTGAATAGGAAAGAAGGTCATTTTCAAAAAAGAAATGTCAATCTTTTTTTCGACAATACTGTTTTCAAACAAGGTTTTGTGCTTCGGATGTTTTGTTTGTTGGTCCATTTTCAAAAAAAAAAAAAAGGAATAAGTGAAAAATATAGAAAATCAAGCCATTGTGATGTAGGAGGAGCCAGCAGACTGGCCCCCCCAAGACATCCCAGGAGAGCAATGGGGCACCCTAGAGGGCACTTCTCACCTTGGCTCCCTTATCTTGTCCCCTGAGCTTTCCGAAACCCACCCAAAACCTACTGCCCCCCACTGTACAGCACTACAATAGCCCTTATGGGTGAAGGGGGCACTTACAATGTGGGTACAGTAGTATTTGGGTGACTTTGTAAAGGGTCGCAGTATCTACCACAAGTGTAACAGGAAGACGGAGATAGAGACCTGGGTCCCCCCACACCATAGTGCACTGCACCGACCACTATACTACTCCAGTGTCCTACATGTTGCTCTAATAGACCTGGCTATAACACCTGAGGCTGTCATAGAGGCTTGTAAGCAAGCCAAACCACCACAAGGGTGGAGGTACACAAATTCCTACGAAAAGTAGAATCTGAGGAAAGGGGGAGTAGGAAGAGTAGGCTCTTGAACAACACTAGTAGGCGACGTAGATTAGGAACAATCTCTTTATTTAAATATACACTCGACTCGAGTGTATATTTAAATAAAGAGATTGTTCCTAATCTACGTCGCCTACTAGTGTTGTTCAAGAGCCTACTCCTCCTACTCCCCCTTTCCTCATAGAGGCTTGTAAGTCATATTTTTATTCACATTTTTTAGGGGTGGGAGGGGGTCATCCCTGATTCCCTCCAGTGGTCATCTGGTCATTTAGGGCATCTTTTTTTACTTTAGTCGTTATAAAAACAGGTCTAGCTCAAAACGTCATAGTTTTAGTTTAGTTTTGTTCCATTATGGCTGAAAAACGTCTAAGTGTCAGGAACACCCAAATCCCGCCTTTAACATGCCCCTGACATGCCCCCTTGAGATTTGGTCATACTGCAAATAAACAGCATAGAAAAATGTCTGAAAAATAGGTTTTGAAAATACTGACTTGGACGCCCAAATCCTGCTTTATGCCATTTTTTAGACTTTATTTCTTTGGAAATGAGCTCCATAGTAACATGTTCAATCTCCAGCTGTAAACTTTTTAAACTGCATGCAAGTAAATTGATGGTCAGTATCCGTTTGGTCATAATGGACTAGATTCTATATATCATTCATAAACATTTGGCGCCAAAATGAAATTTGCCTAAGCACATTCTATAAAGTACGCCTTAATTTAGGCATACTTTAAAGAATAAGCTTAAATTTCCATGCAGTTTACAGAATACACCGAGTGCTCGTCTGTGCGACTAAATTTAGTCGCAGGCAGTTACGCCAAGTAAAACCTGGTGTAAATCCAGACGGGCATAGATTTTAGAAACACCAAAACCCACCCATTATACACCCTTTGCTGCGCCCCCTTTTCATCTATGCTGCTTAGAATTTATGCACAGCATGTAATAGAATACATCTAGACAGTTTGAGGGGCATTTTCAAAAGAAACTTCTGTCAGAATTTGGACGTTTTACAAAGACGTCCAAATTCCGAAGCAGGGAGGTCATTTTCGAAAAAGATGGACGTCCATCTTTTGTGTTCGAAAATACCATGGACGTCCTATGATTTGGACGTAATGCGATTTGGACGTCTTTGATTTTTGGCCATTTTCTAAAAAAGCCCATCCAAGTCTAAAATGTCCTAAGTCAAGCCATTGGGACGTAGAAGGAGCCAGCATTTTTAGTACACTGGTCCCCCTGACATGTCAGGACAGCAATTGGGCACCCTAGGGGGGACTGCAGTGGACTTCATAAAATGCTCCCAGTTACACAGCTCCCTTACCTTGTGTGCTGAGCTCCCCCCCAAACCCACTACCCCAACTGTACACCACTACCATAGCCCTTATGGGTGAAGGGGCAGCTATATGTGGGTACAGTGGGTTTCTGGTGGGTTTTGGAGGGCTCACAGTTTCCTGCACAAGTGTAACAGGTAGTGGGGGGATGGGCCTGGGTCCACCTGTCTGAAGTCCACTAAACTACTCCAGGGACTTGCATGCTGCTGTCATGGACCTGAGTATGACAACTGAGGCTGGCAAGTAATGTTCTTCAACACACTTTTGGGGGGTGGGAGGGGGTTAGTGACCACTGGGGGAGTAAGGGGAGGTCATCCCTGATTCCCTCCAGTGGTGATCTGGTCATTTGGGGCACCTTTTTGTGCCTTATTTGTAATAAAAACAGGTCTAGCTCAAAACGTCTAAGTTTTAATGCTGGATGTTTTTGCTTTGTTCCATTATGGATCAAAGACGTCCAAGTCTTAGGAACGCCCAAGTCCCGCCTTGAACACGTCCCCTTGAGATTTGGATGTCCTTCTGACGGACTTCAGAGAAAGACGTCCAAAATGAGGTTTTGATTATACCGATTTGGATGTTTCTGTGAGATGGATGTACAAAATGCCGATTTATGTCACTTTTTGAACATCCATCTCTTCTGAAAATGAGCTTGCTAGGCACGTAGATTCTAACTAATGCCAATTAGTGACAATAATTGCTTGTTAATTGGCAATGCTGATTGGCTTGTTAACCCATTAGGTTATGCGCATTGTTATGACTACGCTTCAATTTCTGCACGGAATTCTCAAAGCAATATATAAAATCCAGCAGAATATCCAAACTGTACTTTGCAAAACTTTGATTGTTGCTTCAGCAGACATGTCTGGGACAATGTTTCCTCTAAGGACTGGCCTGGTATGTGCACGTTTTTTGTGTGTGAGCAACAAGTTTTGAAAACAATTTTTGAGCGCCAGTATTAACAATGCATTTCTGTATATAGCAGAAAAAAACATTTTTTTTGAGCAACCATGTAAAATCTGTGAGCGACGCTCCTAAAATGTATTAGCAATCGCTCATGTGCTCCGCTTAGAGAGAACATTGGTCTGGGAGCTGTTCAATTTCACAGACGTCTGAACAGTGATCCACTATCAAGAGGAACATTTTCCCAGCAACTTTAAATCCTCCATGCTAAGTCTGAGGAGTAGCCTAGCGGTTAGTGCTGTGGACTTTAAATAAGTCCACACTGACAATCTGTCAAGGCCATACTGACATGTCCTGTTACACTGTTGTTTCCTTCTGCTGCTCATGTGCACACCTTGCATTTAAAGGGTATCACAGGCCAGCTGGTAACATACCTCATCACTGTGACTTGAACATATACGCATTTGTATCACTAATTGCAGTAATTTAGGTATAGTAATCCTGGACTCTTTCCCTCAAATTCTATAAATGTCCCTCAAATTCTATAAATGTCGTCTTAAGTTGTGCACGCTAATTTCACTGTATGGCCAAATGCGCATACAACTTGATTAACAATCCAATCAGTGCTGATAACTGGCACTTAACAACCATTTAGAGGCACTAATTGGCTTTAATTAGAATTTATGTGCAGAACTTTCTAGGCCTGTTGTATAAAGTGGTGCACGTAAATTCTAATGTGTGCAGCTGAAAAGGGGGCGTGGCCATGGGTGGCTCGTGGGCATTTGAAAAAAACAATGTGTAGTATTATGGAATGCACCCAAGCTGCTCCTAAGTTAGGCGCAAGTATTAAGGCCTGGATTTAGGTGGCCTAAATGGTTACGCCTCAATTTTAACCACAAGAACAGCGCATGAGCATATTTTATAAACAATGCCTACCCTTTGGCGTAGTTTTTAGAATCGCACTAAGCGTGTGGTTTTTCGGCACCAATTTTTAAGGTACCATTTATAGAATTTGGCCCTTTGTTTAAAAAAAAAAAAAGATTTTGTATGATAATCTTATCCCTGAAAGTCCAGTATTCCCTAATTTCAGCTGGTATTTCTTCATTAGAATCTGACCATCCAGCCAAGACTTCAGACTTCAGTACTTGCAAGGTCTCATCTCTTGCAGTGTGCTGTGTTATCTGTTGTGTCCTCTGTTCTGAGACATTCAGTTGTTCTGCCCAGTTGATTTGTGCAATGCCATTTTTTTCTTGTTGCAAAACAAACCCTGAGGTGTTCAGTGCCAGCGCTGGACTGCTGATAGGTGTCTGCACCAGTTTGTAAACATTGACGTTGTAATGTTGCTACATCAACATGTTCTGAAGTCACCTTGGAGCACAAAATAGTGGCTTTTTGAAGGCTGCGATCAGAGATTTGTGGTCAGTTTCTGCTGTAATTATATCTCTGCCATTAGAGGTAATGATGAGAGGCAAACATAGTGCTGAGACATTTTTGTTCAACGTATAAATAATTTCTCAGCTGGGTGAGTACCCTGGATGGAAAAGCCACTGGTTGACAAAGGCCATTTTAGCTAGAGTCACTCTGTATCACAATGGGCATGGGGATGATATAAAACCTCAGCACGTGGGATTCTGTCACCAAGTGCTTTATTTTTTGCACTGCCTGCTCATGCTTTGGAAGAGATCCATTTGGGCAAAGAACTCGTTATTGTGGTCACACTCTGCTTCTCATCAGAGTCGCCACAACCAATGATGAGGATTTCATTTGCTACTGACTCAATTCCAATGAGTCCAGCCAAAAGAACATACTGCTTCCACCGATACACCTCTGGTGCAATAGAAATCCTTTACTGCCTCATGGGGTCCAGAATGTGGTCGCTGCAGGAATAAATCATATGCATCAACAAGTATAAACTACGAGCATTGGGCAACTTGTACAAGGCATCCTTGTGCACTGGCTGCTCTCTGGATGTTTAGACCAGTGTTTCCCAAGTCTGGCCCTGGAGTAACCCTAGCTAGTCAGGTTTTTAGGGTATCCAAAATGAATATGCATGAAAGCAATTTGCATATAATGGAGGCAGTGTATGCAAATCAAGTTCATGCATATTCTTTGTGGATATTCTGAAAACCTGACTGGCAAGGGGTATCCCAGGACTGGACTTGGGAAACACTGGTTTAGACCACAGCACTGGAAGCTCCCCAAGTCCTCCCTCCTTTAGCAGCATAACCTTTTGCTAGACGTCAAGATACCCAGCCACAAGTCATATGTTGACAGGCCCAAAATTTTCAGCAGTGTTGCTGTTAACACAAAAGCTGTCTTTGATGTGCAACATGAATATAATAAGCTCCCAACACTTGATCTGCTAGTAGCATTACTATGACAAAATTACAACGCAAACAATTGTCACTTTTACCATCAATACTAAGGTTTTTAACCACAAAATAGAACAATGAATGGGAGTTTACGGCAGCTTCTAGTAACTATGTTCTCAGATTATATAATTATTATTGTAATGGAATAAAACTGCCAACATTATATTTTGGAATGATATCTTTAGAAGATAAAGACTGATTCTTCTAACAGATGTTCCGAAAGACTGATTACTCTCCACCTGGGGGTATTGTGGTAAATTGATTGATTTTTCTAAACTGACTGATAATTGTTATTTAGTGCTCTGGTTATTACAAAAAATAAATAACTGAAGAGCAGAAAACAATTCTCAGATTAATGAACTGTCAAATGTAATCTCACACTGGCTGCCTTTGAAAAGGATCATAAAAAAATAGCTATACTTAAATATAGTTGAGAACATCTTATAAGATTACTAAACTAACATTTTGGGCTGAGCCATAAACATTGATGTATCCTATACATAAATGTATATATTCTACCTACATCTCAGGGAATTGTGCAATTATACATATATATCATTTTTGGGCCCTTTTACTAAAGGGTTGCTGCGTGGCAACCCAGAACTACCACCGGCCCAATGTGGCTCCGGCAGTAGTTCCGCCTTGAGCGAACACCATTTCCAGCACTACAAAAAATACCTCCATAATTTCTAGTGCAGCGCTAATCCAGCAGAAATCAGGCAGCGCATTACCGTAGGAGCCCTTACCTCCAACCTCAGTGGATGGCAGTAAGTGCCCCCCCCCCCCCCCCACATGACCATGCAGTAAGAATAGCCATGTCTTTTTTAGGGGCTTTTTACCCACTGCTTGGTACAAGGACCCCTTTGTGAATAATCAATAAGCACACATATAAAGGTGTTCCAGGGTGGAACACAGAAATCAAGCAGACAGAGTGGTGGAGTACAGAGAGCATGCAGACCAGGAATACACGTTTGTTAGCACACATTCAGTTTGTTCATGTGCATTACAGGGGCGTAGCCAGACCCCACAGTGGGAGGGGGCCAGAGCCTGAAGTTGGGGGCACATTTTGAGTGCCACCCCACCGCCCCCCACCACCATGCCTCACCCCACCCCCCCCCCCACTGCCACGCCTAGTCTCACCCCACCCCCCCACCGCCACACCTAGCCTCGCCTCCTCACCCCCCCCCCCCACCGCCTCGCCTCCTTGCCACTTCCCCTCACCTCCTTGCCGCTCCCCCCCAAAAACAAATACCTTTGCTGCCGGGGGTCCCCAACCGCCCCAGCCGAAGCCTTCTTCAGCGCCAGTCTCCGGCGCAGCCACGTTCGCTGCCCTGCTCTTCTTTCTTCTTGCTCCTCCTGTGCACACTGACGCTCCTTCTCAGTTTCACATAAAGGAGCGTCAGCATGCACAGAAGGAGCATGAAGAAAGAAGAACAGGGCAGCGAATGTGGCTGCACCGGAGACCGGCGCTGAAGCATCTGTGTCCTATATAGAATAGTGCTAATTGCATAGAAGACACCTAACTTTAGGGGCTGGTCAAATCTATTCTGTAACAATGTGTATAAATTCTGGGACTACCCCTGGAATACCACCCAAAATGCTCCCATCCATGCCCCCTTGAAATTGCATGCTACAAGAGTTCTGTGCAGTGTTAAAGAATACAATATGCACGTAACTCCCAATTAACGCCAATAATTGGCTGTTAGCAGCTCACTGGCTCAATAATCAATTAACTTGCAAATGCAAATTCTCTTTGTGCGCTGATTTGTGCACGCAACTTTAGTCATCACATATAGAATCCAGGGGACACAGTGTGGGTATCCTGAAAACCTGATTGGCTGGATATGCCCCAAGGACTACATTGAGAACCACTGCCTTAAAAATTTAGTGAGTGTTAAATTAATTTAATATATATTATCCTACAAACTAATCGGCTGTCTAGTGTAAGCTGGGGATGGTGGGAATTGGGACATATTCTCTTATTTCTTTGTTGAGGGACAGGGCCAGGACTAGGATTTCCCCTAGGAGGCTCAGCAAGAAGCATCAGCCATTAAATCCACACTCCGCACGTCTCTTTTTTCTGAACCAGAATCTTTACTGTTCCTCTAGTTCATAAGGTATAGTCTTATCTCTTCTCCTCCAGCAGTACAGAAATATACTGTCACTTTATTCCTCTTAGGTGTTCTGACCAGCTCATAATAACATAAGAATAGCCATACTGGGTCAGACCAGTCTAGCCCAGTATCCTGTTTCCAACAGTGAACAAGCCAGATCACAATACCTGTCAGAAACCCAAATTGGTGAGGGTGAGGGTCCTGCAAATACAGTTCCTTACACATGCTGTTCTCAGAAATCCAATGTTTCAAAGTTATCAGTGCTTAGTACACATGATAAATACTTTCAGGCTAGGAGCACTGAGGCTCTGCACTGATAATGTTATAAATCCTTAGTAGATGTTATACCCTTCTGCCCTAGGTGGAATCTTGCCCTTTAAAATTTAGAACAGGACGCCTGGTTGAAATAGCAGATACCTTCAATGGGCTCTTTCTCTCCCCTTCCCCATACCTCCACACTACACAAGACAGCAATTTCTCATCTGTCCCTGGTTCATGAATTTGTTGGGCCTGACTAGATCATCAAGCTTTTACAGGAGAATTTGGGAATATGAGAGTCTTTGTAAATCTGTTAAATAAAATGAGTTCAGAGAAGTTTGCATTGGCCTAGTCCTGTTTCTTTATGTCTATAAGCCATTATTAAGATGGATTTGAGGAAAATCCACTGCTTATTTCTAGGATAAGCAGCATAAAATGTATTGTACAGTTTTGGGATCTTGCCAGGTACTTGTAATCTGGATTGGCCACTGTTGGAAACAGGATGCTGGGCTTGATGGACCTTCGGTCTGTTCCAGTATGGCAACATTTATGTTCTTACTTTTTCAGCTCAGTCAAAATCAGTACTGGGGTTCTGGCACATGAGTCTTCATTTGGAACTACCAGGGGATTTTTAAATTTTTTTTCTCTACTGTATATCCCCCTTCCTCAAAATAGACCTTAGTCTGGCCATTACAGTGGCAGTCCTTCCGAAACCCTGGACTCATGGAACTAGGATTCAGCCAATGGGTATCACCTTTAACCAATGACCATGACTTCACCCCAACTTCTTCCAAGGCACAAAAAAGAACCAGAACTGTGATTAAGTGGAAGACCTTCCACATGGTAGCAGGGGCGTAACCAGACAACAGATTTTGGGTGGGCCTCGGCAAGAATTGGGTGGGCACCAAGTGTTCTCCCCTGCCCTCCAAAAACAAAATCTCAGCTGGTGGGAAAACGCTTCTTTCCACGTTGGCAGCAGTAATGCACTGAAAACTGAGCAGGTGCCGGTGTCATGGAGAGTAGCGTTTTTGTTACCATCAGGGGGAAATCTTCAGCTGGCGGAGCTTGGGATTCCCACCAGTTACCACTAAACATGTGCTACTGTTGGGTGGGCCTGAGCCATAAATGGGTGGGCCCTGGCCCACCCAGGCCCACCTGTGGCTAAGCCACTGCATGGTAGTATAAAATGTTTGCCACCTAAGTCACTGGATCAGCCCACGCCTTGTATCCCTTATGCAAACTAAAAAAAACTAGAATTATTAAAGTGTGCTGACATAAAGAGAATATCATCAATACAACTTACAATCTTTTCACATATTAGCAGTGCTGCTCTACAGCTATTTAAAGGAAGCAAATATCAATCAGCTGATTAATTAAGAAGACAAAATAATGAGTTTAAAATATCAACAACATTTTCTACAGCAAGTCTAATTATAAGCTTAATAAAGCCCTGGGAAGGCACCTGGAAAGATTTCTTTCAAGATTTTATTTAACTGAAAACAGCCTGAATTCCTCCCCCCCCCCCCCCCCACCCCCTTTAATTACTACACATAATTGCAGCATATAGTTAATATCTTGTCAGGAGTAGGATGTTTTAAGGTTAATTTCAAAGCACAATATTTAGTTTAAGGAAAAAGGGCTACCACTGAGATCAGTGGTTCCCAAACTTGGTCCTGGAGGCACCCCAGCCAGTCAGGTTTTCAGGATATCCACAATAAATATTCATGAGAGAGATTTGCATGCAGTGGAGGCAGTGGAAGCCAATCTCTCTCATGAATATTCATTGTGGATATCCTAAACACCTGACTGACTGGGGTGCCTCCAGGACCAGGTTTGGGATAGAAGCCGACTCTGTGGGTGCTTGAACACCCCCAATATTGAGAGAATTCCTTGTATGTGTCCAGGGAGGGGTTATTTCCATTGGGCTTAGCACCACCAATAATTTTGGAAAAGTTGGTTCAGTTTGAAGTGGCTGTACTAACCAGGGCCAGGCAAGACTAGGCAGTCACATAGGGCTGCAGCTTCTTGGGGACAGGAAAGAGCAGCTGTAGTAAAAGCAAAAAAATATGGACCTGGCAACCACACAAACACAAAAGACCATCAGCATATACTTTAACCGGCATTTTAATAGGATGTTTGTATAATGATCATGACTGAGTTTAATTAGCATAACCTGGGGGGCGGGGCTGCAAGGCTGGTTTGCCTAGGGCACCCACTACCCATGCACTGTCTAGTGCTAACTAGTTTATATAAAGGGCAACATGGATAGCTTTCATTTCAATTACTTTCTTTGTCGAGGTTTTTATTCTCCTATTCTGCAAGAGCCTGAATCTTCTGAGATACATAAAGGAGTCATGTGTTGCTTATGAATGGAAATGCTCTTCCTGGATGTTTCTGATAAAATGCAAAGGGAAGAAGCACACGCTTGCTTTGAAAAGGTATCAGGTTTGCTGATGTATCGAGCCCCAGGTGATCCAGATCAAACACAATCTTCCCCTAAACAATGAATTTTTAATGCTCACTTAGAGTGTTTGGCTTTGATAATTCTGGGGGTGTTGAATATCGATGGGAATATGGTCTCATCCAGATTGTTTGAATTTTTATCCACACTGCATGCTCAGGGATTTCAACAGCTGAAATTAGGGGACACACACTGGATTTGCTCTTTGTACAGGAAACATTATGACCTGATTAAGGCTGCCTGACCTAGTTCGATCACTTTCAGCTCTCTAAGAGGCCATTTTACTAAAGGGCGTTAACCGCGCAGAAACCTTACCATATTATAGAATAGTGCAATAACTTAATTAGTTAACTAGCTAATTGCTGCTGTCAATTGGATGTTAACAAGCAATTAATCAGCACTACTTGACATTGAGATTTACACGCACAAATCACTAAGTGTATTCTATAACGTGGTGCACCTAAATTCTAAGTTGCATAGTTAAAAAGGGGGTGTGACCATAGGCTGGGCATGGGAGTTTCTAAAATCTATGCATAGCATTAGAGAATATACCCGATGTGCATCTAATTTAGGCATCCGGATTTACACCAAGTAAAACGTGGCCTAAATAGATGCGATCAAATTTAGTCGTATGGTGAGCCGCTCAGTGTATTCTACATACCGCACAGAAATTTAAGTCTATTCTTCAAAATTTAGGTGTACTTTATATATGCTTAGGCATCATTAATTTCCACATGGAAGTTTCAGGCACCGTATATAGAATCTGGCCCATAGCCCATAAAGCACAACTAGTTTGCACAAACAGGTGTTTTGCCTGTTTGCGTGCACTAATCTGTATGATACTGATTCTTTTAAAATATTTTTGGAGGGGATGCGTCATGCATGGAGCGTGGGCATGGAAATGTTAAACAACTAACCCTCGGATATTATATAAGGCATGGTGAGTTGCACATGTTAAATTGGGAACACACCCAATTTAATTGAGTAGCAAGCCAATCAGCACTAAATGGCAATAATTGGAATCAGTGGCGTACCTAGGGTATTTGACACCTGAGGCTGGTCATTTTTTAACACCCCCCTCCAAAATCCAGTACTAGGCATACCGAGAATACAAAACACTCAAGACCTATAGAGCAATTCTACCATATCGTAAGCAGTAATTTCTACGAGTCACACAACGGTGTACCTAGGAAAAGGAAGCATTTTGAACACTACAGTGAGCACTAGAACATCAATTCACCTATTGTAAAACAAAGATCGTCAATCCTGCACAGTCAATGCCAACTGAAAGCCATGTCTTTTTCACAGACTCAGATACACCCTAATCCACTATAGAACAAGTAACCATAAACTTTCTATTTAGACAAAAATTAAACTGAACCCCAAAGAAGCCAGATTCTGCATACAATGCAACACCACAGAAACAGAAAATGTCCCCTAGTACTGTGCAAAATATAAATATAGCAGATGTCAATTTCACCACTTTACAAATTAACAAATAGAAATAAGACAAATATAGAAAAATAAAATAATATCATTTTATTGGACTAATACATTTAGTTTTCAGAGTCCAAAACCTCCTTCCTCATGTTGTTATAGTATCCTATCCTGAACTGAGGAGGGGGTTTTGTCCTCTGAAAATTAGTCAAAATGTATTAAAATTAGTCCAATAAAAAGATTACCTTATTTCCATATTCTATTTATAAACATTTATTAACACAGCTACAATACTACTTTATCCTAAAACGAAAAAAAATTATTTATAGTTTGTTGTCTCTGGTTTCTGCTTTCCTCATCTTCTCTTCACTCTCTCCCTTCCATCCAGCATCTGCCTTCTCTCTCTTCCTGTCATCCAGTGTCTGCTCTCTTTCTCCTGTCCCCTCCATTCACCATCTGCCCTCTTTCTCCCTTCCATCCACCATCTGCCCTCTCTCTCCCTTCCATCCAGCGTCTGCCCGTCTGCCCTCTCTCTCCCCCTTCCAACCACTGTCTGCTCTCTCTCTCTCTCCCTTCCATCCAGTCTGCCCTTTCTCTCCCATCCACTGTTTGCCCTTTCTCTCTGCCCCTTCTATCTACCATTTGTCCTCCCTCTTCTATCCATCCATCCATCCAGTCTGCCTTCCTTCTCTCTCTCCCTTCCATTGAGCATCTGTCCTCTCATTCTCTCTCTCTGTCCCCTCTTTTCAGCCCCCAGTTCCAGCCCCATTATCCCACCTGCTCCTAGTTCCAGCCCCAGCCCACTTCTCCCACCTGCCCCCCCTTTTCAGACCCCAGTTCCAGCTCCATTATCCCACCAGTCCCAAGTTCCAGCCTCAGCCCACTTCTCCCACCTGCCCCCTTTTCATACCCCAGTTCCAGCCCCATTATCCCACCAGTCCCCAGTTTCAGCCCCAGCCCTTTTCTCCCACCAGTTCCTGAGCTTCAGCCCCAGCCACCTTCTCCCTGTCCCCTTTTCAGCCCCCAGTTCCAGAACTAGCCCCCTTATCCCACCTACCCTCCTTTTCAGTCCTCAATTCCAGTCCCCTTCATCCACTTACCTTGCATTATGGCCCCCCTTTACAGCCCCATTCTCTCACCTGCCCCCCTTCCAGCCTCAGACCCATTCTCCCACCTGCCCTTGCCCCATGCATGGCCCCATTCTCCCTTCTGCCCCAGGCATGGCTCCAATTCTAGCTCCAGCCCCCTTCTCCCATCTGAGCCTCCCCCCACCCAGTCCCCACCTGTCTACCCTCAGCTCCCTTGACAGCCCCCTTCTCTCTGACACCTGGCATCCTGCAAAGCATTTTAAACACATCTGAATTGGCAGCACAGCGCCAGCGTGCAGCGCTTCACATCCGCCAGTGAAAGAAGTAGATTGCCTCGGGCCTTCATTGTGTCCCGCCCTCCTCTGATGTAACTTCCTCTGCAAGGGTGGGACACAGTGAGGGAAGCAATCTGCTTCTTTCACAGGAGGATGCGAGGCACTGCACGCTGGTGCTACGCTGCTGATTCAGATGTTTTTAAAATGCAATGCAGGGGGCCGAAAGGCAGAGAGAAGGGGGCTGTCGAGGAAGCTGAGGGTAGGCAGGTGGAGACCAGGAACTGTGGCGCCAGCAGCATGAATAAAAAACAGGACGGGGTGGGAGTGGAGCACCCCCCTTTATGATTACACCCGGGGCGGACCACCCCCACCACCCCGCCCTTGGTGCGCCACTGATTGGAATTTACTAGTGCATCTTTTTAGGTGTATTCTAAAAAGAGACGTGTGTAAATTTTAACGTGTGTAGCTGAAAGGGGGCATGGAAATAGAAGGAACGCAGGCATGTTGGGGGGCATTCCTCAAATCTATATGTGTGGTTATAGAATTCAGGGGAACCGTGCCTAATTTAGGAGCAGGTATTTACACCAGGTTTTCAGTGGCATAAATGATCAATAAATGATCACGCCCAAATGTAGGCACATTCCCTGGCCCTATGCACTATATCATACACTAAAACTAACTTTAGGTGTGGTTTATAGAATATCCCTATTTATGGATGCGCCTATTTTTTTAGATGCCATTTACAGAATCTGGCCCTAACTGGTTAATGCCAAGTTGACATGGGAACAGTTAACGCTTCCTAATTAGGAGGTAAGTGCTCCCATATTAACTCTGTGAATATACCGCATGCTAACAACATTAGTAAATGACCTGCAATAAAATATCCTAAAATCCTCCAAAAGTCCTGCACAATAAAAATCCCGCATTACCACACCTTAATCTCAGATTCTAGTGCATTCTAGTCAAAGGACCCCTAAGTTTTCAAGTCATTTTCCAATCCCACTTAAAGGAAGGCATTGACCAAAGCCATCGTGTCCCCAGATTTTTTGATTGAGGTATGAGAAAGAATAGGCAATCAGGTAACTGATGGTAAAGCACCATTTAAAAAAACAGATCTATATGTATAAAAAAAGGTCCCCCCTGGTTTACAACTGAATTAAGGAAATTAAAAGACTATCTGGTCAATATTCAAAATGATTTAAATGGCCAGATTCAGCTGCTGACCGGTTAAACTACAATTTTCAGTAGCACTTAAGCGGTTATCACCGCTGAAAATTAGTGGTTAGCGCCAGTGGCGTAGGAAGGGGGGGCGGTCCGCCCCGGGTGCACGCCGCTGGGGGGTGTTGGCTCCGCGCTGGTGCACTGCCCTCTCTGCCCCGGAACAGGTTACTTCCTGTTCCGGGACAGAGAGAGCAGTGAACCAGCGCGGAGCGGATACACCCCAGCAACGTGCAGTCGAAGCGGATCGGCCCTCCCGCCCGTCCCTCGCCGCAGGTATGCGCTCCGTAGGGGGAGGGATGCGCTCCAGGGGTGGGTGCGCTCCAGCAGGGTGTGCTGTGCTGTACCCGGGGGGGGGGGGGGGGTGCGCAGCGGCGACCCGCCCCGGGTGTCAGCTCCCCTCGCTACGGCTCTGGTTAGCGCCTAAGTGAAAGTCCGCTATTTTGGGGGGCATCCCGGGGGCGGAGTCATCACTTGCTGATGTCCAGCATTTAACTCACCAGAGAACCGCATAAATGGGACCATATAAAAGTCATTCCTTTCTTTATGCGTCAATCTTAATATCGGCTATGCATTAGCTAGTGCCGAAGCCTGGACATGGCCCAGCACTGAATATCAAGCAATAACATCAGTGGCGGTCTGCAAAATGCTCACTGCCACCAGCTGAATACTTACCCCGGGGTTTCTTAACAGAACTCATTCGAGACATTTAACTTCACTACCGCATTACCGCTGCTAATGCCTTTACCCCCAGATTCTATATAGCGTGCCTAGAGATCCACGCCAAAATCCAAGCGTATTCTGTAACAATGCGCGTAACTTAATTGGCTTAACAAGCCAATCGCAGTTAAAAGTACTTAACAAGCAATAATGAGCACTACTTGGCAATAATTAGAATTTACACGCACAGCTCCCTAAGCATATTCTGTAACGCACTGGGCCTTATTCTATAAATGTTATACTCCTAAATTTACGCTCCTAAATTTATAAGCATAGTTTATGCTCCTAAATTAGGAGCATACTCTATGCTCCAAAATAGATTACACTCGTAATTTAAGATCATAAATTTAGGAATATAAATTATGCTAATAAATTAGAAGCATACATTTTAGGAGCATAAATTTAGGAGCATAACCTTTATAGAAAAAGGCCCACTGTGCCTAAATTTTAATGTGCGATGACAAAAAGGGGCGTAGTTATAGAATATGGCTCTCTGCACCTAAATCTACATGCCAGGATTATACCGTGTTTTAGTTGGTATAAATGGATGGGCGCAGTTTTAGGAACTATGATATCAACTAAGCGTATTCTATATACCACGCGTAAATCTAGGCGCTGCTTACAGAATATGCTTTGGCGAAAACGTTTTCCGCATGGATTATCTAGGCATCATATATAGAAATCTGGCCCTTAACGCATCATTTTACCTCAAGTCCCATTTTCTGCAATTGCACATTGTTACTAACACACAGTAGTAGCATTAAAATGCTCCAAGGCAGTAGTGCACATCAGTAATGCTAGCCGAGTATTATCCGATGATTAAAGGAGACACAAAGTTATATATTGAAAATGTAATTTCAGAGGCCAAATACTTTTTGAACTTAATAGGTTGTAGCAAAGCCCATCTAATGGAAAATTGTGTGAGCAGAAAATACATAGGGTTGCTTCCACTATTTTTCAGAACAAAAATAGAGCATATTAGGGAACAGTGAGACCTGGAGCAAATTAGAGTAGAAGACAGAAATTTTAGAAACTGTTCAGTATGATTTATTGATGGAGAAAGAAGCTGTGCATACATTACAAAAATATAAATCTATAGGCAGTCCACTCAAACCTTGTCTGCCTGACCTTGTCAGGGACTCTGCACAACATTTAGCTAATTCACATTATATTAATACTTCTCTCCAGCAGGGCCGCCGAGAGGGGGGAACAGGGGGGACAAAAGTCCCGGGGCCCGGGCCTCCAGGGGGGCCCGGCACCGCCGCCTGGCCAGCCCTCTGTCGTTTCCTGGCCCGCCCTCCGTCACTCCCAGAACTAACCTTAAGCCTCGTTTCACTTCGCAGCAAGCAGCAGCAGGTCAGGCCACTCCTTCCTTCCATGTCCCGCCCTCACCTGACGTAACGTGGGGCACGGAAGGAGGAGAGGTCTGCCCTGCCGCTGCTTGCTGTGAAGTGAAAGGAGGCTTAAAGTTAGTTCCGAGGGCCCGGCCCGATAGCGGGTGGAGGGGGGCCCGGTGATCTCGGGTGGATGGGCGGCGGCGGGCCCAGCGATCTCGGGTGGGCGGCGACCTCGAGTGGGCGGGACCCGGCGATCTCGGGTGGGCGGCGACCTCGGGTGGGGGGTGGGGGTGGCCTTGTCCCGGGCCCGGCTCCGGCTCTCGGCGGCCCTGCTCTCCAGTGCTGATTTTCTGCCAGGTTACTAACCTGAAACTTTCTGTCTCTGACCTGGAACCCTTCAGTTGTAGTGGAAGAGGAAATCCTTCACTGTCCCCAATTCAGTACATCTTGTTTGTTTGTTTAACTACTACTACTACTACTACTTAGCATTTCTATAGCGCTGCCAGGGTTACGCAGCGCTGTACAAGTTTAAACACGGGGAGGGACAGTCCCTGCTCAAGAGAGCTTACATTGCTTCTCACCCATCTGGATTTTCCCAGTAAAACTGAAAGAAGTGGTAACCTGTCCTGTTTTGATAAAGAAGAAATCGGGACCCTTAGTTTTATCTAATGATAGACTAGTCTCACATCTCTCCTTTAGGGGTAAGCTAATAGAGCAAGCATATTGCTTTGTAGCCGAGTCACTTCCAAGAAAACACGAGGCCTTGATATATTTCAAACAGGAGTCTGCATGGGTCATAATAACAAAATAGCATTAATTACATCGACTGATGATTTTTTTGTTGGGTCCTAGGCAAGAGAAATATGTTCATGTTTAATAAAATTTACTATTCCTCCTAATCCAAGACAATCAAGGGTCTAGGCAGTGTACAATACAATTCAAAACAAATAATTCACAGATGATTCTACTGAATCACTCAGTGGCCTTTAACACTGTAAACAACAGTGTTTTGATAAAATAGCTAATGGGCCATGGTGTTGAGGGTATAGTTTGAGATTTAAGAAAGAGAAGAGCCAATCAGAGAGCAGAAATGACTAAGGGGAGCACTAACATTTCCTACCCATGGACGATAAAACGAGGAGTACCTCAGAAGTACATTTGTTTTTCATCCTTGTCCTATATAGTAATTCTCACCTCCAACGTTCTGACTTGCCTGGGACCGTGGCTCATTCCGAGTTGGTCTGCTAGGCTCCGTAGATCAGGCTGACATCACCGTAGCCATTATGATGTCAACTTCAGAACCCAGGGGGAAAAAATATGCCTCACAGCTGATCCATGTCCAGAGGAGGGTTGCTGGACATGGGTGGCTGGAGGGGGGGCAGGGGAGTGAGGAGAGTTGCTGGACATGGGTGGCTGCAGGGGGGGCAGAGGAGAGAGGAGGGTCGCTGGACATGGGTGGCTGCAGGGGGGGCAGGGGGTCACTGGACATGGGTGGCTGCAGGGGGGGCAGGGGAGGGGCAGGGGGAGAGGAGGGACGCTGGACATGGGTGGCTGCAGGGGGAGAGGAGGGTCACTGGACATGGGTGGCTGCAGGGGAGCCGAGGAACCTTGCTAGCGCCCGTTTCATTTGTGTCAGAAACGGACCTTTTTTACTAGTTAACACATATAATTCACCCTTGTCTCAACTGATCAGTAGCAGGGAATTGAGTTATCTATATTAGGTTCATCCAACTTTACACAATACAGTGATTTTCCTACCCCACTTATAGGATAGGACCTGAAGAAAAAGGTAAGAAATGTGAAGATCTGCTTAATGAAATATCTGTGTATTTGGATGTGATTCAAGAATTGATGTTAGTTAGTAAATTGCTGTTGTACTCAGGGGAAAAACAAGTCTTCTGGATTAGACAGCCTTCCATGTTCCTTGCCTCTCCATCTCTGAACTTTGATGGTTGGCTCTTTTCAAAGCAGAAGTTAAAATTTTGGGAGTTACATTAGACGGAGCCTTGACCATTCCAAGACGACATTTTTTGCAGTTGTGTACTATTTGAAATTTACATCCCTATCTCTTTGTGGAGAATCCCTATCTCTTTGTGGAGAATTTTGCAATGGTAATTCATTCATTAAAAAATGGGGGTGCTTTGATTACCCATACTCTTTATACGAAGGTTTTTTTCTTCTTCTTCTTTGGCCCCATGTTACGGAATTCAATTTCTAGGTAACTCATACTGACCCATGATTATACAACCTCAAGGAAGCTGTGTAAAACATGTTTTTTTTGTTTTTGTTTTTTAGTTTAGCTTTTACATATTTGCTATTAATTTAATAGCAAGTTTTAATGGGACATGCAGAATTGTTTAAACCAGGGGTTCTCAACCCATTCCTCAGGACACACCAAACCAGTCTGCTTTTTGAGATATCCACAATGAATATGCATGAGAGAAATTTGCATGCACTGCCTCCTGAGGACTAGGTTGAGAAAATGATGTTCAATTAAGTAGATCTTATATCATGGATGATTAATACAATTTTATATTTATTTCATTATTATAATTTTTGGCATACTTTATATTATAACATTGTTTTCATTTGTATTATATAATTTGTTTTATGAAATGTTTACAATCTATTTTGATTTCTATTTTATTACAGTCTGCCACTAAAGTCTTATGAAATTTGTATGTTTGTTGATATCATGTGCCATGCAGAGCTCTTTAAGATGGATGGTACATAAACGGAAATAAATAGTAACCTTTACTTCATACTGTTGAATGTTCCCTAACTCTTAACAGAATTCTCTATATGTTCCACTTGTGATGGTGTTTCTTGCCAAAAGTGAGAGATTTTAATATTTTTGTTATTTTGCTGAAACTTTCCTTGGAAGTATGATTGCAGAAGTACTTCTAAGCACGTTTCAATGAGGCATGCTGATCACTGAATTATAGGAAAGTGTTTTTGGCTTCCTGCTGTCAACATGCTAACACATGTTCATACCACTTTCTACATCCATTTTCAGATGTTGGAAAAGTCCAAAGAGTAATGTCATTCATCCAAAAAACTGCAATCCCCCAGATTCTATATAGTATGCTTAGATTTAGGCACCAAAATTAACGTGGATTCTATAATACTGCATGTAACTTAATTAGCTTAACAAGCTAATGGGCGCTGATAACAGTACTTAACAAGCAATAATGAGCATTAATTGGCATATTCTGTAATGATGTGCGCCGAACTTCTAACGTGCAGGGCACGGTTATGGTTGGGGAAATGGGCATTTCATGGGCATTCCAAAATTTAGGTGCCTAGTTTTAGAATATGGCCCAGTGAACATAAATCTACGCAATGAGATTTACACCAGGTTTTCATTGGTGTAAATGGATGTGTGCAGATATCGGCGCTGAAATATCAACTAAGCACATTCTATCATCGGCACCTAAAGCTAGGCAATGATTATAGAATACGCATACTCAGCAACGATTTCAGCGCCGGTTTTAGGCGGCATATATAGAATCTCCTCCAACGGGGTTTAAGTCTATTGCATTATGCAAATCAGGGCAGGAAAAGTTGTAAAAAAAAATCAATATTGGGCAGGGAGGTGGTCAGTGGATTTCTTGAGAAAGGCTAGGCCTTTCAACCTCATTTTAAAAATATATACCCCCCCCCCCCTTTTTACAAAGCAGTGCTAGCGGCTGCCGATGAGGTAATTCCAACATAGCCCATTCAAAGTGAATGGGCTGTGTCACCATTACTGCTCGGCTTTGTAAAAGGGTAGTACAGGCCACAATTCTTATACAGTGAGGTCAATGAATGTCTTCTGATCATATTTTCCAACATCCCAGTTTGGAGGAACTAAGTCCGAAATTATAAATTAAATGGCAGCAAAAATAGCCTAAAGCAGGACATGCTAAAGTGTGCTGTGTTAGTTTTGCCGTCTGACCATGCTAAGTCTACGGTATTTTTTTTAAATTTTTGAGCGAGTGTATAGGCAGGGAACGGGTGGAAGAGTGAGCGTGGAAGTGGTAACCAGTTAACGCATGCACATTAGTCTGCATTAACTGGTTAACATAGGGTCAACGCAGAAGCCCTTACCACCTCCTAAATAGGAGACACTAAGGGCTCCTGCATTTTTTAAAAGGACTATGGGCTAATGGTAACATTAGCACATGGCCACAAATGAACTAAACTAAATCTCAACACAAGGGGGAGATCTCTTCAAATTAGTCAATCTACACCAATATGTAATACAAGAGATACTCTTCTCAGGGTCTGAACTCGCAGAATAATTAAGAGGCGTGAGGAGGAAAAAAGCCTCACGAATCTCCTAGCTTCATCTAGCTGTGGGAGCAGGACTGCTTCATCACTGGCTTAAAAAAAACCTCCTGCTTTGAACGTTATAACGCCCCTTAAGTTTGAGCCAAAACAATTTTATGTTGGATCACAGTTATTTCGAATTATTAACCCTTGCTCTATAGTGCATACAAAAATGTTCTGTAAAGCAACTATCAGCTTTCACTTAGCTTCTTCTGGTGCTTCCTTTTCCATAAATAAAGACCGTGACCTACGATGGCCAGCGTTTCGTCAGCCTGCTTCAGGGTCTGGCAGTCAAAAAGTGCTCTCCGCGCGTATCTTAGCTAAGATCCTATTCTCTCTTCTTCCTGGCTAAGACTGAAGCAACAGCCAGTAGCTCCTAGGTAACTTCAAAATCCAGGACAATCAGCGCTAAGAACAACAACATTTGAAAATAGCCGGCTACATCACTGCAGGCACTTCCCCTTTCTCTGTGTTAACTAAAGAAAGAAAGGTCACTTCTCTGTAACTGCTTTAAGCATAAACATGCACCACTTACTGGCCAAACTAGAGAAATACATTGCAGGAAAATATCAAAACAATTATCACAGGCTTATAACACACTGTTCTGTTACAGTGTGCTAAGTCCATTTATTAGCACAGCTTAGCAAAAGAGCCCCTAAATGATCAAATATGAATTTATGTAGATAATTAAATTACATTTCAAACTCACTGGATGACTAAAATATTGAATTTGCATTTCTGCATGCATTTACACTTTATTAAATACTTCTTTTTAATTAGTATTATCCAATGCTCAGAAAGGAAATTAGTGCCATCAGGCAGTAGGCATTTTTCGTCTCAAATTAAGTCATTTTAAACAAACTGTGTTTGGTACACTATAATTCATCATCAGGCATTACCCACTTTAATCCTGCCAAAGACCAGTATCAGAAATGCCTGACTCATTTCAGTGCTGCAGGCTATGCTGCTCTACCATTCCACATGGCAATGGATAAATTAAACAAGACGCTAAAAATACTGGTTTGATCACTCTTAGTGGAATTAGATCTGGAATCAGAATGCCAAGTAGATTAGGCTAATGGCCTTAACTTTATCTTCATTAATTACTATGGCAATGGGCCCAACGCAGCCTCTGGTGGTAGTTCTGCCACAAAAAATATTTTTGGAACTTTTACCATGGCACTAAACAGTGAGATCCAGTTTCCACCGGATTACCACAGGAGCCCTTACCGCCACCTGGCCATGCAGTAAGAGTAATCTTATCACATGGTAATTTTTTGAGGGTGGATTTTTACCCGCTGCAGAAAAAAGGGACCTAGTGTGGGAAAAATGGCCCCTGCCGCTACCGCAGGGCCCTTTTTTTTACCACAGCATGATAAAAGGACCCCATAGTTCTTCTTTACTGGTACACATTTTTACAAAGCACTAAGGTTAAAGACAGTACATAGATTCAAACATGGCACTTTTTTTCCTTTGGCCCAGTAGTTTCCCCTTCCAGCTCAAAGGAGAATTGGGTCTGGGGATCTGGTACTATAAACCTTCAGAAGTACCTAGGGATTTCTCCCAATTCCACAGGCTTCTTAGACCGGCTGCTGTAGCAAAGGTCCAGAGACCAGAAATTACGTACAAGCTTGAGGAAGCTGTGTAAAACATGTTTTTAGTTTTGCTTTTATTTGCTGTTAATTTAATAGCATGTTTTAATGGGGCATATAGTTTTTAGTTAAGTGGATCTTTTATTATTATTTTATTGCATTTGTATCCCACATTTTCCCACCTCTTTGCAGGCTCAATGTGGCTTACAATTCATCATGAATGGTGGAAATATATAAGAAAATAGACATTTAGTATTACAGAAGGATCTTGGGTAACATTATAACGATAAAACATGATAGTAGTATAACAAGCAGATATTATAAGACAATTCTGGATGTATGTGGAGTTCACATTTGTCGATCTTTGTGGTATACCTTGTTAAAGAGATGGGTCTTCAGTAGTTTGCGGAAGTTAGTTAATTCATAAATCGTTTTTAAGTTGCGCGGCAGCGCGTTCCAGAATTGTGTGCTCGGGTATGAAAAGGTTGACGCATGTATTAGTTTGTATTTTAGACCTTTACAGCAGTGGCGTAGCCAGACTGCCAATTTTGGATGGGCCTGAACCCAAAGTGGGTGGGCACAAAATTTTCTCTCTACCCCCCTCCCCCAGCAAAATTTAGTCACGCTAATCAGATGCATTTGTCACACAGGGTAAAGTGCTGCTTTTCAGTGAATCAGATTTCAGAAAATTTATTTAATAGCCTAACACCCTTTTCAGTGAGCTTTCAGAGGCCAAAACAGTATAATGCTGTTACGGTATCCTCGCTTGACCTAAGGAAGGAAGTATTGGTCTCTGAAACTTCATTAACACAGGTACCATATTACTTTATCCTAAATTAAAAATAAAATTATTTTCTTTACCTTTGTTGTATGGCCATTTACTTTTTCTCATTGTGTCGCTCCCAGTCTCTAGATTCTGCTTTCCTTCGTTTTCGCTTAACTCTTCTGCCAGGTTTTCCTGGCCATTTGTCATTTTTCTCTCCTTTTTCTTTGCTTTCTTCAATATTTTTCTGCCTCTCTCTCTCTCTCTGTCCTGATTTAATTCATTCTTACTATCCATTCTTTAATTTCCTTCATCTACTTATGACTTTTCATCTTTTTCTCACCCTTGTTCTTCCCATGCCCCTTCCTCTTATTCTCCAGTCTTTCACTACTCCCCTTTTCCATCCAGCAGCTCTCCTCTTTCTCTCCCCATCCTTCCAGTCTCCCCTCTCTCTCCCCATCCTTCCAGTACTCTCCCCTTTTTCTTTCTGCATCCTACCATCCAGTGTCACCTCTTTCTCCCTACCCTTCCATCCAGCGTCTTCCCTCTTTCTCTCCCCATCCTTCCATCCATCTACCCTCTCTCCTGATCCTTCTATCTAATGGCTCTCTCTCCCTCTTTCTAACCAGTGTCTCTGTATCACTCTACCCTTTTCTGTTCAATGTCCCTTCTCTCTCCACATCCTTCCAGTCTCTCCCCTTTCTCTCTGCATCCTTTCATCCATCTCCCCTCTTACTCTCCCCATCCTTCCATCCAGAGTCTCTCTCCCCATCCATCTGTTTTCCCTCTTTCTCTGCCATCCTTCCATCTGTTTTCCCTCTTTTCTCCCCATCCTTCCATCTGTTTTCCCTCTTTCTCCCCATCCTTCCATGTTTTCCCTCATTCTCTGCCATCCTTCCATCTGTTTTCCCTCTTTCTCTGCCATCCTTCCATCTGTTTTCCCTCTTTTCTCCCCATCCTTCCATTTGTTTTCCCTCTTTCTCCCCATCCTTCCATGTTTCCCCTCATTCTCTGAACTTATATCTGACATATATTAGTTAATGAGAGTGTTGTTACCTCAAGAAGCCCTCGGCTCTATTTAAACTTGAGCTCACGGGGGCTGGATAGCTTCATCATTGGTAGCAACACTGGAGATGTAGCTTAAAATTGTATAATTCTTTTTTATCTTTTTCTAGTTTTTCTTATATACAATTTTCAACAGTGGTGAATTATCTATCATTCGTCAAATAGCATCTAACAGCTACTTAGCTTTCTATAGTCTGATCCTTCTTATAACTTGCTGCATAAATGACGCGACCTCGACCAACAGTGGCCAGCGTTTCGTTGCCTGCATCAGGGTCTGGTGGTCTGCGTGCAGCTGGATCTGACTGCAGTAAGCAGCACATTACATGTGTATGCAGTCATATTTTCTTGCGCCTATATTCTTTTAGTACGCGCCCACACCAGATAGGTTGCGTTGTGCCAGCCGGCGCCCCGGTCTAGGAGACTCCCCTCCCTCCTTTGGCTTGGCTCCAGTGGCTTCAGAATCAGCAGCAGCAGCACCCAGCTGGCAGTACGTCCCTCCCTGCTCGCACCTCCTTACCTGCATGCCAGCGCCAGCCCCAGCTCCCATTGCCGGTCACTGCTGCTTTTCCTGTTGAGCAGCAGGGCCGGCGCTACAAAAAGAAGAAGCGCTAACGCTAAGGATGAAAAATGTTTTTAAAAAAAAAAAGCGTGGCACCGGCAGGCACTGTCTAAGCAGCCTTGAGGCACTGGCTGCTAGCTCTGCAGGCTCCTCCCGTCTCTTACGTTACTGCCCCTGCGTCGCTCCAGGGGCAGTGACGTAGGAGATGGGAGGAGCCTGCGAGCCAGCAGCCAATGCCTCAAGGCTGCCTAGACAGTGCCTGCCGGTGCCGCGCTTTTTTTTAAAACATTTTTCGTCCTTAGCATTAGCGCTTCTTCTTTTTGTAGCACCGCCCCTGCTGCTCAACAGGAAAAGCAGCAGTGGCCGGCAATGGGAGCTGGGGCTGGCGCTGGGCGGGCCTGGGCTGAAATTGGGTGGGCCTGGGCCCAGCCAGGCCCACCCGTAGCTACGCCACTGCTTTACAGCTGGGGAAGTGAAGAGGAGTGGCCTAATGGTTAGGGTGGTGGACTCTGGTTCTGGGGAACTGAGGAACTGAGTTCGATTCCCACTTCAAGCAAAGGCAGCTCCTTGTGACTCTGGGCAAGTCACTTAACCCTCCATTGCCCCAGCTACCTGTATATAATATGTAAGCCGCATTGAGCCTGCCATGAGTGGAAAGCACGGGGTACAAATGTAACAAAACAAAGATTAAGGATTGTGCGGGATGATTTTTTTAGCATTCCTGGGTGGTAAGTCTATCAGGTCTGACATGTAGGCTGGGGCATCTCCGTGAATGATTTTGTGAACTAGGGAGCATATTTTGAACATGATGCGTTCTTTAAGTGGGAGCCAGTGTAGCTTTTCTCATAGGGGTTTAGCACTTTCATATTTTGTTTTACCGAATATGAGTCTAGCTGCAGTGTTCTGGGCTGTCTGAAGTTTTTTGATTATTTGCTCTTTGCAGCCAACGTAGAGTGCGTTTCAGTAGTCTAGATGAATGAGTACCATTGATTGTACCAGGTTACGGAAGACGGTCCTTGGGAAGAAAGGTCTTTAGGATGACTAACACGTTTTTATATTTATTTCATTATCATAGCTATTAGCCCACCTCTTCAATGTCGCCTTCGGCACCTAACCATTATACCTCTATTCAGGAAATCTAGGCTGCCCCAATTTGATTATCTGCACATTTTGTCCATTAGATTGTAAGCTCCTTTGAGCAGGGACTATCCTTCTTTGTTAAACTGTACAGCGCTGTGTAACCCTAGTAGCGCTTTAGAAATGTTAAGTAGTAGTAGTAGTAAAAGAGCCTCTTAATGTGGAAGAAGATCAGTTAGGATGACCTTAGAAAGCATTACACTTATTTTTCTTTCTTAACAAAATCTGAAGACTTGTTTCCTTGCCATATATGCCACAGCTTGTAATTCATATTTTTTCAAAACTTTTGGAGATCTAAAAAAAAAAAAAAAAATCTGGAGTGACTGTGGAGGCTCCTGTAAGGAGTGTTCCTGAGAAAATAGATAATGAGTATGAATATTCAGCAGGTCTCATCTGATTTACAAAAAAATGTTTCAGAGAGAAAACTAATGGAAAAAACTTTTCCTTTAAGTTTGAGCATACTTAAAATAAAAACTGATCCAATTACTTCATATTAGCATAACATTTCAGACATGCTTATTGCTAGGCCTCCACCTATCTTCCAGAGAGTCAGGGGAGGAGATCCATTAACAGTTAATATATTCCTCAACAAAACAGTAAGCTCAAGGCTTTGCAGGCTGTGTAAACTCGAGTCATATGAGAAAATTGGAAACATCCACAATGCCATTTTGAACTTTGAATGTGAGTATTAATATTAGCAGCTGTTATCAAAAGCCTTGTCTCTATTTTAACTGCTTATATTTGAAATGTAGGTGCAGGAGCTAGCTATTACTCACATCAGCTGTTGACAATCTCCGGGGCCACTGTGCTATATGAGTCATCTTACCAGTGTGATTTCCATCGTTTCCTGAGTTCCACTGCTGGGCGTGGGAGCTTGCTCCACCCAGGAAAGTGACATCAGATGCCACTTGTATTTGAAGTTGTGCCTTAGTGGCATATTGCCTAAGACACACTCCTTTGCCCAGTGACTGGTGCAGTGACTGTACTTGGTGGGCAAGGAAGTATTTTTGTTGATACAGATTATATTATGGCTGGGTTTATTGTAAAATATTCCTGTAATTGTTTTGAGGAGGTATGACAGATGTTTATATAGGGGCCCTTTTACTAAGCGCTACATTGGCCATCCTCTGAGATGAATACCATCTGATCCAGGAGATTTGCTACTCTTCAATTTGTAGAACTGCCCCATTACATCCTCCTGACAATGGTGTAAGAATCCTTCTGAGGAACTGAACAAAAGATGTTATGCTCAAAGTAGGTTTTATTGTAGAAAGGTTGTAAGGTGTAAAAAGAAATTATTAATAAAACACTTAGCCCCTGCTAGCGGCTGCCGTGCGCCCATTCACTTTAAAAGCGCTGTGTCGGCATTAAAATAGTTAGAGTACTTACTACCTCAAATTGTGCTCAGGTCTTGGACACTACTTTGACTAGTGAAGGAAAATTGCTAAACTGACTGCTGCAGAAATAGCACAACTGAATTCAGCTGTAAGAGATCAGTTCATTAAATGCTTGTAGCATCAATGAAAATGATTGGAATAAGTTTCTGAAGGTCTCAGAGTTCAAAATTGGAAAACATCTTACCTTTATTCATCCGTCTGCTTTTTCTCTTGATCTTGGCCCTCATAACCATCTATTGCAGTGGAAGAATATTTTGTTACCATTTATTGCATATTTGGTAAACCTATCTCATGAAATTGACTACTGCTATTCCTAACTCTGTCAAGATTGATTGATACTGGTGATTATTCTATGTATAGACCAGTCTCAAATTTGTCTTTGTTAATGAAGGTTCTGGAAAGAGTAGCATTGAAGCAGTTATCATTATGTGAGTAGGAAGCAGGTGTTGCACAGGACTCTTTCTATTGGCTTGCCTTGTTCTCTTTGCATACTGCGCTAGCTTTTCCTCTTTTTCTCCCCATTGGGTCAGTAAGAGTTAGTCTGCAGCACATCTCCTCTGTGAACTGAAACTGCCTATGCTATAATTTGGTGTATGACCCCCTTCAAGCTACTGTGATGCTATTACAGCTATTTTACCAGTAGAAAAGTATAAACAGCATCACTACTTAGCATATTGTTGAATTATTCTCAACATTTCTCCTGCATGGAGAGAGAGCTGGTGGAGAACAGACTCTCAGTTTGCAAGGCAAAACACTTGTCCAACACATCTGAACTGTAAGTTATTTTTCCTTGTTTGGTTCAACAGTTACGAGTCTTATGATAATGATATTGTATACTCTGCTTTACGCTGCATGCCAATTACACCCAGTGATAAGGCAGAGCGTTACCAACATGAGTTGCTGTTAAGTTGGGTTATTTTACCACAAGTCATGTTATTGCATAAAATGAAACTCTGTGCTAAAATAGCACGAATAATCCAAAACAGCAACCCATGTTGGTAACTTCCCCCATTAGATGGTGGTGGAGGATAAAGGGGTCACAGATTTGATATACCCTCTTTCTGTGGTACTACCAAAGTAGTTTACAATTACATTCTGTGTCTCTAGTGGGCTCAGAATTTAAGCTTTGTATCTGGAGCAATGGAGGGTTAAGTGACTTGTCCAGACTCACTGGGAGCTGCAGTGGGAATTTATTTATTTATTGATACTTATATCCCACATTTTCCAAAGGACTTTAGTTCAGCATGGCTTACATACAATTTATGAAAATAGATTACATTGTTTAAAGTAATAAAGATTAAGAATTCAGGAACTTGTAGGCTTAATGGGAAAGTCAATGATAAAGGAGTAACAAGCTGCAATAACAATGTATCAGCATTACAGCTGAGAGAATGTTAAGCATTCTGAGGAAGGAATTTTTTGAAAAGAAAGGTTTTTAAGAAGATCATAAGAGTAGCCATACTGGGACAGACCAATGGTCCATCTAGCTCAGTAGCCTGTTTCCAACAGTGGCCAAGCTAAGTCACAAGTACCTGGCAGAAACCCAGATCTTGGCAACATTCCATGCTACCAATCCCAGGGCAAGCAGTTGCTTCCCCATGTCTGTCTCAATAGCAGACTCTGGACTTTTCCTCCAGGAACTTGTCCAAACCTTTTTAAACCCAGGCATGCTAACCACTGTTACTACATCTTGTGGCAAAGAGTTCCAGAGCTCAACTATTCATTGAGTGAAAAAAACATTTCCTCCTATTTGTTTTAAAAGTATTTCCATGTAACTTCATTGAGTACTCCTAGTCTTTGTACTTTTGGAATGAGTAAAAATCGATTTACTTCTACTCATTCTACACCATTCAGGATTTTGTAGACCTCAATAATATCTCCCCCTCATCTGTCTCTTTTCCAAGCTGAAGAGCTCTAACCTCTTTAGCCTTTCCTCATATGAGAGGAGTTCCATCCCCTTTATTATTTTGGTCACTCTTCTTTGAACCTTTTCTAATTCCGCTATATCTTTTTTGACATATGGCGAGAAGAACTGAACACAGTATTTATGGAAGGATATGATCTGTGTTACATTGTATCCTTTTGGTTGACTTAATGTAAGCCACATTGCGCCTGCTTATGTGGGGAAATGTAGGGTAAAAATGCACCAAATAAATAAATAATTATTTGTACATCTTATATCCTTTGGAAGCGAGTGCTATAATTTGGTACCTAGCTATGTAATCCCCATGTTAAGATTGGATTTGTATTCAATTTTCTTGCAATTAGGCAAACAAAGGGTGAGATAGCAGGAACCAGAGACTATCGGGCTCATTTTCAAAAGAGAAGGACGCTCATCTTTCAACACAAATCGAAAGATGGACGTCCTTCTCACAGGGTCGTCCAAATTGGAATAATCGAAAGCCGATTTCGGACGTCCCCAACTGCTTTCCGTCACACGGATGGCCAAAGTTCAAGGAGGTGTGTCAGAGGCGTAGCGAAGGCGGAACAGGGCATGCCTAACACATGGACGTCCTCGGCCCATAATGGAAAAAAAAGGGCGTCCCTGACGAGCACTTGGACGACTTTACCTGGTCGTGTTTTTCTTACGACCAAGGCACAAAATGGTGCCCGAAATGACCAGATGGCCACCGGAATCGGGGATGACCTCCCCTTACTCCCCCAGTGGTCACTATCCCCTCCCACCCTCAAAACATATCTTTCAAAATATTTTTTGCCAGCCTCAGATGTCATACTCAGGTCCATGACAGCAGTAAGCAGGTCCCTGGAGCAGTTTTAGTGGGTGCAGTGCACTTCAGACAGGCGGACCCAGGCCCATCCCCCCTACCTATTATGTTTGTGGAGGAAACAGCGAGCCCTCCAAAACCCACCAGAAACCCACTGTACCCACATCTAGGTGCCTCCCTTCACTTGTAAGGACTATGGTAGTGGTGTACAGTTGGAGGTAGTGGGTTTTGGGGGGCTCAGAACACAAGGTAAGGGAGCTATGTACCTGGGAGCAATTTATGAAGTCCATTGCAGTGCCCCCTAGGGTGCCCGGTTGCTGTCCTGGCATGTCAGGGGGACCAGTGCACTACAAATTCTGGTTCCTCCCATGGCTTGTATTTGGTTGTTTCTGAGATGGATGTCCTTGGTTTCCATTATCGCCGAAAATCAGAAATGACCAAGTCTAGGGATGACCATCTCTAGAGATGACCTAAATTTCAAGATTTGGACGTCCCTGACCGTATTATCAAAATGAAAGATGGACGTCCATCTTGTTTCGATAATACGGGTTTCTTCGCCCCTCCATCGGGATGTTTTGCGAGGATGTCCTCAACAAAACTTGGACGTCCTTTTCAATTATGCCCCGCCATGGCATTTCTGGGAGGAAGATCTATCAGAGGCTGCATATAGGGTGGAGCCATCCCATATAAAATTTGGTAGACAAACAAACAGATTTTAAAGATGAATCTGGCTTTTATTGGTAACCAGTGCAGTTTAGTCAGGAGGGGAGAAGCCCTCTCATATCAAGAAACTTTGAATATCAGTCATGCAGCAGTGTTTTGCATTGTTTGAAGTTTCTTTAAGAGCCAACCTTTGCTACCTGCATATATAGCAGTACAGTAGTCAATCTGAGAGAGCACCAAGGTTTTAACCAAGGATCGCAAGATTTCCATTGGAAAGCAGGATCTTATTCATTTTAATTTCCATAAAGTACCAGGAATTGGAGGTAGGGTATTATTATGGATTAAGAACTGGTTGAAAGATAGGAAGCAGAGAGTAGGATTGCGTGGCCAGTATTCTCAGTGGAGGAGGGTAGTTAGTGGGGTCCCGCAGGGGTCTGTGCTGGGTCCGTTGCTTTTTAATGTATTTATAAATGACCTAGAGATGGGAATAACTAGTGAGGTAATTAAATTCGCCGATGACACAAAATTATTCAGGGTCGTCAAGTCGCAGGAGGAATGTGAACGATTACAGGAGGACCTTGCGAGACTGGGAGAATGGGCGTGCAAGTGGCAGATGAAGTTCAATGTTGACAAGTGCAAAGTGATGCATGTGGGTAAGAGGAACCCGAATTATAGCTACGTCTTGCAAGGTTCCGCGTTAGGAGTTACGGATCAAGAAAGGGATCTGGGTGTCGTCGTCGATGATACGCTGAAACCTTCTGCTCAGTGTGCTGCTGCGGCTAGGAAAGCGAATAGAATGTTGGGTGTTATTAAGAAGGGTATGGAGTCCAGGTGTGCGGATGTTATAATGCCGTTGTATCGCTCCATGGTGCGACCGCACCTGGAGTATTGTGTTCAGTACTGGTCTCCGTATCTCAAAAAAGATATAGTAGAATTGGAAAAGGTACAGCGAAGGGCGACGAAAATGATAGTGGGGATGGGACGACTTTCCTATGAAGAGAGGCTGAGAAGGCTAGGGCTTTTCAGCTTGGAGAAGAGACGGCTGAGGGGAGATATGATAGAAGTGTATAAAATAATGAGTGGAATGGATCGGGTGGATGTGAAGCGACTGTTCACGCTATCCAAAAATACTAGGACTAGAGGGCATGAGTTGAAGCTACAGTGTGGTAAATTTAAAACGAATCGGAGAAAATTTTTCTTCACCCAACGTGTAATTAGACTCTGGAATTCATTGCCGGAGAACGTGGTACGGGCGGTTAGCTTGACGGAGTTTAAAAAGGGGTTAGATAGATTCCTAAAGGACAAGTCCATAGACCGCTATTAAATGGACTGGAAAAATTCCTCATTTTTAGGTATAACTTGTCTGGAATGTTTTTACATTTGGGGAGCGTGCCAGGTGCCCTTGACCTGGATTGGCCACTGTCGGTGACAGGATGCTGGGCTAGATGGACCTTTGGTCTTTCCCAGTATGGCACTACTTATGTACTTATGTACCAAAGAACTTAGTGGTTACTGCCAATACCTGAGCTTCGAAGGTTAGATATTGATCAATTATAACTCTAAGAATCTTCAATTTGGATTCAAATGGGTAGGTAATTTTGTTATGAGTAAAACTACTAAATGATATTGGGCTAAATGGGTTAGTCAGGATAAGGAGTTTTGTTTCTGGTTCCCCAGATCTTCTAACCATAGACTGTAGATACTCTACCCTTGTTACTCTGGAGTAATGTTGGGTGCTAGGGCTCACTTCATGCTGGACCCTTACTCATCATTGGACAAAAATCCTTCTCCAGACCTTTACTATTTTTTATTGTTTTTTTTTCCTTTTTTTGTCTGCTTGTGAAAAATTCAAAAACCAAATTGTACACACATGAAAATAATTAAGGTCATTTAGCTTCTTAAACTGGTCAGGCTGTTGAACACCTGGTACCCAAACTCCCAACATGGACCCGTTTCATAACAGATGGTGCCCACCATTTTGGAGCTTTGGGCTGTTTTGATGACTGGATGAATATAACAAAACACCTGTGACATCTCCCTTGAGAAAGCCAGTGGGCAAAATGGGTCCCAGTTGGGAGTTTGGGCAACGGGTGTTCAACAGCCTGACCAGTTTAAGAAGCTAAATGACCTTATTTTCATGTGTGTACAAGTTGATTTTTGAATTTTTCTCAAGCAGACAAAAAAAAACCCAATAAAAAATAATAAAAGGTCTGGAGGAGGTTTTTTGGCCGATGATGAGTAAGAGTCTAGTGAATGCTCTGAAGATATTGGGCACAAAGTGAGCCCTGGCACCCGGGCAGTTTTGAGATTTTTAACATTATTCCAGAGTAACAAGGGTAGAGTATCTACAGTCTATGGTTGGACTTGTGATTGTTTGAGATCCTTTAGAAGTGTTTAGTATATGTGGAAGTAACCTTTGTCCCCAGATTCTTCTCCAGGTTCTCAGTCCAACTAACCATTAGGCTTCTTCTCCACTCTAGAAAGGCTAGAAGAGAGCCCAATATATTGTCTTTCCAATACATAAATCCACTTTCTACAGAAGTCAACTATTGGCTATGACAATTTCTAGAACATTCTCTAGAAAGACTGTAACAGATATTCTAATCCTAGTTTAAAGAAGAAAATATAATATAGTAACATTGGTGGTGTTTCTCCAGGAAACTCCTATGACTGCTATTGTAGCCTTTCATTTCCAGGACAGTAACCAACTAAGTATTGTTAGCTGCAGCAGTGGTGCAGTGGGGGAGGGGGGAAAAGCCAAACAGCTGGAGAGTAACCCAGTGGTGGTGGCGAGAGGGGTGAAAGAAGGGGCTGAAAGGGAAATGGAAGAGAAATGGAAAGGTGGAAAATAAATGGGAAAAAGTATACAATATTAATTTTACTACAAATGCATTATGGATTTCAGTTAGTACGAGGATATATAAGAAAAAAAGTAGCCTTAAAATTTAATATTATATCATTTTTATTGAACCTTTGATAAGTTACTCTTATTTCTATTAAAACTGAGTAGAATTTTTCCAAAGACCATTAAGTTTATATCTTGCTTGTTAACAAGTTTCCAATTAGAGAGAAAACTAGCAGCGCTACCAATTAATGTGCACTGAATGCGAAGAAGCCCATGGGAATTAAATGGGCTTCTTCGCATTCACCACATGCTAATTGGTAGCGCTGCTTCCTAAAAGGAGCCCTTCCTTTGTTGCTAAGATTACAGATGGAGGTTTTGAGAAGCTAAATAACTATTTTTATACAATCATTAGTGACCACAAACATTCAGAAATGCATAGAAAATTCTATAGGCAAAACTGCAAGTGATCTCTAGCATACAGACAACAGGAAGAGACAATACAAAAATGGAGCCACCGGGTTGTTGAGTTTTTTTGTTGTTGGTCAGAATGATGACAAATGAAGAAAAAAAGAGAATAACCTCTCTGATTTGTTAAACTTTTTAAATATTCAATCTCCGAACACAAGAATACCAAGACAGTAAATAAAAAAGCCTTTCTGCCCAATATTAAATGCTATTTAATCATTCAGGAATGGGTTTCTGCCAGGTACCTGGATTGGCCACTGTTGGAATTCTGCCAGTGACCTGGATTGGCCACTGTTGGAAGCAGGACACTGGGCTAGATGGACCATTGGTCTAATCCAGTATGGCTATTCTTATGTTCTTATGTCCTGGCCTTAGGGTTACCATACGGCTCCAGAAAAAGGAGGACATATTGATCCAGTCCAGGTTTTGCCTCCATTGAAAGCAATGGAAGTAAAACCCAGACTGGCTCAATCTGTCCTCCTTTTCCTGGAGCCATATGGTAACCCTACCTGGCCGGTTAAGTACTGCTTAATCTGCTATCACTGAATATTCAGCGGGAGACATCCGTTACCTCCTGCTGAATATGTGTAGTCAGTGCTTAGCGGATAACCAGCTATATTGTGTGATATAACCGACTATCTGCTCATATTCAGCGCATCAATGGCTACGTTTGATGGTCAAACTGGGCAGCCAAAATAGCAGGCCTATCTTAGCTTGGTTTCAACTTAACCAACCAGCGCCAAATATTGACTTGGCAGGTTAAGTTGAAACCGGCCAAAAATAAATCGGATATTCAATGCCAGTCACCGGATATGGCCCAGCATTGACTCTCCAGGATCAGCGGTGACAGTAAGACTCAGCCTTGCTAGCGCCCACGGTCTGAATATCAGCCCCATTGTCTTATTACTACAGTGATCTAACAGATCTGTATAAGATGAGGGAGAAGCTACTGCCCACCACAAGTCTTGAGTTTTCACCCTGGATTGGTGTTAGCGGTTATCATCCCTAAACCTCCCCTACCATGTTTATAATGTTCATCAGTCAACTGTGCTTCCTACAACTGGAGGAATCTGCAAGATTTAAATCCCATTTTAATGATGGGTGCCTTCAGAATATGGTGGCCCTTCCCTTTAGTTCTTCAGTGTGACTCCTCCTCCAGGACTGATCATAATCGCCCAGGAAACTAGATCAAAGCGCTCTGTTTTCCGCCATTCCTTGTTTAATCATATGTAGGGCTGTCAAGAGGTTCCAAGAAAATCAACCTGGCTGTTTTAATAATGCCTGTTACCAAATGATGGTATTTCACAATCGAATCCCACAGTCTATGGTAACAGATAACAAAATAGTAAGCTAGAACCAAGACTAATCGCTGCTATATGAGTATGACCAACAGCAATATAGGCCCAAATGTTTCTGTTATATGCATGAAAATGGTACCCAACAGTTTTTTCTAATTACTTTTTTTCTTTTCCTATTCTTTTTTATGTATTAAAGAGAGCCCTCAGCAAAAAAAACACTTTTTTCAGGCAATACATTTCTTTGCCAAGTGGTATAGCACCTCTTTCATCGGGCTGCTCTTAATTTTCTGTACGTGCTATTGCCTATCTCAATAGTGCTCCAATTAGAAATAAAAAAAAACGTGAACTTATCTCTGAACGTTTTTTTTTAGAATGTCGCTTCACTCTCCATGAGATCGCTATCTTCGGCCTATTGATTGGCTTCCCCTCATTTATGTTGCATTTTCAGTGCTTACTACTACTACTACTACTACTTGACATTTCTATAGCGCTACTAGGGTTACGCAGCACTGTACAATTTAACAAAAAAAAGGGGGGCAGTCCCTGCTCAAAGGAGCTTACAATCTAAAGGACGAAATGACAAGCTGGGGTAGTCTAAGATTGGGTAGTTTAAGTTGCTCAACAGTCGAATTTTATCCATATAGAAAGGAGCTGCTATTGTGGAGAGGCAAAGGTATAGCCGTCAACTTATATGTTCAGTGGCAGTATTCAGCCACTTTACAGAGCAGTGTTTAATAGCCGATGCCAGTGCTTAACTTTATGTTATCCAGCTCAGCTGCATATCAGGTCTATACTGCTTAGTTAATCACGGTAGGGTTGAACTCTTGCCCTTGTTGTTCTTTATTTCTCCCTCAATAAGAGACAGGACAACAGATTATCTAACATTATCTAATATTGAAGCTTGAGTCTTTGGTTATAATAAATAATAAGAACATAATAAATGACAGCAGATGCCAGCTTAGAACTGAAAGGCGGTAGTAGGATATAAGTCCTAACGTAATGTAACGTAATAAAGACCTGCATGATCCATCCAGTTTGCCCAGCAGTCACATTCATTATCAAATCATTATTAAATAATCCAAAAGTATTATTACATTAATAAGACATCAACCCACTGGTGCTTAAGCATTTTAGAAAATTCCATTTAAATCAAGGGTAAATCAGTGGCAAACAAGTCAGGTGTCAGGCATTAAATAACTAATGTAAATAAGGAATATCTCTTTTCTAGATCTCAGTATTACGTGTGGAGGAATAGTGAAAGAGGATGTTCCATCTAGCTCCTTCATTTCTGGTAGAAAATGGTGATAAAAGAAAAAAAACGTTTATGCTGCAGATTACTCCATTGGTTTCCAGATGAAGAAACCTTAGAGTTGAACACTAAAGCATAGAATACTAGACAGAATGGAGCCATAAGGCCCCTCTAACTGACCAGTTTACAGGGCTACTGAGAGGGAGAGGCGGGAGGGGGGGGAAATTCCCCGGGCCTCCAAGGGTGGCCTGGCGCCAGGGTCTCCCTCCCTCTCTCCTGCTCCTGACGGGACCTGAGTAATTGCATCCCAACAGGAGCAGGAGAGAGAAAACTCCAGTGCCAGGTCCCCCCTTGGAGGCTGGAGAGGACCCGGAGCTTCCTCCAACGCTGCTCTTCTGCCCATTGCTGAGCGGCTGCTTTTCATCTCAGGCACGCATGCTCAGTTTTGAAACCAAGCATGCCCTGAGAGGAAAAGCAGCCACAGGGGCAGGCAGTCAGCACTGGAGGAAGATGCCTTCTGCTGGCGAGGCCTCAGGATCCCCACCAGCCAAGGTACTTCGATCCTGTTGCAGCAGTGGCAGTGATCGGGAGGGGGGGCGGCAGCAGATGACGATTTGGGGGGACAGCAGTGGCCCTGCCCTAGGCCCGGCAGCACTGGCCCTGCCCCGGGCCCGGTTCAGTCTCTCGGCAGCCCTACCAGTTTATTACCTCAGCAAAGTACTGTGCTTTTAGTGATAAATACAGAAACACAGATGTCAGCAGAAGAAACAACCTGGTTCGTCCATTCTGCCCATTTATACATGCCTTCTTGAACTCTACCACTCTTCCAGGTATCCACCACCTTCTAAATATAATCATTTTTACATTCCCTTTGAGTTTCCCTCTTCTTCAGCTTCATACAATGACTGTCTTTTAGCTTTTCAATTTCTGGTACTTTGTTGAAGCCTAAGAGATATTTGAAAGTTTGTATCAGATCATTTTGCCTTTCATTTTTCCTTCTAGAAAAGTCCATCTTTAGCTCCTTCAGTCTCTCTATCTATGGCTTACAGTGCAATCTGTGCCCAATTTTGGTGGCCTCTTTAGTTAATGTCCTTCAGTAGATGTGTCCTCCAGAGCAAAACAGAGTATCAAGGTGAAGTCTCTTTTCTGTTTGTATTAGTGATTCCTCTGTTTGCTCAGGTGCAGTATTTCCTTCAATACAGGAGGACACATTACCATCATACTGATCTGTTTCCATACCTCACTCAAGGCAAGACAGCTCTGTACATATGGCTCTATTTATTAATACAGTATCATAATACTGCTATAGAAATACAAGAGGAAGGTAATTGTTGTCTCTAAATTTCTGGGTGCCCCCTAAACTAAATTTCAATTCAATTAGGGTTACCTTAAATCCTGTTTTAAGAGGACATGTCCTCCTTCTTCAGATGTATCCTCCGGTTTTTTTTTTTTCATTTTTAGGAAAATATCCTCTCTTTTTTGTGCCTATGACTAGTGATTTGCCTGAACAGCCGATAAGCAGAGACAGTGCAAGTGGTTTCCAGGGCTGGTGGGAGCATAAGAGTTGGCTTCCATCTGCTGAGTCTGGTCCATCAAAAGTTTGAGAAGTCTGCATAGCTGAGAGATTTGCATAAAGGAAGGAAGTTGGAGATAATTAAGCAGCTCAAACACTGAATGCCAGCAGGGATTAGAGCTGGGAAAGTAGGACAAGACATTGGCAGAGGCCACACTTTCTATTTTTAAAATACTGTTGGAGAGTCAGAATTGAGAAAGATGTGCTTTCCTCAGTCTCAAAACCTGTTAAGGTTCTTTTTTGGTCCTAAGCAAAACAGGGGAAAAATTAGCAGCCTTGTATTGTTCTCATATGTTGGCTAGTAGGTTAGACAATTAGATGAAAATGACAACCTCAGACAAGGCATCTCCGAAAGGGAGATACAGCTGGCAGGTTGGTCAGGGGATACTAGAAGTTACAATCATCCTGGAGATGGGGCGCAGCTAATGACAGTCATACTGCTAGGGCAGCTCTGTGAGTTCAGTGGGTGATTGAGCACCCTCAATATTGACCAAACTCCTTCACTGTGCCCAAGGAGCAGTAATCTGAGTTTAGTGCTCTTCTGGGGTCAAAACAGGAATCTCTTGTTTAAGACAGAGCAGGAAGAGTTATTTAATCCAAAATCCAGGAAATAATTATTTACGCGCCCTTTTACTAAAATGCCTAAGTTTTTGTACTTACCACACTTTCACAGCAAAGATTAACAAATGGTAAGTGCAAAGGCTGTGTGTTAACTGTTGGAAGCATACTCAGTATGTCCCCTGCAGTGACAGCACAGAAAAGTTCTAATTATTTGCAATTATTGATTGACATTATTCACAATAAGTGTTAACTGTATTCTCTTCCCATAACCTGCCCAGTTCCCACCCCCTCACATAGCATACAATTAACACACAAATTAGCAAACGATGCTATGTCACCATGTTAATAGCTCACACCTTAATAACAAGCTATTTTGTTTTTAATCTCAAGTATATGAGGGTTATTTTCCTGTTTATCTGGAAAGAAAAACTTCTATACAGAACTCCTCTGAACAGAACTCTGTCTTCCTGTTCAAACCTTTAGTGACCACCTTTGAGACTTGCATTATTCTATAGTCAATATAGGCACTCTTTACTACAGAACAAAAAAAATTAAAAATAACATTTTACATGAAAGAGGGAAAATATAAAATGAAAGTTTCTGTTTAAGGGTATGCTGAACTCTCTTACAATATCACATGCAATATATGTCTTGAAGCTAAAAGCACTGCCAATGAAACTGTAGATTTATAATCTGTGCTTGCACTTTCCTACATTTTACCATGTTATTGGCAAAAAGCCCAGCAGTTAACTGATAAAAACATTGTAATATTCAAAGGACCGACAGGAAAATGTACTTGCTCGTGAAGCCATTGTGCAAGAACTTCCATTCAATTTCCATGTCTACAATGTACTATGGTAAGAGCTGAACAAACCATGCCAAGTGGCTAGGAATCAGATTACCCCAGCAGCCAGCACACCAGTGAACCAGCTGATGCAAAGCCAAGGGACAGGATCCCAATGCACCAAATCAGGATTCCCCACACTGTTCCCTCTACGCTGAGTGGGAGTCCTCCGCCTACAGTCTTGTGCTGTTTCACTATCACAATTTCAATAATGAGGGACAGGCAAGCTCTGTAGGACTACAGGGAACTTGCCTGTCTCTTGCTATTGAAGACACAATTTTGAAGCTGTACCCCCCCCCCCCCCCCCCCACAACTGGCAGCAATGCATTTGGAGGACTTTGGCTCAGCTTAGAGGGAACAGTTATCCCCCACATTATGGCCTATAAAGCTCATGTTTCGAGCCTGCCTTATTTTTCCTGCCTGGAGTTAAATCTGACCCATGGGAAGAAGTTTCATGCATGACAGCAGCAAACACAGCAAGGCTGGTGGCGTTCCCTGGCTCCACCAACCAAAAACACAATTGGAATATGGCCTGGTTATAAACTCCTGCATGGTTAAACCTCGCTGAGCTGGTCTGCTGCCAATAAACTGGGTAGTGCTGCTTACTATCTCGGCTAATTGGCCATTCCCTAACTGGCTAGGTTAGAGGCGGTCTGAGGGTGGAGTTTGGGCGGAGCCACAGCTTAGCTGGTAGCAGTGATATTCAGTCTGCTAACCAGCTAAGTAGAAAGTTAGGATAGTGTTAAATTAACTGGCCTGTACCTGGTTAACTTATGGGTCAGCGAACATACCCGGATAATCAATTTCAGGAGCCGCACATGCCCTGGCACTGAATATCTAGAGTTAGTTCAACCCTTGGCTTGTAACAACTTACAAGCTGCTTGCCCACATGGGCTTAATATTGTGTCCTCAAAGTTGTTAAATCTCAGATTGTAAGAAACTGCATGAGGACCTTGAGAAACTGAACGACTTGGAATCCAAATGGCAAGAATAACCCAAATTTTAACTAAAAGAGTCTAGATTCCACAATAGGAGTCACCACCCAGAAGAAGCAGTTAAGTGCCATCATGAACAGTACATTGAAATATTCTGTTCTGTGTGTGTCGGTGGAGAAAGTACACAGAATATTAGGACTTATGAGGAAAGAAAGAGAATAAAACATTATCAATGCCTCCCCATATCACTTCTTAGTGTGACCACACCTCGGGTACTCTATGCAGTTCTGGTTGCCCCAACTCAAAAGATATCCTCAGAGTGCCCCTAGATATAGGAAGCCCGAGTTTGAGCAAAGTCTGTGGTAGGGGAAACAAACATATTAGATGAGCCTTGTGATGTTTATTTGCTGCTACTGTCTATATGGGTAGTTTTCCTTGAGTAATTTGGTAGAGAGATTTGTTCTATTTTCAAAATCCACTAAAACATGCAAGCCCTCTTTTACCAGATTTTCGTCTTTGTTTTATTAAGAAATATAACTTTCCCGATCAGTTAATCTATACCATAATTTCAAATTCTGCAGCCTGTTGGATTGCAGTAGCTGCAATTAACCATGTAGGAACATAACAATTTGCTGCATCAGTTTCATTATATGGTTTTGTGAATTGAGACGCATAAGTCAGGGATATAATTTACCCCAGAAAGCTATACTTACTCATTAGGGAGAATTTCATTCCCAAGGCATGGAATGAAAATAAAGAGAGCTACAAATAGCTTGTTTTACAACCAAAATGGAAATTGTATTGAAATGAAAGCTGTAGGCAAATACCAATGCATTCCTTCCTGATCATCAGAAAATGGAGTTATTGCAGAGAAGACGCTATGAAGCACCACTAATAATATGCAAATAAAGAAGTGTCAGTCTGTATAGAACTAAATAGTGGTGGAAGAGAGATGATTTGTAGAATAATGTTTAAACATAGTCATTACAGAAAAGCAACTTTTGTTTTCTCCGTTGACAAGCACGATGTCATCAGGCACACGAGTGGGTGACACCCAAGCTCAGCCACTCATCTTTATAGATAATTTATTCCACTCAGCCAATGAAGCAAGAGAGCATAGATCATAAAGACAGATTGGTTACCACTGATCTTTGGAATGCACTTTCTCTGACTGAGGACTCATCCAAGCAGTAGTAGGAAGCATGAAGCACTATCCAAGTAGCCGAGTAGAAAAGGATGGCAATATTATAACAGGTTGCCTAAGTTATGAGGTCAAGATCCTCCTATCCTTTGATAATAAATTTCAGAGCTTAATCATGGTGCTTGTCTTGATACTACTGTCTGAAAGAGTAAGCAAACATTGCTTGGTTTACCTACATCCACCCCACTCAAGATTTTATAAACCTCTATATTCCTTCTTAGTCATCATTTGTCCAAGACTAGGAACCCTCACCTGTTTAGTCCTTTTTATAAAGGGGATGAAATGGTTCATTTATCCGTCAAGAAAAAAAAAAAAAATATATATATATATATATATAAACATAGGAAGCGTGGGCCACTAACTAAACAGCACTTTGTTCATTATTTTCTGCTATATTAATACTGTAATTTTATCAATATTTATCAGAAGGCTACAGGCATAGCAGCATCAAGTCACTGGTCTTACATAAATGGCAAAGACAAATATATCTTTCAATAATACTCTATCTTGCACAGTAGAGGAATTATTCTTTAACTATATAATTGAAAACTAACCCTGCTCTATTAACCTTCATATATTATATAGTATGGGTCTGTTGATCTTTGTGTGAGTATATATATATATATATATATATATATATATATAATTTGATGGAGGATGCTGCTGGAGAAAAGGGTCTTCCTGAGCAGAAAAGAGGGAATTTCAATTAATATTTCTACACCATCTTAAATAAACTGAAAAGCATTTTTTAAATGTTTTTGGTTGTGCTCATAACATGCGACGGTAGCAACCCCTAAACGAAGTTAAAACTGCCATAAGCAAAGGATTTAATCACTGCACAAACTTATAAGGCTTTTTATAATGAAAAAACATTCAAAATATTTCTTTAACAAACTGCAAAGAATACTGGTTCACCAGATTCAAAATAAAGATACTTATCTTCAAAAGCAACTACGGTGGTGAATGATGTAACAATTTCAAAGGCATACTCAACAGTTCTTGATTTTAAATGTCCTAAGAGTTATAGGTCCCCAACATGGACCATGTTTTGCTTTGGCTGCCTCAGGGAGCCCAAGGGGTTCATTTTCAAAGAACTTAGATTTACAAAGTACTATGGGGCTCATTACTATGGGACTCATTTTCAAAGCACTTAAACTTACAAAGTTCCTTAGATTACTATGAAACTATGCTAGTCTAAGTGCTTTGAAAATACGCCTCTATATCTTGAAAGTGACATCTACTGGCAAAACTCAGAATGCATGTTTACTGGGTTCTGGAGGGACCCAGAGTCTGTATTCATTCATTTCCTGATTATATTCAGTTATATGTTTCGTTGAGATCAGCCCGAGGTGGTCAACTGGAGAAACTGTGGATTTGTCTGACTGAAATAAAGAATTGGATGATGTTGAATAAGTTGCAACTGAATGCGTCTAAAACTGAATTTTGTTGATTCATAAAGGTAATTGTCAGTTTCCATATCCATCTTTACTATGGGAAGGGTCTAATAAAGAGGCAAAAGATCAAGAATGTAGTTTGGGAAATTGTTAGATGCTGGACTAACTTCTGAGAACTATATATCCCAGTTGATCTCTTCCTCATTTTATAATTTAGGCCATGTATATAGGATTTGAATTTATTTAACAGAATCTGATTTTGCTCAGTTGCTCTATGCTTTTGTAATTCCATGCACCGATTATTGCAAAACATTGTTTGTAGCATTACTTCAACGTATTCAGAATGCAGCTGCTTGACTTTTTTTTGTTTTGTTACATTTGTACCCTGTGCTTTCCCACTCATGGCAGGCTCAATGTGGCTTACATATTCTATACAGGTACTTATTTGTACCTGGGGCAATGGAGGGTTAAGTGACTTGCCCAGAGTCACAAGGAGCTGCCTGTGCCTGAAGTGGGAATCAAACTCAGTTCCGCATGACCAAAGTCCACCACCCTAACCACTAGGCCACTCCTCCACTCCACTTTTGAAGAATTTGGGCACACATGATCATATCACACCTATTCTTTCCTCGTTGCATTAGCTTTCAGTTGAGAAACATACTTTTAAAATGCTAGTGTTGGCATTTAAAGTTTTTCAAGAAATAGTACCAAAATGTGTTTCTGATAAGCTATTCTATGTTCCTACGAGATTATTACATTCTCAAAGTAAGAGGCATTTTCTTTTGCATCCTGCCAAGACTTTTCATCTTGAGTGTGCTTGTTCTCAAGCGTACTCTTATTCTATGATCTGGCTGTGGAATAAGGTTCCTCCCTCTGAGAGATCCTTTAATGACCTGTTAGGATTTGATTTCGTAAGGCTTTTAAACTTTATTTGTTTAATTAGTATTTTGATGAGTTGTAATGAAATAATGTTGGGCTGGATCTGTTATTTAGTTTCACAGTAACTATGTCTTGTATTTATGTTGGATTGTTTTAATATCTTACGTATGCAATTTTGTAATCCGTTCTGAGCACTGTTGGGAGGACGGGCTAAATAATGAAATAAATAAACAGCCCATGCAGAGCCAGAGATGGTAAGTAAGGTTGGTGACCATCCTGGATGTGTCAACAGCCTTGGAAAGGGATGGTATACGAAACATTCCATGCTGCCATTCCTTTTGCAACCCAGAGTTATACAGAGATATGAAAAGGTTTTGCATCACCTAAGCAAAACTTCACATTTACACATTTAGTTGGCTCACAGTCAAACCAGGTCACAGAAACATATACGTAGCGTACAACGTTTCATTCAGAAATTAACTTTACATTCATTTTTTGAGTGGTTTTATGAAACTTTTATGGTATTTTATACATTATGCCAGATGTATTGTAGAGTTTGTAAAATGCATGGATTCTATGCCAAACTAAGACTAAAACAAACTGATCACATAACAGGATTGCCTTCCAATAGAAATGCAGAACATTTGAGCAATCACACTGCAGCTAGAAGCACAGCTCAGACAGCCTGTATACTCTGGAAGAAAGGCAAGAGAGAGGGGATATGATATTTAAACCTCTCTATCTCCATGGCATTAAATGTATAAGAGGTGAGCCTTTTTTAAATTAAGGAAAATTTCAGAATGAGAGGGCATAGGATGAACTTAAGAGGTGGAGACATTAAGGGGGTCTTTTACAAAGGCACACTAGCATTTTTAGCACACTTTACATGGTAGAGACACCCATAGGAATATATGGGTGTCTCTAACGTTTAGCACATGCTTATTTTTAGCACATGCTAAAAACTCTAGTGCACCTTTGTAAAGGGGTCCTAAATGAATTCTTAGCTTCAGTTTTCACCATGGAAGATGTGGGAGAAATACCAGTGCCAGATATGGTATTCAATGCTGATGAGTCAGAGAAACTGAAACTAATCTCCGTAAACCTGGAAGATGTAATGAGGCAATTTCATAAACTGAAGAGTAGCAAATCACCTGGACTGGATGGTATATACCCCAGAGGACTGATAGAATTGAAAAATGAACTTGCAGAGCTATTGTTAGTAATGTGTAATTAAACTTTAAAATCGAGCATGGTACCAGAAGATTGGAGGGTGGACAATGTAATGCCAAGGGTTCCAGAGGTGATCCGGGAAATTATAGACCGGTGAGCAAATAAATAAATAAATAAATAGCCCCTGAAGAGCCACAGGTGGCAAGTAAGGTTGGTGACCATCCTAGATGTGTCAACAGCCTTGGAAATGGATGGTATCAAGAAAATGATCTAACTGTCATCATTGGAACAAGAAGGAATTGGAGAAATGTTATTTAGTGATGAAAGCACTTTCTACATCCTTGGAAATCATAGAAAAATATTTTTTGAGAAGGTTCCCAGGAGAAGAATATAAATCAGGGTGCCTGAATCTCTTAGTTAAGCATCCAAGACAAGTAATGATCTGTGGATTCATGGCAGCTAGCAAAGTTGGCAGACTTTACATTGTTGATAGGATGTTCAATGCATTCAAATACATTGAAATCCTCACCAAGTGAATGCTACCATCAGCTCAGCAATTCTTTCCCGGAGATTACTTCTTCCAGGATGACAATGTCTCATGCCATCAAACAAAACAGTGTCAGACTGGAAGAAAAAGAAGCAGGTGAAGACAACTGAATGGCCAGCACAGTTTCAAAATCTCAATTCCATGAACAATTTTCAGGGCCACTACATCAAATAAAAATTAATTCCTAGAAAAGATTTATATCAATATGCCCAATAGTAGTTGTATAGTTTAACTGCAGTTCCGATATATGTATTTGTATTGCAGTATAGAAGTCCTGACCCCCCCCCCCCCCCCCCCCCCCGGACATTCTGATAGAAATTTATAGTCAGAACAAATGTACAATTGAATTCTGATAGTAAGCATGTGAATTGTCTTGGAATTCTGGAGAAGAATTTGCCATAATAGCACACAATTCTAGAAAATGTGTTTTATGACAAGGTGATTCAAAACTTTCACAGTATTGTATTTCTGTCCCTGCTACAGCATCAGGACCTGCTTGTGATTCTCCCAGATGCTTTCAGTCTCTTCTATTATTTCCTGCAGTGGTCACGTCTTAAGTTTACAACACAGCCAGAAATCACTGGCAGCACTTCCTAGTCATCAGTTCAGCACTAACAGAGGCAATATGAGCTGGACAGAAACCTCCTGCCATCCCTTCCAGAACACCCAGCTGGCTTAAAGCAGCACAAGCTAAGCTGCACTGCTTCCCTCTCTCAGCTACCATGATTGCCACCACCGATTGCAACACCTTCTTTCTTGAGTCACAAGCATCCCTGTCCAAGGGCACCATGGCTGACATCTGAGAGGGCCCCACAGCAGACCAGTGGCAGTGCCACCTCTGTGACTAGCTCTATTCCGTTCTGATCATGGCATTTCTAAGCCAATGACAGGCCTGAACTTTTTCACTAAGAAAAAATAAATCAGGGAACAGACTTCAGATATAATCATACATAAATAACAAAGTCTGTAGGCTCTTAGCAATCAGTAAGTAGAGCTGATGATATTTCTTCTCAAAATTAGCCTGAACAGCTCCAAAATACTGCTGTAGGATAGGGACAGGGGATGGGCTTGATATACTGCCTTTCTGTGGTTACAGTCAAAGCAGTTTATATATTATATACAGGTACTTATTTTGTACCTGGGGCAATGGAGGGTTAAGGGGCTCTTTTACTAAGTCGTGTAAGCGTCTACGTGCACCCAACGCATGCCAAAATGGAGTTACCGTACAGCTACCATGTGGCTCTTGCGGTAATTTCATTTTTGCTGCGCATCTGATACGCGCGGCCAATAATTTTTATTTTCTGCCGCGTCTATCGGACACGCGTCAAATAGCATTTGGTGTGTGTAAGTGATTATCATTTGGTTACCGTGTGAGACTTTACCGCTAGGTCAATGGCTGGCGGTAAGGTCTCAGACCCAAAATGGACGCACAGCAATTTTCATTTTGCCGCATGTCCATTTTTGGCAAAAATTTTAAAAAGGCCTTTTTTACAGGTTCGCTGAAAAATGATTCTGCGCGCGCCCAAAACCCGCACCTACCATTTTTCAGTTCACCTTAGTAAAAGGACCCTTAAGTGACTAAACTCAGAATGTTCAAATGGAGTATTAATTCCTATAGGCTAGCAATACCCAGAAAAAAAGAGCAGGAGAAAAACTCTCAGAGAGAAAAATCCCATTCCAACCCGGTGAAGCAACAAACCAGCTCAAATTATTCACATGATTGCCAAGAAGCATTCAGTTCTACTAACAGAAAAAAACGCTAATGTGCACAGACAAAATACTCAAGCAAACAACACTTATCTTAATACTCCAGTGTCCCAAATTGTCAGTGATTCCAAATAACAATCCTTGTATCAACCGACATTTGTAATCCACAATTCACTTATAGCATCGACCTAGGAGTTGCTACCCTATGATAGGAATTAAAACTCCATTCGAACATTCTACATTTATACCAGTGTTTTGGAGCGTTTTTTTTTATAATGGCATGAGCTCTACTTACTGATAGGAGCTTACAGACTTTGTAATTTATGTATGATTAGGCCTGACCCTTTGACAGACAATTGTCACTTTAGTGACTGGACTGTTTGGAGGGGGGGGGGGGGGTTAATGAGAGGAAAAATCTCAGTGGTTGTTAATATAGGATAAATGTACCACAACTCAATCGAGGATCGTTCCATTTGAGCCAGAAGAATAAAAGAAGAGGAAAATTTTCAGGCAGATAAAAACATAATAATAAAAACAATGTATTATTATTAGCATTTGTATAGCACTACCAGACGCACGCAGCGCTGAACACCCAATACAATGTAGTACATTTACTGTAAACAACATACCTCACAAAGAACAACCATATCTCAAACAATTAATTATTACCTGAATTGGTTATTACTCTCTTTACCATTAACTTACTTTTTGATTCATTGTACAATTTCTCATTCATAATAGATGTTCTAAATGTTAAACATCCATAGCTATCCCAGCACGTTTATGATAATTGTATTGTAAAATTGGATTCTTACAACAAATTACTTTTTTATGCAGCATTCTTTGTTATGTATCTAATACTGTTTATTGTAAGCCAGATTGAACTCAAACTTGTTTGGGATAATGTGGGATATAAATGTCATTAATAAATAATTTTGTTACAGTTATTAATGGCTCTGACACAGACCTACCAACTTATTCCCTAACATTTGCTTATTGTGATATAACACAAGCTAGAGCACTGGCTGATTCATTAAGGCCTCTTTATGAAATCATAGTCATTTATACGAGGGCTACAACCCGAATTCTCCACAGATTTCTTTTGCCATTTGTAATCACAGACAATTTAACCTATTTGCCACCATGGGACATGCTTGTCAATCATACATATTAGTTTATGTGCCCTGACTACACGAAGAAATATATTATATCCTGATTTCTGTGCACATAAAGTAATATCACCTTTCTTATTGTGTCAGAACTACACGAATGCAAGCATGAAACCCCTATGAACTGTTGTATTCTTCAACACTGAACAGTACTTTTCTGTGCACTCAGTTGCTGTGCAGATCATGTTGCTCTCCTGCTTATGACTGAACATTGGTTTCTGGTATCCATGAGGCTTAAACTTAAAATTCTGACTCTTCTTTTGAGGGTCTTAAGCTGCAGTCACCATCTTAGCTAGCAGATCATTTCATTCCATATGTTCCTTCTTGCACCTTGCGGTCAGTCTACATGGCCGCCTCCTGTCTTTCATCTTGACATCTCCTGTGATTCTGCTTTGTTATCTGGGACCTCTCCTATGGAGGTCTCCCGCCCCCTCCCCCCTCCCAAAATGTGTTGGACTGTCATTCCGTACATTTAAGAACCTTCTCAAAATGTGGCTGTTTCAATTGGCATATGGTTGATACCTCCAGAAACCTTTCTTCCATCCCTTTCCTGCAACTGTTCCCCTCAATCTCTCCTTGTATTGTCCCCTTTCCTTTATCCCCCAATTTTTTTCTGATTAATTTGTCATTTCTTTTCTTCTTTTTATTTTATAGTAAATAGCTCAGCTGCATCCTGATGCCATCAGTGATATATCAAATGCTTGCAAATAATATTTATTTTCAGTTCTCACAACTGAGTAACCTACTGGTTAGCACAACAGGCTGAGAACCAGGGAAACCCAGTTCAAATTCCACTGTAGCAACTTGTGATCATGGGTAAGCCACTTAACCATCCATTGCTTTAGGAAAACACCTCCCCCCCACCTGCTTACTAAGCTACACTAACGGCCACTGCGCAGGAACGCAAAGCCTATTCAAAGTGAATGGGATGTGTCAGCATTAGCAAACCACCAGCCCGGGGGGGGGGGGGGGGGGGGGGAAGACAGGACTGAAAGAGATATGAGCAGAATCCGAATCCCTTTCCTATGTTCTTATTCAAATCTGCCATTCTTCCAAATACTAGCCACCAGTAAGCTATTTTTCAAAGAGAAACCCCCTCAGAGATTTTATTCTGCAGTTTCAATTTTTTCAGAGGAATTAACTGCAGCAGTTTCATACCATCTACAACTTGTTGTATCTCTAGTCATATTATCATATTATCTAAGGCTTTTAATGTTTTTTTTTTTTTAACTACTGGTTCCAGGGTAGTGGGAAGACTGGAAAGCTCCTCACCTGGATCCTCCCACTTGGGGTCATTTACTTTGCCCTTCTCCTGGATGACAGGTTTAATTAGTTTTTCATCAATCAAGAGATGATATGAGGCTTCTTGCTATGAGCAGAAACTCATTGTTCCATGATGGTATCTGAGTTTTGGCTCACCAAGCACATTTCTGAGCTGTATAAAATCACTATCTGTAGCAGTTGCAGCAGGCATATTTCCTTCCTCTTTACTGTCCTTTTTAATCTCATCTTCTGCAGCTTGGAAGAAAAGAAATCCAAAAGGCACATTTTTTCCCAACAATTCACTTTTCCCCCTGTTTACAAAGTCACGCTAGCGGCTGGTGCTGCGGTAATGCCGACACAGCTTTGTAAAAAGGGACCTCTGAAACAACAGTTATATGCAAGACAGGGGCATAGCCAGACCTCGAGGTGGGAAGGGGCCAGAGCCCAAAGTGAAGGGGCACATTTTGGTCACCCTCCCCGCCACCCCCCCCCCCCCCCACTGCCGCCGCCGCTACTGTTGCTGTTGCTACTGCACGTACCTTGGCTGGCGGGGATCCCCAACCCCCACCAGCTGAAGCACCACCACCCCCGGCGCCACACATGTCTTGGCTGGCAGGGGTCCTCAGCCTCCGCCAGCTGAAGTGCGTTTTCCAGTGCCGGTCTCCGGAGCTGCAGTATTTCCTGTCCCGCTCTCTCTCTTCTCCTCACGTCAAGTCCGTTATGCTTGTTTTAATTAAATTGAGCATACGAGCATGCTCAGTTTCACTAAAACAGCAGAGAGAGGGAGCAAACTACAAACAAGGGTCCAAACAGCAAAAAAACAGAAACCAGGGGCCTTGAAAATAGGCACACAGTTCTGTAATCATACACCTTTATAAAATAGTCTTTGAAAAGGACCCGACACAGGCCATGTTTCGGCGCACAGCGCCTGCGTCGTGAGTCACGATGGTAGCAGGAGGAATGTACAGATAATACTCAGCAGATATATTGGAAGCTACGTGTAGCAGCGATATATATTCCTCTGCACATGTAGTAAAATAGTAACGCTCT